>NW_022681473.1:122406671-122769948 GCF_009764315.1 Trachypithecus francoisi | reverse complement strand
AAGGATGAACCATTTTCATTTTTTCACATTTCCATTGTAAATTTTCTAAGATTGGATTCACCAGAACGTTTTCCCTTGCAAGTATTGTAAGATTTCACATATTGATGAGATACACAACGAGGACCTCTGCCTCTGTAAGTGTCAATATTGTGCATGATCCCTGCCATGCCCACTGTTCTGGCATCAGAGTCTTGCCCTGTACAGTTTAGACACTGTCAAACCATTTTCTTTTATTTTTGCTATCAATAAGCTTCATTATGAATTCGGTTTTTACAAATACTTTTCATTTGCTTAAGCGCCCCATGAGAAAACAGTGAGCACACCTCTCGGATGTCCAGGTGGGCACACCCCTCAGATGTCTAGTTTTAGTTTGTCACACAGCTGGTCATTCTTCCCTGTTTCTCCTGTCACTATGCACAGGAGACGCCTGCTTCAGGATCTGAAAGTTTAAGGGTTAAACTACCCATAGGAACATGAAGGCAGATCAAAGAGTGTCAATTTTAAAAATGAAAATTGGAACATCTATTACATTGGTAAAGATAGACATGTTTGACAAGAACAGTGTTGACTTAGATGTAGGGAAATGGACACTCTCATGCATCACAGAAGGCTAAACATTCCTTCCTAGGAAAGAACTGTGGCACTTTGTCTTATAAGTGTCCCTATTGTGGAAGATCAATGTAGAGACATAAGATGGGCCTGCACACTAACATAGAAATATCTCTATATTTGCTACATGGAAAAGCAAGTCATAGAGCAGTACGAATGGTGAAAAATCAGGAGATTATGTGATACGTCACCATATTACACCAGGAATCACGGCTTGAATTCTCCATCCAGTCTATGGTCTCCCATAGAGTGCTCCTTGAGAGTAGGCCCTGTCTCTCCAAGGAGATCCAGATGTCAGCTATAGGTGATAGACCCAGGGTAAGATTTTCTCCGTCACTGGGGAGAGAAGAAACTAAGGACAAGGAGCATTTATGGGGAGACAGAACCAAGAAAATCAACTCTGGATCCCAGAAAGCTCAGAAGAGAAGCAGTGAAGTCTCTGGGGTAGAAGAAAGCTGCTGCTGCTGTAGCTCAACCCCAACTTGTCCAAAACCCCTTCGTGACCACAGCCAGCACACCTTGCCCCACACATCTGTGTGCAAGCCCACCTGGCTCTGTGTCTGGCTCGGGGTCATTGAGGGTGAATCCCAAGCTGCTGCTGTTACAGCTTCTGCACAGGGCCTTGCATTTTGTATGCTTAATATTTAGAGAATGTCAAGTGTCTGGCACCAGGGTATAAAGATCATATGCCCAGTAGGAAGATTAAGAAACTGGCTTTAGGAGAGAGAGCCTAAAAGTCAACAAAATGAATTACCAACTCCAACTTCAGCAGCACCAGCTCTTAGCCAAGGCAGATAGAATGTTTTAAGTGTGATCAACTGTTACTATCCTACAGCGCTATGGGCCATTCGACTCAATATGCAAGCCCTCCTATGTGGCCAAAGCATTTCAGGGGTCATAAGAGGAAAATGGCAGGCACCAAAGTGCCCCTGCAGGTAAGCATAAGAGTATGCACCAGCAGTCACCACCAGCTGGCCCATGAATGACAGCCCATGTTCATGCATGTTTCTGGTGTGTCAAGCCCTGCTTTGATGCTCCACATCTGTCCTTCTTTCATGGTCACACAGCCCTCTGGCACATCTTCCCCAGAGCACAGAGCTTATGAGGGGTGGAGCAGAGTATTTGTTTGAACGTAGGTAGACCAATAAATTTTAAAGATGAAGATTCACAGCTGCTCCATCCAGGTGGGCACATCCCTCAGATGTCCAGGTGGGCACACCCTAGGCGTGGTCCTTTGAGCTTTCTCAGTCAGGGTTCCTCCCACCTGCCATGGCACCCTCTCTGCCACCTGTCTTGGTAACCGGGGCATAGGACCACCTTGCACTTGACTGACACAAGCCGCTAGGTGGACACACGTACGAGTGAAAACTTGTTGCAATGACTGCGCAGCCAAGAGCCAAGGTTTTCTCTCTTTCTGAGACCTGCCATCTTCAGTCTCACAAGGGGTTAAACCAGCAGTCCAGTTTTGCATTTTTACTCCCTGATAAGAGCGAGCAGTTGGCCTGAACCTATCAGGATTTCCTCTTTTTTTTTTTTTTTTTTTTGAGACGGAGTCTCACTCTGTCACCCAGGCTGGAGTGCAATGGTGCAGTGGTGTGATCGTGGCTCACTGCAACCTCCGCCTCCCGGGTTCAAGCGATTCTCCTACCTCAGCCTCCCAAGTAGCTGGGATTACAGGCACCGCCACCACACCTGGCCAGTTTTTCTGTGTTTTTAGTAGAGATGGGGTTTCACCATATTGGTCAGGCTGGAGGATTTCTTTCCCAGGATTTTGCAAATAGATGTGAACAGTTCCAAGTACTCTATGCTGCTGCCCCCAGCATGGGGCAGGGTGGGGCAGGTACTCTATGCAGACCAGGGTCATGCCTTGCCTGGGTTCCTCACCATTCTTGGTATCTGCTTCTGGCCTTTCCTATTGGTTCTGTGTGACATCTTTTCATCCTTATCACTTAAATGGCTCTAACTGGTTTCTGTTCCTTGCAATGGAAGGTCTTAAAATAAATAACCCCAAATCCTAAGGAAGCCATTCAAAGCTCACTCAGGGGCATCCAAAAAGTATTCCCCATTGCAATTCCTGGAAAGCTCTAGCAAAGAATACATTTTTAAATTTGCTCAAATCCAGGAACTATTAAGATTTAACTACAGGCAAGTAATGAACAGCAAAATTGTGTTTGGTAGTAGACACTCGTTGTTTTGGTGGCCCAGTGGCCTCCTTAGCCTTTGTGTTCTGCGGGATTCAACCTTCATGCAGAATCTTCTCTGTGGGCGTCGACACCACCAGGAGAACACAGCCTCCTGATAGAAGACTTGGACCCACACCCCTTCTTTCCCAGTCAGCTCACTCCCAGCTGCTGTTTTGGAGGCCCACCCCCTTTGACTTGCACATGCAGCGATGGCTCTTTTATTTTCACCATTTGTCATTTTCCCTAAGTGAGAAATAAGTACCATTCCTGGTCTACAGCCCCAGGTCACCTCATTACAGCATTAAAAATCCAGATTTTAAAAAACACAATTGGCACTAATGTACAAGCAATTCCACCTTATTGTAGGGTGAAGGAGAGAGGGTAGATTTTTTAGGGGAAATTTGGGTTTCAGTTGGGAGGGGAGATAGGAAGAAGTCCAGAAAGCATCTCTTTATGTATATGCATGTATACATACAGATATGTGTGTATGTGTCTGTGTGTATATATATATGTGTGTTTATTTATTTATTTCATCTTTCCTTTTTCTCAGCACTGAAGCGCTCACTGGGTCTGTTGAGAACCGGGTCAGATCAGGAGGTAAAGGTCAGTTCTGGGAGCTCTGTGGTCTCCACGTCATAATAGTTCTTTCCGTCGGAATAGGTCTTCCCCTTCAAGGCCTCTATGAGCTGCTGTAGGCGCTTGGCAAAAGAAAGTCCTTGGGGAGGTTTTGTGGTAGATGAGGGTGGAGGTGGGGGCGGGGGCGGGGGTAAAGGTGAGGGTGGAGGTGGGGGTGGGGACGGGGGTGGAGGTGGGGGTCGAGGCCGAGCTGAAGGTGGTCGGGATGGAAGTGGTCGAGGGGGCGGTTGGAAATACCAAGGAAGGTGAGCAGAGATAGGGTGGGAGGAGGGGAGTCGAATCGGGGGCGGTCTAGTGGTGCGGGCTGGAGGGGTGGCCGGTTGAATCATGTGCAGTGCATTAGAACCGATCTTGGAGGCAATCCAGTTCAGATAGGGCCAGGTGGCCGTGTAGATTCCGGGGCGCTTGGCACGGGCACAGCCTACCCCCCAGCTTGTGATTCCCACGACCACGTAGGCACCTTCCTTGCTGTCTTTGCACGTGGGAGGCCGACCGCTGCCCCCCTGCCCAGAGGGACACAGAGGTCACGATCTGCCTGAACCACTCTTTCCCTGCCAAGAGGGATCAGAAGGCTCTGGGAGGACAATTTCCACAGTCACATGGTTTCCTGCTGCCATAAACACAAGTGGGTGTGGTAACGTTTGAGGGGGTGTCAAGGGCTTCATTTGGGATGTGAGGAGGGTGTGGATTGTCAGGGCTTTCCTTGCAGTGAGATGAGCAAGCTCACGTGTCCATAGGGGCACATGGCAGGGGCTGCCAGTGGCTGCCACCGCTCATCCCCAATGTGACTGTAGGTGCTAGAAAAGGGACCAGGGAAGCAGTCACTAGAGAAGGGCCCTAGGCAGAGGGGTGGAGATAATGGAGTTTGGGGATCCAAAATGAGGATGTTCTCAGGGGCCGGGAGAGTCCCAGAGGGACCCAGGGGCCCAGAAGCCAGAAGGAAGGTTACCTGGCAGGTGTCGATCTTGCCTAAAGGATACCCCGCGCACACATTGGTTTGCTGAATGCGCCCATTGTACCACTGGGTCGAGTTACACAAGTCCAGGTCGATGAGATCCACACGCGCCTCCATCAGCATAGATGATGGCCTGGGGGTTACAGTCAGACCACTCAGCTGTCAGTGATCATGGGAGATGCAGACAAAAGCCCTGCCTCCTTGCCCCACCGAACCCCATCCTCTGTGACGCTCCAGTTAAACCTCAGACCCATCCAGTCAATGCCCCGACCTCTCCTTATACACCAGAAAGAGCAGATGAGAGGTGATGGGAGGAGGTGGGCAAATGTTATCCAAATCAAGTCCAGAGGAGCGAGGAAGAGAGGAAGGCAGGGTGGAGGCCCATGGACAGGTAGATGGAGAATGGGCAGTGGAGGGTGGGTGTGCATATTAACGGTGGATTATGGAGGTTAGCTGCAGTATTACCAATAACACCTAGTGTGCACTAAGCACTCACTGAGTCACATGGTCCCGTTATTTCCATTTTGGACCAGAAGGCTGGAGCACAGCCCACCCAGGTCACAGCAGAGATGTGGTAGGGCTACAGCCTGGCCTTAGGACTGCTCCTCTCCAGACTCCAGTCTGAGACACACTGACCACTCCCACAGTCTGGCTGTAGGCCACCCTCCCAGCTTCTTGTCCCTCATCAGGACTTCTCGGCTCAGCTGTGGACAGGATCTGCTGGAGTTGGATCCATAAGCCCCTCCCCATATGCTACAGATCTGTTCTGAGAAGACTGCAGGAGAAGCTCGGGGCAGCGCCTCCACACACTGGCAGACCTGGCAGGGGCAGAGGCGGTTGAAACGACCCTGACACGGAACTTCCTTGAAAACCCTGGACTCGGCCGGGCGTGGTGGCTCAGGCCTGTAATCCCAGCACTTTGGGAGGCCGAGGCGGGCGGATCACACGGTCAGGAGATCAAGACCATCCTGGGGCCTGATGGGGGGCATGTCTCATCCCCGGGTGGTGGGTGGGGCCGAACCCAAACCCTAACCCTAACCCTAACCCTAACCCGCCGGGGGGCGTGTCCTGGCGGCCGCTGGGGGCAAAAATCGCCCTGGGCGTGGCCTAGCGGCCGCCTGGAGCCCGCTTCGCGGGAGATGACTCATCTCCCGGCGACCGGGGGCCCCCACCCGCCGGGGGGCGTGGCTCGGAGGCTGCAGGGGGCCGGATGGGGGGGCGTGTCTCATCCCCGGGCGGTAGGTAAGGCCGAACCCTAACCCTGACCCTGACACTGACCCTGACCCTAACCCCAAACCCTAACCCTGACCCTTGACGCTGACCCTGACCCTTGACCCTGACCCTGATCCTTGACCCTGACCCTGACCCTAACCCTAAACCTAACCTGGTCTGGTCAGGTTTGATCCGGTCTGGTCTGGTTTGATCCGGTGTGGTCTGTTTTGATCCTGTCTGGACTGGTTTGATCTGGTTTGATCCGGTCTGGTCTGGTTTTGTCCGATTTGATCTGGTCTGGTCCGGTCCGGTCTGGTTTAATCCGGTCTGGTCTGGTTTGATCTCGTTTAATCTGGTCTGGTCTAGTTTGATCTGGTCTGGTCCGGTCTGGTCTTCTTTGTTCCGGACTAGTCTGGTTTGATCTCGTTTGATCTGGTCTGGTTTGGTTTGATACGGTCTGGTCTGGTCTGGTCTGGTTTTTTCTGGTCTGGTCTGGTTTGATCTGGTTTGACCTGTTTTGATCCGGTCTGGTCTGGTTTGATCCGGTCTGGTCCGTTCTGGTCTGGTTTGATCCGGTCTAGTCTGGTTTGATCTGGTTTGATCCAGTCTGGTCTTTTTGATCCGGTCTGGTCCGGTCTGGTTTGATGTGGTATGCTCTGGTCTGATGTGGTTTGATCCAGTCTGGTCTGGTTTGATCCGGTCTGGTCTGGTTTGATCCGGTTTGATCCGGTCTGGTCTGGTCTGATCCAGTTTGATCTGGTCCGATTTGGTTTGTTCCGGTTTGATCCGGTCCGATCTGGTTTGATCTGGTTTGATCCGGTTTGATCCAGTTTGATCCGGTCTGGTCTGGTTTGATCCGGTTTTAACCAGTCTGGTTTGATCCAGTTTGATCCGGTTTCATCTGGTTTGATCCGGTTTGATCCAGTCCGATCCGGTTTGATCCGATCCGGATGTTCAGACCAACATCGAAGAGTGTACACCCCGCGGGCCTGGCGGGAAGCAGTGGGTCAGAGCTGCTGACAAACCTCACGTGGACCCCAGATCGCTGTCTCTGTGGGTTGGGTTTGGGAATTGGGTTGAATTAGAGGATTCATTGCTAAGGCCAAATATTAAAAAAAAAAAAAAAAAAAACCTCTAGTTTTAGACCATTAAAATACATGACTTGTCAAAAAAAAAAAGAGTCATAGCTATTCTTTTCCATCTTAGCTACAGGTATATATTAATATATGTTAATTCCCTGACTGACTGAGCAATGGGCCAAACTCATAAGAACAGATGTGTGAGGACCGTCAGTAACCATCCTGACCCAAGCCCTTATATACAGACAAACTTTTGAACAAAATATGTAACCTTGGGGGTCTTGACACTCTAAATTTTATTGTTTTTAATTAACTATTTTTATTCCCTAAACAATACCTGTTCATCGGAGAGAAAAATGGCATTACCTATACTAAACAAAAGAAAGGAAATAAAATGCTCAGAAACATTTACACATGTATGCAGACTCATACACACACACACTCGCACGCACTCATGCACAGGCTCGCAATGTGTCTAGGCCTGCCTTTTCACTTATTTGTATGTCCTGAACATATTTCCATGTCAGTAGACGCTTATCTTCGTAGCAGTAACAGCACTAAATATTATTGTAGCGTCTATTTTTACCATTATTTATTTAACTCATCATGTTTGAACTGTTAGGTTGTGTCTATCGTTTTCTGTATTATAGACAATCTAATGACAAATGACCCATCCCCTAATGTTCAATATAAAAATATCAATTGTATAAGAAGATAAGGGGTATTTGCTTGAAATAAAACTAAGTGTGCCCCACCTTCTCCACATGTAATATGCTCTAAAAAGGCATGAATAATTAAATTAGCCCTTCTATTCTCCAGCACAGATCCTGAGCCCAGCGGTGGGTGCAGGTGCTTAGAGCCTCGGTCTGCTTTTCTGCCCGCCAGAAGGCAAAGGCCACACAACTGCCACCTTAAGATACCCAGGATACTCCTCTCCTTTTTTATTAATAGAATAATGCTCAGGCTCAGTGCATGAGAGCAGCGCTCTCTGACTTTGCACTCATCAGAGTAATCTAGGTGGTTTGATTAAAAATACACATTCCCTGGCTGCGCTCCCAGAAACTGGACTTCAGTGGTTTAGTGGGGGTGTGCATAGGACAGGTGACTCTGAGGACCACGAGGGGTTAGGAATTTCCCCGTTAATTCTGGCCATGGGGGAGAGCAGACAGCCAGCATTGTCCGCAGCATATTTTTTTTTCCTCTTTTGCAATGGTTATTTGATGCTCAACAGGATGAGCCCCAGAATGAGGCACACATCCAAGAAAAATCCATGCCTCTCCATCTTTTCCCCAGGATTGTCCTTTGGTGAGACTCTCCTCTGCGATTGCTTCACTTTCAACGGTTCATAGAACAAACCTCTTCTTAGTCTCTTCTGTTATCTCTTATCTGTTCAACAAACACCCACTGCGCAGGACCATCCTCCGGTAAGCCCTCGAGTGGGGCCGTTTGGCAGCCCTAGTTCGTGGGGTGAGCACTGAAGGAACCGGGGCCCCATAAGCCCGTGCTTTTGTGGGGGCTGCCCCCTCTCCCTTCGCAGGGAAACTGGCACCAGGCTGTTAAGCTGTGGATGGACAACCACACAGCGCATTGCATGTGCATATTTCAGCACGTGGAGTTGGCCAGTGAAGTCAGCCAAGGTCGGCACAGTGTACAGCAGCGCGCGTGTCCGTGGGGAGGAAGGATCCTCCCGCCTCCCGGCCAGGCCAGTCCTGTTGCGCCTCCTCCTGCCCCACTCTGACTTTCGCTCCCAGCGCAGTCCCCGGAGGAATCCTGTGGCCAACAAGAAGCTGTGCGAGCGGCCGGGCTCGGCGCCGACAACAGCAGGAGCAGCGGGGCCTGCCGCGAGCCTCCGCGTCCAGGTAGGGTCTCCGCGTCCCAATTCCATCCCTCCCCGCCATGGGCGCTCCCAGCAAGTGCGAGGTTTCTACCCGCCCCGGCGTTGGCGCCCACTCACGGTCTCCCTTGCCCCCCCCACCAGATGCTCCCCGCGTTCTATTCCGCCCCGCCATGGCGCACCCAGCAAACGTTGTAATCTCGCCCCCCTGCGGTCTCCCCTCCCCCGGACGCTGCCCCTGCCCCCACCTGTGGCGCTCCGGGCATCTCTAAAGCCCCCAACCAGAGTCCTCCAACTCACCCGCGAGGCTCGCGTACCAGCAACGCGGCCCCATCCGCAGGGACCCCGCCCACCTGTGGCGGTACCCCCGCATCTGCGACCTCCCCCACCGCTAGCGCGGTCCCCACATAGGACGATCCCTGCGTAGGTGCTCTGCCCACACCCGCCCCCCCAACACCCCCCCGCCAGCCTCTGTGCTTTCCTTCCCCTTTCCCTGCTCCTGCCCCTAGCGGCGCCCCCGCCCCCGCAGCCCCTCCCGTGCGCTCGGGCCCCGCCCGTCACCGCCCATTGGCGCTGGCGCCGGGCAGGGGCGCGGGCGGGGCAGCAGTTCGGAGTCCGGTGCGCGCGGGCGGGGTCCCCATTGCCTGCCACGCACCAGGACTAGGGACTCCCCTCGGCCTCCTCGCCATGGACGCGGACGACTCCCGGGCCCCCAAGGGCTCCTTGCAGAAGTTCCTGGAGCACCTCTCCGGGCCGGCAAGGCCATCGGCGTGCTGACCAGCGGCGGGGATGCTCAAGGTGCGCGCCCCCCTCCAGGCGGCGAGGGAGGGACGGGCGGAGAGAGGGAGAACAGGGCGAAGGGGATGGGGGGACAGGGCAGAAGGGGGGGGAGCGATGGGGGGACCCGGGGAAAGATGGAGAAGCGATGAGAAGAACCGGGGAGAAGAGCGGGGAAGCGATCGGGAGAACTGGGTCGAAGCTGGTGCCCGGGAGCGGCAGGGCAGGGGTACCTGCGGGGCAGCGTGAGCCGGCAAGGCAGCCCTGGGATCCTTGCCGGGTGGGGCGGAGGAGGAAGGGACATGGCGGTAGGAACCTCCATCCGGAAGATAGTGAGCTTTTCATCCCCTCCGGTTTATGTTTTAAATGGAGCCTGGCAGAGGGGGTCGCCTGGAGCGCCCTCGGGGGTCGTTCTGCCTCTGAGCTGTAGGACGGGGCCGGGCTTCCCCTCCGAAGCGAGGGTACAGCGCGATCACTTCCTAAGTGGCCCCCCGGCCCCCAACTCCGCCCCACGCCACCACCCAGCATGTCGAGAAAGAAACGCCGGGTCCCCGCACGCCTCCTGTCGCCTCGTGCCCCGCGTGGCGTGGGCGGGGTCCCGGCTGCTGCAATGCAGGACGCCGCAGGGGTGCTCTGGGTTCCCGCCTGGTGTCTCCCAGGCGGTCCGGCAGCCCCTCGCGTTTCCGCTGGAAGATTTACAAAAAGGGTTTCTTGCGCTCGCATGTGCTGTCACCTTCCGGCTCGTGACAAAACTGAAAACTAAAATGGGTCCCAGGCCCTCCCCGCCAGCCTTCGTGGATGGGAAGGACCAGAAAGCGGGAACTCCGGGACGTAAGCGGCGCCGCGGCGCGGGCTCTGGGCTTCCCCTGCCCTGCAATGTGGAAACGGCTCTCCAGGAGGGGCCCGAGCCTGGGCCCAGGACGCAGGCGCCCTGGGAGGACATTTAACATTGAAGAGGGGGAGGTGATGGAGAGTGCGCGCCCCAGGCCCCAGGGGCAGGTAGGGGCGCTTGTGCCCGGGATCAGGAGGGTGAGGCCTTCTTGGCCAGGTAGCCTTGTGAAATCTATCTGAAAGTCACAGATAACTAAGTGTCAAGTCATCACAGATATTTAAGTATCCTGAATGAGATGGCTACGGAAAACATGAAAACATGTTACTGGTTAGTGCATGATGCATCAAAAACATTGTTACCTGCACAGTGGCAGCACTGATATTTGTGGGCTTTTGAATGTGTGGACTGGAGTGTTAAGAGTCCTTCAGTTATGACAGTACTTTGATTTGAATGTTCTTTTCTTGGCGAATAAAGGCTATACATTGAATGTACCCAGGAAACTAGGAAGGTGAACCCACGCGAAGGACACAGGCCTGTGGGCTGCTCCGGACACCATTAGGGCGTTGTGGGCACTGAGCCATGGGCTTCCCGCTCAGCCCCCTGAGAGCCGTGACAGCATCTCTGTTCTGCCTCACACTGGACCCGCTAGTTTCATATTCTTGTTATGGTTCCGAGGCTACAAGCAGTTGGATTCTGAGATTCACTCTCTGTCGTCCTCCTCCAGCTGCTTTCAAATGGGTCGTCTCTTTTTTAAGAACTGCTTTTTTAAGCAGTGATTTATGGGGTGAGTTGTAGTGCTGTCCTGAACTGCAGAGGGAGCGCATTGAGGAACCTGGGTTTTGATGCTGTGCACATCAACTGAGTCACCAGCCCAGGGCCCTGTCAGTCCCATTATTAAGCTCATTTCTTGCTCTTCTCATGGTTACTTGACGCCTTAAAAAAAAAAAAGCAAACTCTTGCTTGCGGTCACTGGCTTAGTTTGGCAAATGGGTGTTTACCCTGGAGAGAGGGGCATTTTGTCCTCTGGACCGTCTAAGGCGCCCTTTGGTGACGTGGTCGGTTTCTGACCACTCTATTCTGTGGGCGTCCTTCCTCCTTCCACCTTCCCTTTCCAAACGCCTCCGCCTCCATGGCTTTAATTTTCCTTCTGTGTGTGTGTCACGCAGAGGTTATGACTATTGTGCCAGTGCCCTGTTTTTTTTGTTTGTTTGTTTGTTTGTTTTTTTGCTGAGGGCCCAAAACTTGTTACATCTCAAAAGAAGCAATTGCATCCATTTGTTCGCGATGATCATAAACAGTGCCCTCTAAGGGAGACTAATTTGTTAACCCGTCTGCTGTGGGTAGAAAGACAGCGGTGGCCGCGGAACGAGGGCTCTGCCTCTTCGGAGCCTGCACAACCGTCCTGCTTTCTTTCTTCAATATCCAGTAGGGGGGTTAATTTTAATAAGCCCTTGAAACCAACAAAGCAGGAAAGTGCAAAGACATTGAGTTGTGAGATTTAAAATTACAACCAGCAGCCTCTCATTCTTCCTTCACTGGGGGTTGCTGCTTCGTTTTGGGGCTGCAGGGTATGTTTGGCAGCGACATCGGCTCTTTGTGCTGTGTGACTCATGAATTGAGATAGTTCTTTACTAAGTGCTTTGTGCAGTAGGTATGAAAATGGGGAAAGAGGGAGCACTGTCCGGGGTGGAGAGACGCTGTGATACACAGCGGGTCCTTTTCTTCTGGGCTCCTGGTTTTAAATCTTTTCTTTTTTTTTTTTCTAGAAGCTTGAAAGATCGTTTTTGTGTCTTCATTAAAAGATTGAAGACTGTGGGCCAGGCCCAAACTAATTCCATTGGCATCAGAGAGAAGGATTCTTTACATATTTATCTATAGGCATACTTGATTTTTTTTTTTGGCTGAATTATCATCTGGTTAGTCAAATCATACATTAGAGAAGTAATATTAAAAATTAAACAATAAAAAATGTATCTGTAAACCTATCCCTCTTCCATTCCATTTGTCTCTGTGTAATTTTAGAACCTTGAGCTATGATGTACATAGAGTTTATATTCTTTTAATATCTTGCTACTTCACTGTTTTAATGTTTAATCTTTGGGTTGATGTATCACAGGTTAGTTGACCATTTCTTACAGGTGATTGGGTTAGTTTTTTTTTTTCCTTTAACTCTAATGCAAATTTGAGTGTTTGGCTGGTAGTTTTAGCAGGATTTAAGGCAGAGCCTCAGTTAGGGCCGTGGATCGATCTATGGTCCCTAGTTTGAGGAGGGAGGTGGCAATCTGCCCTTTCTTCTAAAATTGATATGTTAAATCACAACGGACATTTACTTGATTTTGAGCACTTGGGACTCCCCTGGGGTTCACTGGTATTTTAAGGTCAGGACTGGGGATCTCCTGCTGGAGAGGCCCCCAGCGTGCCCAGCGCAGGGTCCTGAGCACGTTTCTGCAGGACAGAAGCCCTGCACTTTGTCCAAACTCCAGCAGCCCTCACTCTGGGAAGAACTGGCTGCTGCAGGAATGAGGTCTATGCTCTGAAGCCCACAGTAAGCAGACCAGCAAAGGTCAGCACAGACGACCTTACATGAATCATTCATTTAACAAGCATTCATGGAATACACACTCCGTGCAGTTGGAACTTAGAGTGGAAGGCCATCAGCTCACTGTTGTCTGAGCAGAGCTTAGTCTCTGGCTCCCTGTTGTAGTCTCCGCTCCTAGGAGGTGCACGGTGAGTGTTGGGGCACCCTCCACAGGCATAGTTGCCAAACAAGGACCCCTCCCAAGGGCGTCAGCCCTGGGCCCTGAGCTCTGAAGAGGAGGAAGGCATTCCTAGGGCCGACTTCCCTTCTGGATACTGAGCTCTGCACAGAGAGAAACTCTTCCACATTCACTGCAGTAAAGTTCATAAAACAAATAACACTTTAGAGACTGGGGCCTGCATTCCCCAGAATTTCCATGGCCACCGGTGGTGGCTGCACCATGCGACTGGAGTCTGCATTCCCCAGAATTTCTGTGGCTGCAGGTGGTGTCTGCATCACGCAACTGGTGTCTATGTTCCCTGGAATTTCCGTGGCCACAGGTGGTGGCTGTACCATGTGAATGAGGGTCTGTGTTCCCTGGAATTTCCATGGCCATAGATGGTGGCTGTACCATGTGTCTGAGGGTCTGTGGTCCCTGGAATTTCTATGGCCGCAGATGGTAACTGTACCATGTGACTGAGGGTCTGCATTCCCTGGAATTTCTGTGGTCGCAGATGGTGGCTGTACCATGCAACTGGGGCCTGCATTCCCTGGAAATTCCGTGGCCGCAGGCGGTGGCTGCACCATGCTCAGGTCCTGTCTCGGGAGTTGGTGCCATTCTCTCTGTTACTCCCTCACCTGACACAGAGCGGCAGTTCCTGGCCTTATCACTCCCAGGAAACACACAGGCATCTGTTTTGGATCCTTGTTTTATTTCCCCATCATCTTTGTCGTCAAAGGGAAATTCACATCCCTATGAAGCTGAAAATGGTGTGGGGCCCCCTGGTGGTCTTTCCAAGGCATTATCAGCAGGTAAACTAGACCTTATGGGCCAGTGTACCTGAAATGAAAACAGAAAGGTAAGTCGTGTCACTAAGCTTTACTGGGAGATTCAGGGTCTTTGTCAGTGATAGAATCATCCAAAGTAAGTTGTTTGTTCACTGCAGATCCACACGGTTAGCTGTGTCGGGATTAAACTTACCCAGTGTCGACAGGGTGTAGCTTAATCCTCACAGAAGGGTGTCAGGTACGTTGAAGAATAGCTGCCGAGCCTGCTATTGTTGGGAGAGGGGCAGGTGCGGCTCTCGCTTAGCCCAGTGCTGAAGGAGGCCGGGCTCACGTCAGGCCGTTCGTGTGAGCGAGCTGGATTTTTAGCATGCTGGGACGATAAAGCACAAACATCTATTTTTAACTTGTGGGTGACCTTCTTCTGTACTGCTTGAGTCTCTGTGGACCTTTCTCTGTTTCCTTCCTAAGGAGTCTGTGCCAGGGTCCCAGGCGTTCCCTGGGCTGTATCTCCGCGCATGCCCACTCGGGAGCCTCCTCCTGGTGGCTGTGGGACTGGGCTGGGCCCACACTGTCAGCATCGTCCGGGGTAAGCAAGCCCGTCCCTCTGCACCTCAGTGTCCCCAGCTGCTGAACAGGGCTAATCAACTGACCGTCAGGATTAATGGGGTTCAGATGCGCTCATCTCATAGCCCTGCTTGGTAAACACCCACTTCCACTCTGTCCTCCAAAGTGCTACTCTAGACTTTTTCTTTACCTCCATTTAGCCAGGTGATTCGAGGTGACAGTGACTATCAAGAGGGACGTACAGAGGAAATCAGTGGAAGAGAGCTCGAGGAGCAGACATGGGCGCAGGGAACACAGTGTGGGGAGCACGGGTGCAGGGAGCATAGGCATGGAGAGGATAGATAGGAGTGGGGAGCGTGGGTGTGGGGAGCGTGGGTGTGGGGAGCACGGGTGTGAGGAGCACAGGGGTGGGGAGCACGGGTGCGGGGAGCATGGGTGCGGGAACCACGGGGGCCAGGAGCACAGGGTATGGAGAGCATGTGTGTGCTTGCTCTGCTCTGACAGATGCTGCCGAGCACGTACTCTGTGCTCAGATGGGTCAGAGCCTCAATGCCTCTTTTTTTAAAAAAAATCTTTCTTTTTTTAAAGATAGGACTTCCCTCTTCCTGGTGGCCCCTTTTAGTCGATACTCTTTTAAGCCTGCTTTTCCAGAGGAGAGCTAGGAAGGATGGCCTCTGTAGGTTCCAGTCTGGGCATATCTGGAAGAATGGCCTGTTTTAGGTTTGAGTCTGGCGTATCTGGGGACATCTTTGAACCTCTGCTCAGAGTCCCAGAGCCACCTGTAGAGGCTCCCCAAATGTCTGCTGGGACTTTCCCCTCTTCTCGGGGATGATGAAGAGCCAAACCTCACCCTGCCACGACCTCTGGGGTCCTCCTTCCTGGAGGGCAGTGCTTTGGTGGCCAGTGTGTGTAGGAGGCTGGGCTGGCACCTTCGGGCTATGCTCTGCAGCGGGGGCTCGTGACATGGGGCATTCTTGTGCTCTGCATCGGGACTGGTGACGTGGGGCATCGTCGTGCACTGTGGACCACATGGGGTGCACAAGAGCCAGACAACTCCTGGAATTCGGAGCCTGGCTCTGTCTCAGGTCACCCACATGTCTGTGGCACTTCTGGGGGATTGTGGGGACTGTACGAGTCTGTGTCCCCACCCTCACTGGCTGGACACCTGTGCCAGGCTGCAGCTTTATGTGTCACCATCCCCTGTTTCGAGTTGTGTGAATATTTATTTTCATTACCTACTCTCATAAGCTTTCTTTTTTTTTTTTTTTTTTTTGAGACGGAGTCTTGCTCTGTCACCCAGGCTGGAGTGCAGTGGCCGGATCTCAGCTCACTGCAAGCTCTGTCTCCCGGGTTTATGCCATTCTTCTGCCTCAGCCTCCCGAGTAGCTGGGACTACAGGCGTCCGCCACCTCGCCCGGCTAGTTTTTTGTATTTTTTAGTAGAGACGGGGTTTCACCATGTTAGCCAGGATGGTCTCGATCTCCTGACCTCGTGACCCGCCCGCCTTGGCCTCCCAAAGTGCTGGGATTACAGGCTTGAGCCACCACGCCCGGCTAGCTTTCCTTTTTTTAAAAAAATTCAGAGACAGACTTTAAAGTCCCCTGGCCCCACCCTTTGTGGACCTAATGGTATTGCAGAAATTATGACTTCAATTATGTGTAATAACTGGGGTTACTTTAAAAGTCATGTAAAGGAACAAGGGGGAGTGGCCATTTCAAGCGGTACATCGTGCTGGATTCTTAAGTGAACATTATCAGGCTTTCAACACATTTTCTCTTTTTATTGACTTTGGAGAATATAATAGATGCTCAGAAGCTGTTGGAGTTTAGTAACAGGAAGTCATCCTTAAGGAACTATTTAAGCAAGGGGACAGTTGGAGTAAATGTAAGTTATGAGCACACACTTATTCCAAACCAGAGAAATAAAAGCATCCACTGTGCTGGGGTTGAAACTTGGTTGCTAGTGTGTCTTTCCTGCCCACAGTGACTGTGGCAGTGCTGTGGGCAGGAAATTCTGCAAAGAAGACTTGGTGCCAGTGGTAGTTTTTGTGACGATTCATTTGCTTTCAGCTCAAGTGACTATAGTCTTACTTGCAAATGGCTAGGTCTCCACCAATGGACCACGACATTGACATAGGACAAATGAGAAATGGCCCTTGGGTTTTTAACAATTATTATTTTTAACGGACACGTTATGGAACATATCCATGGGATACAGTGTGATATTTCAAAACACGTTTATCATGTGTAATTAGCAAATGAGGGTAATTAGCATGTCCATCTTCTCAAACATTTCAAAATACAATCATGACTTCCCAATAATCCCCAAAGTCTTAACTCTATGAGGAAAATGATATTCTACCCTCTGAAGGTAGAACAGTGGAATCTAGAGACAGGAAAGGGAGGCGAGAAGGCAGAAAGGGAGAGGCTGGCTAATGGATCCAAAATTACATCTAGATAGTAAAAATGAGGTTTAGTGTGCTATAGCCTTGTAGGGTGACTATAGTTTATAATTTATTGTATATTTTCAAGCAGCTAGAAGAGAGGATTTTAAATATTCCCAGCATTCAGAAATGACAAACCAAAACCATATCATTTTGCCCATGGCCATTCCAAATCTCATATCCTTCTCATTGCATATGAGACACAGCTGTTGAATTGGACTGGGCTACTCCTAGAAATAGAACACCAGTTTAATGACAAGTTTTGCTACTCAGTTATTAACTCAAATATTATCTTCACACCCAACAGCTTAGCTTTTAGTGTGTGAAACTTCGAGGGACATTTTAGACAGAGGACTTTTGGGGTGCAGAAGTGGTTCCCTGATATATGACACCTGGGCATGGTGAGTGTTTTTAAACATTAAAAGACCTCATAAATAAGCCTCAGAATCATAGTCCCCCTAAAACTGTTTTGGGGCAGGAAGGGACTCTCTCTCTGTAATTTCCTTACCTGACTAAGAAATCTTCTTAACAAAAACACCACAATTGCCATCTAGTCCATTCCTGACATCTCATTTCAGACAGAAATGATACCATACCTGGATGGTCTTTTTCACAAGATATTGTTTACAAGTTAATTTCTGTCTCTGAATTCCACACAGATTCTTCCTAATGACCATTACTGCTCCCGAGCAGCATCGTCCGCATCCCCGTCTCCTCCCTCCTCATGAAAAGGGTTTATAAGCCTCTGTGCCCACTGGGGGTTAGGGTAATCACTCTGTGGTTCTCCCCATGCATGTTAAAAATGTGCGCACCTCTCCTCCAGTCAATCTGTCTTCTGCCAGTCAATTTTCAGCAAACCTTCAGAGGGCAAAGGAGAAGTTTCCCCTGGCCCCTGTACCCCTCAGGAGCCCCGAAACACTTATTTTTCCATATTATGCCCCTTATATTAAATTGCTAATTTACTGAACAGATGTTTTTCAAGCATCTTCCTCATTTGCCAGGCACTGCTCTGGACACTGGGACATAAAGAGACGTGGAGAGAGTTGCCTTGTGATACAGGAGGTAGAAATAAATTATTTAGGCAGATGAGGGTAAAACAGTCTTTGGCAGAGCTTCCCTTTTAACAAAAAGCAGCCCAATAAATTATTTTTTTTTCAAACAAAGAGCAGCCTGAAAAGTTGAGCTCCCAACATAGACAAGCAAGCTGGAAGCTTGCACGGGGGATGCCGGCAGCCGCGCCAACAGAAAAGGGCTGCTGGGGGTCAGGCATGTCCACCGTGGAGGCTCCATCTTCCTTTTTCTTGTCACCAACTGTACATAAACAAACATGCAAGATGGTGCTGCCCAGGCAGAGGACCTGCCTGCATAAATAATGATTAGATTGAGGGTGGCCAAAAATTCCCACCCTATGCAAATAGCACATCTAGTCCTTACCAGTTTTTCACACCCTGTGCAAATGCCACATCTGGTCCAACCAATCTTTTGCGCTCTATGTAAGTCAAATACCACCCCCTCACCAGGCATCTATAAAAACGCCTACATTTCACCACGGATCCAGCAACTCATTTCTTCGGGACCCTTCTCTCCTGCAGGAGCTGTCCTCCTCCTGTCACCTGTTAAACTGCCACTCTCAGCCTCACTCCTTGTGTGTCTGTGTCCTTTAGTTCTCAGCCGTGAGACCATGATTCCAGGGTATCGCCCCAGACAACGAGGCCGTTTCACTTGCACACTCACTTGTGCACTCGATTTGTCTCATTCTAGGCCACCGACTAGGTATCTCGGGTAAGTAATACAGCATATTTTTATCCTATGTTTTCTTAAAATAAGGAATGGGGATACTAGACGCTACAATCTCAGTCATACCAACAATTATGGAATCCATGGGAAGCACGTGTTACAGGACTTGGACCTGGTGAGCATCTGTGTTCTTTCTGCGGCTGCTGTAACAAATCACCACCAACTTGGTGGTTTATAACAATTCACACAGTAGAGATGGCCTGAGTTCAAAACACTTTCATGGAGCTAAAACTGAGGTATTTCGGGAGAGCTGCACTCCTTCTGGAGGCTCTTGGGGAGCACTGGCCCTTGGCTCTCCTGACTTCAGGTGGCTGCTGGCACTCCTTGGCTGCAGCTGCCTCACTACAATTTCTGCCTCTGTAGTCACGCAGGAGCCAAGGCAACATGTCGCCTTCACCCTCTGAAGGCTTGCTAGTAACTAAACTGAGAGAGAATTGCTGGATTCCAGGCCTCGGAACCCCAGGGCTCCTGAGGGCCCTCCCCTGTGGCATGGGAGGATGTGGAGTTGCATTTCAGTGGTGTCCGTGCTCCTGGGGAAAGGCTGTCCATCCTGTTGTCAGAACTCACCACCACTAGTTCTGCCACCATAGACGGACAATGGCCAAGATGGGCTGGGTCTCTCTGGAAGGAGACAGGGCAGCTGTTGGAGGGTGTGCTGTCTCTGCGTGCAGAGCCAGCCTTTGTCACCAGATGGGACTTGACAGACAAGGTCTGAACCTGTCCTCTTTCTGCCAAAGCCATCAGGACAGGCTGCCTAGGAGGCAGTGGAGGAGTTTTGTCTGGGACACAGGACATCTGAGCCTCTCTGGGCCTCAGTCACCATGTCTGTAAATTGACAGGGCTGAATTCTGTGCTTGTCCCTGTTTGACGTTCCCGTGTTCCGCGGTGTCCTGGGTGCAGGGAAGAGTCCCAGTGTGGGGAAGGCAGTGACAATGAGGGTGATGTTTGTCAGACATTTGCAGCGTACCTGACACTGCTGAGCACTCAATATTATTTAATCCTCGCCACGATCTGATAAGGAAGGTGCTATTTGTTGTTGTTGTTGTTGTTCATCAGAGTCTCGCTCTGTGTCTCAGGCTGGAGTGCAGGGGCGCGATCTCAGCTCACTGCAACCTCTGCTCCCTGGGTTCAAGTGATTCTTCCTCCTCAGCCTCCCTGGTAGCTGGGATGACAGGCGCCCACCACCATTCCAGCTAATTTTTTGTATTTTTAGTACAGATGGGATTTCACCATGTTGGCCAGGTTTCTCTCAAACTGGCCTCAGGAGATCCACCTGCCTTGGCCTCCCAAAGTGCTGGGATTACAGGCATGAGTCACTGCGCCTGGCTGGAAGGCACTATTTTAAATCATCATTTTACAGATGAGTTCTCTTAATTTTGCCTAAGGTATGTGTATTATTCAAAGTTGTACTTCTAGAAGTGGTGGCTGCGTAGGATTTGCATTTCGGGGTTGTTAGACTGCAAAGCACACATCATTAGCCTCTACTTTGTGCTTTCCAGCAGGACAAGCAGTACCTGAGAGCACCTGAGAGCACTGAGGAGCACCTGGACCCAGTAACTTCTCCAAATCTAGTGTGGGGGAAGATACCCCTGCCAGTGAGCCATGTTCTATGGCAGGCAACCGCTGGTCAATAAAAAAATAGTCAGACAATGTCCAGTGTATATCTAATTGACATTAAAATACACATTTGAAAATTTGGAAATTCTTTTTTAAATAACATTTTTAAATTTCATTTTTAATATATTTAGGGAGTCTAAGTTCAGGATTCTTCCATGCATATACTGCAGAATGGTGAAGTCTAGGCCTACAGAGTACTCACCATCCGAACAGTAAACACTGTACCCAAAGGTCGTTTTTGTTCCTCACCCCTCTCCCACCCTCCCACCTTTTGTAGTCTCTAAAGTCTATTATTCCATCTGTATGTCCATGCGTACTCACTGTCAGCTCCCACTCATACATGAGAACATGTGGCATTTGACTTTCCCTTTCCGAATTATTTCACTGAGGATAATGGACCCCAGTTTCATCTACGTTCCTGAAAAGACATAATTATTCAATCTTTTTTATGGCTGAGTAGAATTACATGATACATATGTGTGATATATATATACACACACACACAAAATATGTAAATACATATATACACACACATACAATGTGTATAAAAAATATAAAAGACATTCATTTACATATATAAAAAACATTTCTTTATCCAGCCCTCCGTTGATGGACACGTAGGTTGACTCCATATCTTTGCTATTGTTTGTGTGATCAATGATTTCTTTCATCAGTGTTTTGTAATTCTCCTAATGGAGATGTTTCACTTCTTCATTTACATTTCTTTCTAGGTATTTTGTTTTTGAAGCTATTGTAAATGGAATTGCCTTCTCAACTTGGTCCTCTGCTAGATTGTTACTGGTATATAGAAATGTTTCTGAAGTCTGTACTTTAATTTTGTATTATGAAATGTTACTGAATTCATTTATCAAATTTAGGAGTTTATTGGTGGAGTCCTTTAGAGTTTTCTACATATAGATCATATTATCAATGAATAGGAACAGCTTGGTTTCCTCTTTCCTAGTTTGAATGTCTTTTTGTTCCTTTTGCCTTGTTCCTCTGGCGAGGACTTTCAGTGCCATGTTGGATGAGAGCGACGAACGTGGGTGTCTTGTTTTGTTTCAGTTCTTAGAGGAAATGCTTTCAACTATTCCCTGTTAAGTAGGATGTTGGCTGTGGGTTTGTTGTGTATGGCCTTTATTATAATGAGCTGTATTCCTTCTATGCCGAGTTTTTTAAGGATTTTTATCATGAAATAATGCTGAATTTTATTGAAGTATTTTTGTGTCTATTGAGATAATCATATGTTTTTTGTTCTTAATTCTGCTTATGTGATGTATCACGTTTATGGACTTGTGTATGTTGAACTATCCTTGCATCCCTGAGTAAATCCCACCTGATCACGGTGTATTATCTTTTTGATGTGCTCTTGGATTCAATATGCTAGTATTTTTGTTGAGGAGGTTGTGTCTGTGTTCATCAGAGATACTGGTATGTAGTTTTCTTCTTTTGTTGTGCCCTTATCTAGTTTAAGTACCAGGGTGATACTGGCCTTATAGAATGAAGTAGGAAGAATTCTCTCCTCCTTGATTTTTTAGAACAGTTTCAGAAGGATTGGTGTTAGTTCTTTGTGTGTTTGGTATAATTCAGTTGTGAGCCCACCTGGCCTTGGGTTTCTACTTCTTGGGAGTTTTTTGTTACTGATTCCATAGAGTTACTCATCATTGTTTTGTTTTGGATTTCTACTTCTGCCTGGTCTGATCTCAGGATGTTGTGTGAAAACTTAAAAATCTACAATCCAACCTTGTGTGACGCATGAAAGAAAAGCAAAGTGTTTAGCTGAGTGCTGGGAGTTTTGTGCACTGGTTTGTTTTTATTTTCTTCAGCTCTTATCCAAATGCTTGCAATCATGCAATCTCTGGGTCCAAGCCTCTGGGCTTACAGGTTTCCTGCCTGTGACAGACCCAGTGTGAGACAGGCAGAGAAGGACCTGCTTTATTAGTGCATTTGCTTGGCCACGTTGCAGGCTCTTTTGGCAGGCCAGATTTCCTGCACATCCATGTGGAATCTGTGGCCCTTTAATGCACCATTTAGACTAAGAACCAATTAAAGCTTTCAGCGAGCTTAGTGCTGGCAGCCTACAGCCTCTTAGTCACCCAGGGTGAGCTATTAAATAAAGGATTGCTGCCCAAGTGCCATGCTAACAACCATTCACGCGGCTGGACAGTCCCTGTCCTGCCTGGCCATCTGTGCACCTAAAGGCCAGAGAACATGGACAAGCTACCCAGAAGGAGGCTGGTTTAGAGAGAATTGTATCTACAGAAGAGGGAGTTTTGTGAATTTCCAATATCAGGCTGCAACTTCAGGGAATTATTTTCTGGGTACTCAAATATATTAAGATATTTTACTATAACTTCATACTATGTATGAACAATTCGAACTCTCTCTTTTAGGATGTAATCTTCATCAGGACAGGATCTACGCTATTCAGGAGCAATTTTTGACATCAATTAGGGGCTTATTATGTGGCAAGCCCTTACAAAATGCCATATACATATACACACCTTCCCACACCCTGAGAGCTCTTTGTATCCACATTTCATAGTTTTTAGCAATGACTGTGAAGAAGTCATGGGCCTGTCTGGGGTCACTCCGATGGTGAGTGACGGGGTGAGGGTTTGTCCAACGTCCCTTGGGCCCCAAATGCTCTGGGATGTGTATCTGATGTGGTTTACTCTCCCTCTTACAGTGTCCTGTTAGTAAAAGTAAAAATTAACATCTATACAGTGCTTACTATGAGTTGGATGCTGCCATGTGTGTTTTGTACAAATTACCTTAAAATTAAACTTCACAAAAGTCTTAATGAGGAATGTGCTGTTAATTTTGTTCCCGCTTTATGGATGAGAAAACTGAGGTATAAATGGGGTAACCTGTCTCTGACACAAGCAGCAAGTCCAGGGCTCTGGACGAGTAAGTGGCTTCCCTCACAGGTAGATGGGAAGGGGTCATGTGAGGATACCTCAGCCATGTCAGATGAATGTATTGCCTGAAGAATGCCCTGAGATAAAGGGTGGCATAAGCAGGTGTGTGGCTCAGGCAAAGGAATGGGGGTAAGAAGCAGGACACAGCCGTGCCAGGTGGGTTCCTCCAGAAAGCAGGCTGCACCTGCCAGGGTCCATCCCAGGCCAGTCCCTGAGAGGCTGGGCCAACAGAGAAGGATGGTAACCTGGGCCTGGATTGTCAGTGAGGCCTTCCTTGAGTGAAATATACACTAAATGGTCTCAGAAGACCCCACAAGGGCAGGGCGGTGAGTGTCCGGGAGGAAGGTAGGTGGCGGGTGGGGTGCAGAGCCTGGACAGAGGGACTCCTCTGAAGTTAAATTGATGCCACTGACCCATCCCTCAAACGACTTCAGGCCACAGTCTTCTCTGATCAGGACTCCATTCCTGTAAGAAAACAGAAGAGCTGGAGCGTGGAGAGGATGGAGAGTGTGGGATGTGAATTACGAGGCTCTGCTTCCTCTAAGGTCACGGACGCTGTGTGCACTGTGGGACAGACACACCACACTCCTGCTATCCAGCTTCCATACCCAGGAAGCGCTGAGGCCCTTGCCAGAGTCTCCCCAGCCCACAGCACTGAAACAGCACGGGGTGTCCAAAGGCCCTGTCCACTAGGATGGCTCCCTCTGCAGCACCGGGGCTGAGCCTCCTGAGAACCAAGCATCCTCGTGGCTCTGCTGGTCCTCACAGATCTCCAGGTAGAAGCTCATTGTAGAATAGTATTTGCCTTCAAGGCTCTGATAATTTTCTGCTAACCTAGTTGTGACTAATTAAAGTCAGGAGTTTGGTGCCGGCCTCACTTTGGTGCTTGGAAAGCTGGGGACATCGCACTCAGCAGAGCAGTCACTGGAAACACAGACTTGCCAGTCCCACCACAGAATGATGATTTGGTAGAGCTTGCATTTCCGGAAGCATTCCTGGAGATTCCGTGATTCTGCTGGGAGGTGGCATTCGGCAGCCCTGCACCCGGAGCCCTGAAGCTCTCTTCAGCAGTAATGACCTGCCAGCCTACTGTCTTTAGTGTCTTTTAGGGGGTGCTATGACCAGGGTGCATCACCCAAATGACAGCTCACCATTGACTCTTGAGATGGAAGAGACTTTAGAGGCACTTTAGTCCAAATCTCTCATTTTTCAAATGAGGCAGACGTGTCCTAGAGTGGAAATGTGACTTACCCAACGTCACACACCAGAGACTAAAAATTCTAGAACAAGGATGAGTTTCTTGATCTCCAGTGATCTGGAAAACGCTGCATGTCAAACACCCATTTCTGTTCCCAGCATCGGGTAACCCCTTCATTCCTGGTCCCCTCCACCCTTCCTCAATGCCCAGACTTTCCGTCACAGGGAAACCCACTAGGCTTTTGACCTCACTTGCTGTTTCAGCAGGCATCCCCCTGCGCTGACCTTGGCTCCAGCAGTGTGAGGCAGAGCTGCCCTCCCCGAGCTGACAGAGGAGGCTACAGTGCGTTGTGTGGGTGTGGGAGGCTCCAGGAAGGGCCTCAGTGCTCCCTGGGCGTGGAAGATAAAACAGGCAGCTGGACAGAGGGAGTGTGGTGTGTCTGTCCCGCGGGGCACACGGCATCCATGGCCTTAGGTGAAGCAGAGCCCCTTTTGATAGCTCAGAACTCATGTTCCACACCCTCCCTCCTCTCCCAATCCAGCCCTCAGTTTTCTTACAGGGATGGAGTCCTGAGCAGAGAAGACTCTGGCCTGAAATCATTTGAGGGGTAGGTCAGTGGCATCAATTTTACTTCGGAGCTCTGGGCTCCCCACCCCACCTCCCTCCTGCACACTCACTGCGCCGCCCTTGTGGGGGCTTCTGAGATACTTAGTGCATATTTTCCTCAGTGTAGATTTCACTGACGGAATCCAGGCCCAGGTCACCATCCTTCTCTGTCGGCCCAGCCTCTCAGGTCCTCGTGCCCCATCCCAGACCTGGGGGGGCTCCTACCTGGCGTCAGGTCTGAGTCCTGCTCCTGAAGGCTGGGCCAGTGGCCTCCAGGGCTGCTTTTGGCCCAGGGAGCTGGAGAACAGTGGGTTCCCCTCCCCTATCTCTATCTTAATGAATATTTTTCCTGGGTGTGCTCCGGGACCCAAGTCCATTCTCCTTGTAGCCCCTGCTCCCCGGTCCTGAAGACCCCCTCAGGCTCTTCCCACTTTGCACTGCCAGAAGCCCCCGGGGCTCACAGGTCTCGCCTTCTTCTCTCTTACGTGTGTCAAGCTCCTCTCCGGGCTGCTGGGAGGGCAGATTGCTTCATAAATTCCTAAGAACATATTTGGAACTAGCAGCTTAATCATTATAATGCATTATTCAATCAACCAAAAGTGTTTTTTGGAGGGAAAAAAATACACCATGAAATATATCTTCATTTTAAGTACATCTGTTGTTTCTTGAAAGCCATTAGCTCTCAGTGAATCATCAATTCTGCTTCGTTGTGTGGCTAAGACTATTTGTTCTAATTAAAGACCATGCAGGAATCTAAACACATTTGCCTTATCTGTAAAAACGGAGCTTCCAGTCCTGCTAAGCGTGACAGCCCTAAATGTGCTGGAGAAGCAATTTTCTCCAGGTCTTACCAGGTGCGTCTGTGGGGAGTGGGGGAATGAGAGAGGGGGCTGTAGCTGCCCCTGCATGCAGGGTCCAACCCGCCAGGACTACTAACCGGGCACCTGCGTCCACCCTCCTTCCCCAGCCTGTGTCTCGGACCCCCTGGAGAGGAGGCTGCAGAGAGAGCCCTGTTTGGCAGCTCCTGTCCTGCTCTGCAGTGCAGGCCACCCAGGGCACAGCAGCAGACAGGGGGGTGGGTGCCTTGGGTTCTGGGCCAGGTGGGAGCTGGGACTGCAGGGAGCAAGGGCCAGGAAGGAGGTGGCTCCTGGGCCTGGGATTCTTCCCTGGAAATGCAGGCTCAGCTGAGGCCTCCTCTCCTGGGCTCCAGGTGCAGATAGGGAGGGGCAGTGCTGGGAGGGGCAGTGCTGGGAGACACGCGTGAAGGGCAGGAAAGGAACGGGGTTAGGGACTGGCATTACTCAGAGGCCACTACGTGGGGAGAGGTGTTTGAGAGACTCAGGAGGTGAACCTGGAGGCAAGGCGCATTGAGACCTGAGGCATTGATGACTTTGCAACCACGTCAAGTGCAGATGGTGAAACATAAAATGAACTTGCCCTTTGTACAGGGCTGCTCTGAAACCTAATTTTTCACAGAAATGAATTGGTCTTGGCCCTGTCTCCTCTCAGACTCCAGGCTTTTTTCTAACCTTTGGCAGCTTCTCTTCTCTAAACGACGTCTCAGGGCTGTGCCCGCCTCCCGCCTCCGGATCATATGCCAGACCATCTTTCCTCCACCTCAGAGCCCCTCTGGAGCCCTCTCTGCTTTGCATTCCACCCTGGGCAGCCATAAAAAGCAAGCAAGGGCTCCGTGCCACAGCCTCCCTGCAGAGCGGGCGCCCCAGGCCCTGGATCCGGTCACTGCTGACTCCACTGCAGGCTGCTGGGCTGGCTCCGTGGGGCTTGGTTTCCTGAGCCTGGCCTGGAAGGCGGGCAATGTGCACCATGGGCTGCAGGCAGAGGCCCTGCATGGACAAGGGCATGTCAGTGCCTATGAGGCAGGTGCTGGCCAGCGAGAGGCAGGCCCAAGGGGAGCTGGGGAGTTCGATTCCTTCTCCTTCCCCTCACCTGTCCTGACACGGAGATACTCACAGCAGTGACACTTGCTACCCGGCAGTGGTGGCACCCAGGTCTGCCCGCCCTCCTTCCCCACCTCCATCCACTGCTCCTCCTCCCTGTTTCCCTGAGGCTGCACTCAGTCAGCAAGTGGGTAGCGCCGAAGCTTCTGCCTCAGGCTGCACTGTTCAAAGGCCCCGATGAGGACATAGTACTCTGAAGCCTGGAGTCGCTGATGCATGGAAGGGAGTGGGCTGAAATGCATCAGAGAGGCTGTGGGGAGCTGGCATCCATGCCAGGCTAGGGCGGCTGGGGCTGGGTCAGGGAGGGGCTGGCATGGACGCTGAAGCCTGAACGCTGGGAATATTTAAAGAGGAATAGCAAGAAGGTGCCTGGAGCCAAAGAGGAGCCAGAACTGCTGAAGCAAAAGGCATCTGGGAGCAGTCATGGGAGGCGCTGGCAGGGAGCTGGCTTTTGGTTCCTGGAGTGCAGGCGTGCAGCTGCAGCGGCTGCAGGAGAGAGGGGTGTGTGCACAGGCAGCCCATCACATCCTCCTCCCTCTACCATACACACACACAGACACACACACACACACACACCCCATCGTGTCTACAGTCAGTACAGATGCCCTGCACCTCTCCCCCAGGCCCCCTCACAGACAGGACTGAGCTCTCAGGGGCCCTGGGCTCAGGCCAACCCAATCCCCTTAAGTGGAGGCTTTAAAACAAACGAACGTATTATTAGCATAGTTTCCTCCTGTTTGAGGATTATGGTATCCTAGTCCCACGAATCAGACCTGATTAGCCAGTCATAGCCTGGGAGCGGTACCTCGAGGAGGCATTCAAAAGTAGACTCATGAGATGGAGAGGGGTATACAGGAGCAGCCGCAGCTTCCCGTGCTGCTAGGACACTTCCTCCCTTAGAGGAGTAGCTTCCCAGCTAGTTAGCTTTCTGGCGTGTTCTTCTTCACAACCAAGTTAACCTGGAGCAGAGAAAGCCCTGGGCCTTTTGTGGCTGCTCCTCCAGGTCGCCTGTCCACGGACTGCTCCCTGGTCCTGAGAAGCAGTGATTCATGTGGAAATAATGTGCATCCAGCAGCCCACGGTGGAGTCATACTCCAAGCCCCTTCCCCACAGTGGGCTGACATCTGCAGGCCACCGCTGACAGGGGCAGAGGCTCTGCTGTGGTGTGACAGGTATTTGTGTAATCACTAGTTCTGGTCACCTAATTTTCTTCTTGCAGATGTGCGTGTGTACATGCATGTGTGTTTATATGTGTGTGTCTCTGGGTATGGTATGTGCATGATGCTTGCACACGTGTGTGCATGTGGGTATATGTGCAGTGCATGCATATGTGTACCTGCATGCACACGGGTATGTGTGCATCTGTGTGCCTATGTACGTGTGCACGTGCATGCACGGTGCATGCTGCACTGCCACTGCCTTTTATGTATTTTGACTGCACACAGAGACTGTCCCAAGGATGTTCCTTGTGTTACCCTGGGGAGTGCAGCCTGTGAAAGGCAGTGTGAGACACCGCCTCTGTACGTGCAGCTCCTTTCCTTCACCTTCAAACTTGCATTTAAGGAGTGAGCTCTTGAAAATAAATTCTATGCTTTAAAAGGCGAAAGCAGAAAGAAAGGCAGTCAATTGCCATTGTCTTCCTCTAAAGCAGCTGGCAAAGCCTGGAACCTGAGTGCTCGAAGAGGCTGGGTGTGGATAGGCTGCAGTGTTGCAAGGGAACATTCCCAAATAGAGCACAAAACACCACTGAACCTTCCCCTGTCCTTCTCCTGGGCCCCAGGCATGTTTCACAGCTTATGCACCTAAGAGTTGCAAACTTCTCCAGGCTGTCAAAAAGTCGACGCTGTGAAATGACCGTCTGTGTTGGGTTGGTCTCCCAACCATCATGTTTATTTCCAGAAACAAAAATATTTACTGTGTGAGATTTTTGAGGCTGCCAAAAGTACATCTAACAGCTTCTTCTTCCGTCCTCCCTCCTCCGCATTCTTCCCTCTTTGCTTTCTTCTTTCCTTCCTTCCTTCCACAAACGCTTCCTGAGTCCTGCAATCTGCTGGCCCAGCAATCCACATTTGTGGTGCTGGGGATACGGTGGAGAAAGGAGAGGCAGTGCCTGCCCCCAAGGACTTTGAACCTGGGGCGGAGGGTGGGGAGGGATGTGAAGCAAACACATAATTAGAAATATAGTCCTTGCCTTGAAGAGGGTCACCAGGGCTGTGAGGGAAACTCACAGGCAACTCTGATCTAGGCTGTGGGGCAGGTGATGAGAAACAGCCTGTCTGGGTGACACTGCACTCTCTCATCAATCAACGTTCTTCCACCATTTCCTGAAAGCCTACTGCTCTAGGGGCTGGAGAAACAGTAGGGATCAAAATAACTGAGGCTTCACATCTGCAAGGATGCTATTTTTCAGTGAGCAGACACAGACAGGAAGCAGGACGGGGCCAGGCTGGGAGCCAGCAGCCCCGGGCTGAGATTCACGGAGGCTGGCTGGAAAACCATGACGGGAAGGCATTCAGAGGACGTGCTTTCTCCTCTTTACCCCCTTTCCACCTCCAGTCCTGGGCTCCAGGCTGGGAGAAGAGAACTAGGACCCCGCTGGGTCCCCCATTATGAGACTGAAGGACTGCAGGGCCCAAGCTGTGCTGGGAGTGACCTACTGAGGACCCTAAGTCCATGACCTGGGAATATACCGGTCATGAGCCTCATGTCGCTGTGCAAAGAGCTTACTTTCTACAGCGGGCACCTCCCGTGATATAAGGTGAATGCATCATTGTACTTGCCTCCTTCAGCACTTAAGTCATGAGGAGTGTAAAGGAAAATGAAAAGAAATCGCAGAACCCCTGACTTCTAGAGACCAAGTCACAAAACACCACCAGCTTTTTCCCAAATAAACAACGGTTACTTTACAAGCTGGTGTCCAAGCATTCCACACTCAACCAGCTGTGGCAGGAGAGCAGGGAGTTAGAGTCACAGGGGTTCAGCAAGTGCGGCCAGTTCACAGAAGCAAAAGAACAGAACAGGAGGTGCCGCCCATTTGCATAAGCAGGAGAGCAGCAGGGGCTGCATGCAGGCCGCATCCTCCCTCTCTGGGAAACAGCAGCTCCAGCCCCTGACGGACTGCACGCTGGGTCTCTGCTGCAGCCTCCCATGGGCCGCGGGCCAGTCCTTCATGGGGTGTAGCCAACTGGAGGCCTCTAAAGGGCATGGAGGGCGTTGCCAGGTTCCTTGAGCTTAATAAAAACCCTAATTAAGGAGGCTCTTGAGCCGCTCGCTGGAGCCAGCTCCCGCTCTGTGAATTCTCAATAAATCTGCGCTTTTGTTGCTCCGTTCAGTCGCTTTGTCTTTCATTGCTTCATTCTTTTGTTACTTTGTGTGTGCATTTTGTTCAGTTCTTGGTTCAACACTCCGAGAACATGGACAACTTTATCTTGTAACAAAACCCCACAGAAAAGCAAAGGCCTCTGGTGTCTCTGGGTGACTCTGCTCCCGCAAACTGTTCTTTGTTGGCCTGGAACCGTTTCAAGATGTACGTTCTCCCACCAAACAAGGACAGGTCAATGGTAACTTCAGGTCTGCAATCCAAGCCCTGCTCCTAAAACTAAAGTCTCTTCCATTCCACACTGATGACGCTCACCTTCCCAGGCATGAAACTGATGCGATGGCCCTTCTTGTGCCTTCACTCGTCTCCCTGCATTTCCCGCTTCCGAGGAAGCGCAGAAACACCGAGCCTCAGTCACACACACAACCGTGGCTGGCATTTCCCGGCTGTGCCCTCAGCTCTGGCTGAACAAGCCTCGGTTGACTGAGACTCTTGCCTCAGTCACTCATTTCGGATTAAACAAGAAAGCAAATGCAAAGGTGTTTTAGAAAATGTAAAAAGTGACTTTAGAAACGAAGTATTCTCTTTTCCCACAGAACACAGTCTCAGCAGGATGAAAAGCTCCCACGCTTGCCGCCCTCGGCCCTTTCACGGGTCTCCAGTTGTTGCTGGCCTTCCTGGTCACAGCGTCCGCCCCCAGCCCATATTCCCTTTCTCCTCTGTAGGCATCTTGGCTGGCCGTGGTCCTCGGTCCTCTACCTGGCAGGGGACACACACCTTCATTCTGGAAGGGTCTGAGACATTCGTAGTTCGTCTGGACTGGCTAGTTGCAGTTTTCAACCAACCTCAGTTGCAGGACATGGCAGTTCTAACAACAGACAGGACTTGGGGAATCTCTTCTTGAACCTCCCTGACAAGATGTTTAAAATATTTACTGTCGTGTTGAACGTGGGGAGTCAGGCTGATGGGCACCCGTGAGGCGTAAGCATGCTGAAGATGGTGGTAAGAGGAAGGCAAGGTGCTCACCCCCTGTTATGAGTCTCGGTGCCTGTGAGACCGGGCAAAGCAGATTTAAATTGAAGCAAGATAAACTCGGATCAGACAATAAAAGAGGGTGACCTAAAGAAGAGCAGATGGAGGGTCTGCGGGGATGGTAAAGACAGCTTCCAGTTCTCCTCCCAGGAGAAGATCTACAACAGGAGACAGTGACCCCTCTAGAGGCAGGAGGAGAGATCAGTGGCCACAGGCTGCCCTCATCTGGGCCAGGGTTCTGGCACCAATCACAGCAGGTCTGCAGGAGGAGAAAGAAGTGCACTGGAATCCCTCCTACTCATGGTCTGTCTCCTGGCTCTTCCAAGTGAATGGAGTTGGAAGGAAAGGGCAGGTTGGTTCTGTGCTTTGCCCGAGTAGGTCCAAGCTCTGTTTTTTCAGGATGTAGCAGGGTGAGCTGTTCTGACAAACCTGATCTTAGCACAACAGAGGCAATGTCCTAGGATTATGGGACCTGCCCCGGCGGGACAGGAGCTCATGCTAGACTGTCCCAGTGTGTCTGTGGGACACTTTAGCTCTCTGGCTGACTCCCCAGTGGCTCGGGAGCCCAGGGAGCCTCCTTACACCCAAGGTCCCTGTGCCTGGGTGTGGGGGATCCCTGTGAATGACTTTGTGGGTGACGGGACTCCTCACAGAACAGGACTGGTGGAGGGCCTGCCTGGCTCTAGGCACTCACTCAGCTGCACTGGAATTTGGAGAAAGAGGCTGCAGAGCACACCCCTAGCCCTAATCAGGCAAGAAACAGTGGTCTTGAGTCGACTCCTGAAGGCTGTGTGCGCCCTGGATTCGTGGCCCACAGGACGTGCAGAACGGGGGCAGGAAGTCCCACTGTAAATGGTGGACTTCAGTTTCCAGGACTTACATTCCACTGGGAAGCAGCTGTCCAATTCACAAAATTGTTGGTGACCAAAATAAAAATAATAAAGTCGTTCATTTTAAGCAAATGCAAAGAAAGCGGAGTGGCAGATAAAGCTAAAGATGCCACCCGGCATCGCACGTGGAGGGACTGCACAGCACACGTCCAGCGTACCTCACAGCTCCTGGGAGGCTGGGACTGTGCGGTGTTAATTCCAATGGCGCATGGTGGCATAAGTAATTAACTTTTCAGTTACTCTGGGCCCTGCCCTTATCCAAACATAAATGTGCGTATGCTGGGAAAATTCTGCGATATAGAAAGCCCATATCATTGACTCCTTGTTCATAGGCAAAACCAGTTTCACAGCTTCCTGCCCTTTTCTTCAAGCAGTTCCATGAGTCAACTCGGACGTGGTCTTCTCTCCTTGATGCACATCCTCTGATCTGACCAGTCGTCCAAGTGATGCTCCAGGACTTTTCAATTTTGACTGTGCGGCACAATCACCGAAGGATTTCATTTTACTTTTAAAATTCGGGTGCCTGTGACCCATCTCACCCAGGGTGAGGTCCGTGGATCTCATGTTACGAAGCCGACAGTGGATCCCTATCCCAGTTGAGCTCAAGACTAGGAATGTCACCCAGCCTCCCTGCTGCAGAGCTGCACCGCGCCTTTTGTCCTTCCCGTGGTGGAAACAGAGCTTGCCTAGAGATTCTAGACACAGCATCTCTCCAAAAACGAGCTGGGGCTCTGCTGCCCTCACTGGAGCACAGCCCGTGCTGTGGAATCCCAAGATGGCCACAGGGATGGAGGGGACTTAAAACGGAGTAGGGGGCAACAGAGCCAGGGGCCTATCCACCACCTGTGAACACACAGCAAGTGAGGCCTGTGGGAAGGAGGGAACAGCAGCGCGGAATGGAAATGGCAAATGTTCATCTACCAGGTGTTATTTGATTGACGGTTTCTGGGGAACTGGGATGGACACTTTCAGAACAGCCTTGGGTTGAACTTGACACTGCAAATGGAACTTAATTGCTCAAATCATGTCCCATCAATTTCATAGAAAAGATAAGAAGGAAATCCCCTCTTTCTAGAGAGAAAGCTGTCCTGATGTCATCAGGCTGTCCCCAGGAGTCACCGCTTCCCTTCTCTGTTGGGGGCACAGGCGGGGGGTGAAGCTGGGAATGGGCAATCTCTCTTTTCTGCTGGACTGAAACCTTCTGGAGCAGAAAAACAGTTTTTTATTTTGCAAATGAAAGTCAAAGATGTGGCAGGCGTTGGGGTGGGCACTGCAAGAGATCCATCTGGCGCTTCTGACAGCCCTGCCCTGGTGGGAGTCCCCTTCTGAGAGTCCCAGGAACTCTAAGGTCAATGAAACTTCAACGAAACTCCCCACAGCACCTGAGCTACGGGGCGCCAGGCTCTGGGAGTCTGTGTGTGCTCCCAGGAGAGTCCATCTCTGGGATAACACTGCAGGTGAATTTGTGCTTTTCCTGCCATGCAAACCATACTCTGATTGATAACTGTTCAGGACTGTAAGAAATAAACTTATTGAACCAAAATATTGTGTAATTTATCATTTTGCTTTATTATATATTTTTCCTTGTCATTAGTAACCAAACAATAATTATTCTGCCATTTTTAATTACAGTATATGCATACAGAAAGTTTTTCTTTCTTTTTTATTAGAGAATATGTACTACTCACCTTAGGATCCACCTTCCAGACCGAATGGAAGGCTGCACGCTCCCTCTTCACCTGGTAATAGCCCTTGGTGTACAAATTTGGTGTCTAGGAGAACATCCCATGCCTCTGGCATGTGGCTTCACCGCCCTGGGGCGTGGCAGTGGCTCTCCTGTGTGGAGTGCTCTGTGCAGGCTGTGCCCCTCCCAGGCAGGCATGCCACATTCAGAGCCTGTAAGACACTCTCCTAGGGCTGGTCGGAAAGCCGCTGATTCTGAAGAGAAAGCTGTAAGGCTTCCAATCTTGGAGATCCCTTGTGTCTGGAAAGAGGGAACTGGGAGTTCTGGAAAAATCTCCCAGGGCAGGTCACCATTCCAGAGAGTAAAAGCGGCAGCCCTGAGCAGCCTCTTCTCCTCCCGGCTGTCCCCGTTCACGCCAGGGACCAGGGCAGGTTTTGTCACCGGGGAGATAGGTACTCGGTGGTCCTGGCCCGGCAGCTGGATCCAGGTCTAGGGCAGCCTTTGAGCTGTCCCTGCAGGGCCTGAGAGGTGGGGAGGAGGAGGAGGGACAGGCTAGAAGCCCAGGGCAAGGAAGTGAGGTCAGGTCTGAGTGCAGACACTGGGCAGCCAAGGTCCAGAGATGCTGAGATCTGCTCTGGCCACAGATGAGCCCAGACTCCAGCTTCTGACCCTCCCCATGACTCTGTCCCCACATCTGGGGGCCTCTCATGGGCTACGGCCCACAAAGTACAAGCTCCTTACCCTGCCGCTTGCCCAGCCTGGGACCTCCCATGTTCTAGGAGGATGAGGAAGTCCTAGGAACCGTTTCTCTATTTCTCTTCCTTTCTGACCTGCGAATCTCTTCTGACTTCCAGAAGGCCAGGGCAGAAGTCAGAATGGCTGCTTGGACTGCAGAAGCCTGAAGCCTGGTCCCTAAAGTGTATATGGTCCTGGTAACATCAGAACTGCCAAGAGTCAAGGTTTCCTTATTGGCTAAATTAAATCACAGTCCTCCCCTGGCTAACCTAGAACTCTGGGAATCAAATATACCAATACAATGTCTGTAAAAGCCCTGCTTGAATTTGCATTTGCATCACTACTCTTAGCAGAGGAAGTGGCAGCCTGAGGCTGGTGTGAGCACTGGGCTGGGAGTCAGCGGTTAGCTGTGAGCCCCAGCTCTGCAACCTACCAACCTGTTTGGACTCTCCATTTCTCATCTGAAAACGGGTAGGCTGGAAGTAGCTGCTGCCCTGTCTGCTGTCATCATCTCAGTCTCTGAACAAGTGTAGGGGGCTCATCAGTCTGTACCAGGTACCTTTGTAGACATGGGATTGGCATTGTGCGTTCAGACACAGCCCCTGACTGCATGTCTCACATCCCAGTGGCGAAGAGACAGACAGCAAACAGGTAGGTAATTAAATAAACACGATCATTTAATCTTCTTTATGTGCGTGGTGATGCTGGCGTAAACAGACGTACTGCTCTGCCAGTCCTATAAAAGTCTAGCACACACAATTATGTTATGTACATAATAAGTGATACTGATAATAAATGGTATACTGATTTACATATTTAGTATACCATACTTGTTATGGTTTTAAAGTGTGGGCTCCTTCTACTTATAAAAATAAGTTAACTATAAAATGGCCTCAGGCATGACCTTCAGGAGGAATTCCAGAAGAGGCATTGCTACCATGGGAGATGACATTTCCATGCATGTCACTGCCCCTGAAGACCTTCCAGTGGGACAGGATGTGGAGGTGGAAGACGGTGATAGTGACAATCCCGACCCTCTGCAGGCCTTGGCTAATGTGTGTTTCTCCTGCCCCCAGCTCCTGGTAGCTTTCATTCTACTGTATTTCAGTGATTCCAGCTTTTCCAGATCCTACATATCAGTGAGATCATGTAGTAAGTGATTTTCTGTGCTTGCTTTATTTCATTTAACATAATGTCTTCTAGGTTCATCTATGTCATTGCAAATGGCAGGATTTTCTTCTTGTTAAGGCTGAAAGATATTTTAGTACGTGTGTGTGTGCCTCACATATTCTTAATCCATTCATCTGCCAACCTATGGAATAAAAGACATCATTTTCAAACTGTATATCTGAAATATGTTAAATAAGAAACTCGTACAGCTCAGTAGCAAAATAATAAGAATAATAACCTGATTAAAAATGGGCAAAGGACCTGAATAGGCATTTTTCCAAAGAAGGCATAGAAATGGGCAAAAGGTATAGGAAAAAGTCCTCAACTCATCATCAGGGAAATGCAAATTAAAACCACAAACAGTTATCACCTTGCACCTGTTAGGATGGCATTTATGAAAAAGTCAAAAGGTAACACTTGTTGGTGAGGATGTGGAGAAGAGCGAACCCTTGTTCACGGTGGGTGGGAATGTAATTAGCAGAGCCGTGATGAAAACAGCCTGAAGGTTCCTGAGGAAATGACAGAGCTTCGATAGGATCCAGCAGTCCCACTTCTGGCGACAAACCCACAGGAAAGGAGGTCAGCGGGTAGAAGAGCTGCCTGTCCTCCCGTGTTCGCTGCAGCACTGCTCACAATAGCCAAGACAGGGAAACGAACCAAGTGTCCCTCGGCAGAAGCCATTTGTTTTTAAAGCTAACAGGCCACACCTGATCACAACATTATTTTACTTTAAAAAAACCACCTTCTAGGGCAGGTGAAAGCTGGGTATACTCACATCTCACGTTGGCATATAGTGCTCACTGCAGAACCTGTGAACTCGGCAGCTCAGGACAACCCACAGTGATTCTGCGAAAACGGCTGACTGAATAACTGTGAACTTAAGCAAGTCTCAACCCCGCTGTGTCTCAACCCCTACTGCCTGTGCTATCGTTCAGAGGAACTGTCCCAAGTCTCTCTACCCTGTATTGCCCAGAACCCTCCTGGTGCCAGGCAGCCTCAGTGCCTTCTTCCTCCTCCCTTTCTTCCCTGATAGAGTTCAAATCTCACGTCTTTAGGTTTGTTCAGAACTAACCAGCAAAACTGCACCCAGCTGTTCTCCTAACATCGTTCACGTGTGGCTCTGTATATCATAAGGAAAGAGATTCCTGAATGTACAACCAAGGCATACTGTGTACATTCAACGTTGTGCATCCTAAAATCTGCCCACTCCCTGTGGTAGCTGCTCCTGCAACTCTCACTGTGGGCTCGCATGGCCACTTCAGCTGTCTAAACAGAAATATTTGCATCCCCAGCTCCACTCCTTTAGCTCCTGCACAGTGAGAAAGAAACAGCAAGTCAGACATGAAATCCATTAATACATTAATTCAGCTCAACAAGCAAAACCCATGAGCACCCGACTCAGCAGAGGCTACCAGGCGTGACTAATCAGATCCCTAGCCAAAGCGACACTCTCTTCCTTGGTCCTCTCCGGAAGCCTGCTGGTTATGCAGCTTCTTCCTCCGAGCTCAGGAGACTCTGAAAAATGCAGTTCAAAAGGATGTAAATTAGGAAAGTGTAAACACCCCTGGCTCCCTCACACAGGACTAGGTTTTGTGGTGGGGGAGGTTGATTGACCTCATTGAGTCTTGGTTTTCTCATCAGTGATGACTGGCAGAGTTTTGTGTGAAGCCCCAGGGCCCTGACCCCACCACGAGGAGCTTGAATTGGGCAGGTCGGCAGCGGGCCCGGGCAGCTGTGGGTTTAAAAGCTGCCCAGTGACTGCGATGCTACCCGGCTGAACAGCATCAGCCCAGCTTGTGGCTTCTCAGGTGCAATGTGCAGACTCCCATCCAATATTTTTAACGGAGGCTCTGACCCTCTGAGGGGTCAGTGCTGCGGGGACATGGATGGCACTTTGAGGACCCAGGTTCCAGATCTGTGGCTCTCAGCCTTGGCTGCACTTCAGATTGGCCCAGTCCCTCCTGACTGGAGAAGATCTTATGGAAACTATTGGTCAGGAATCTCTACCCTAGCCAAGCTGCAGGAGTGTGACTCAAACTGGCTGATTACCTGGATCCTCTGTGAAATCTGATCCTGGTGCTCAGTGACTCAAAGACTGCGGAAAGTCAGAGCTCATGAATCCAGATGACAATGACATGCAAGTCTGTTCCTGGTCCCCGAGATTCAGTTCCCAGAGCTACTGTGGCTTGTGAGCCACAGGTGCAATTTTCCTTTTGTGAGATGCTCTGTATCATTGCAAATATGGCCTTTATTTGTAGAAAAAATATCTTTTTGACACTGACAATTAAAGAAACATAACTGATATTTCTGTATGTAAGGTGTAACATCCCATAATTCTGCTCTACCTGCATCAACCTGCATGTTAGTGTCATCTTCCTCATGGGGAAGAGCTGACAGCCACCACCTGCTGGCCCCACACCTCCACCCTCGCCTGAAACCCCAGGCCTGGAGAACACACTTGTCAGCTCCCTGCCTGGTGCTTGAGTTTGTCCCTCCGTGAAGAAGCACTCGAAGGCTGGGTGTTGATAAAATGACTCCACCGATGGAGGCAAAACTCTTGCCCAGCTGACTCTCCCTTCTGGGAAGGACTGGTCAAGGTCAAATGGTGAGGCAGCCAATGCTTAAAGAAGGTCTTTCTTCTTTCTTTTCCTCTAGTTATTTGTTCAGCTTTCATCTCCAGCCTCCTCAGCATTTTCCTGATAGGAACCTATTGATGAAACGTGTCCCAAAACGCTTCACCAAAGAACAATTTATCCGTCTAGATCCTCAGTCCTGTCCGCTTTCTAAAATGACCAATAGACAATCCAAGTGTGTCGTCAGTATTGGCTACAGCTTAATTACTCACTGTCCTGAAGCTGCGTGCTCTGATCCAGAGACGGATTCTAGCAGTGGGCTTTAGGCGTGTTTCCCAGTATCAGTCAGTATCTGGGAGAAACTTAGGACTCTTGTCTCTCTCCCGCTTGCTTCCACAAGGTCCATATAGACACTTGATTACTAATCACGGGTGAGTTGGTGTGGCAAGTAATCACATTGTCCATCCCAACATGCTTTTCTTACAATGTAAGCTTCACACACCAGCCATGGAATGGTGATGTCTGTCCACTCCTCTCATTCGGTCTGGCTGGATCTTTGCGATTCCCCTGATTAACAGAGTACAACGAGAGGGACGTGATTTTACTTCCAAGGCTAGCGTGCGAAAGGTGATATGGCCTCAGCCTGGTTCTCTTGGGATTTCACTCTTAGAAGAAATTTGAAGAAGCCCAAACAACCACATGGAGAAGCCACAAACAGATATTCTGGCTGGAAGCCCAGCAGAGGTCCCAGCCAACAGCCAGCATCAACTGCCATATGAAGGAGTGCGCCTGCAGGGCGTTTCAGACCTCAGCTGCCAAGCTGCCTCCAGCCTCCCGGTCTTCCAAGCTGAGGATGCAGACAGTGTGGAGCAGAGATAAGCCACCCCCTACAATGCTGTTCTCAGATCCCTGGCTCGCAGAACCCAAGAGCGTTATAAAATAGTTGCTATTGTACGTTGCCAAGTTTGGGGTTGCTTGTGGCTTCAAGGACAGGAAATTCCAAACTCTCGGTCAATGCTTAGTCATACTGTCCTGGGTTTGTTTTCAGAGAAAACACATGACAGAGTGGTCCCTGTTCTCTCTTACCTCTCCAGTGACTGCAGCGAGAAGTGCCGAGGGCCAGACAGGCTTTCTCTCTGAATGTTCTCTCTTCCTGATACAGCAACCAGGCTTGGCTGGTTTTGCAGTGAGCACTGCAGACAAGCAGGGTCCCTCGTGCTGTGACTCCATTTCCTCCTGCTATTGTAGGAATTCCCTGGCCTGGTTGGTGGAGTTAAGCTTAGCGTCTGGTTGTGAGTGCACAGAAAGGAATATACTGCCCAGCACGTGGTTCTAAGCTCTGATCTGCCCTATTGCATAGTCTCATAAATTCTCGTGAAGAATTTCCCATTGAGTCCGACCTAGTTTAATGGAATCTATTTGGAGGCTTGGAACCAAAGCCCCAATTAATAATGTTACTTTGCTTTCCTTTGCCAGTTTAGCCTATGCATATATTTTCCTTAGAGAGCCCACGGAGGAGAGAGAGGTGGTTAAAACGAGAAGAGATCTGTGGATGACTGCATCTCCAGGCCAAAGACCATTCTGATAGCTTCCATGAGAGCTCCCTGGGCATCCATGGAAAAGATATTTTTGAGGGAGAAATCCCCAATGCTTCTCGAATCATGCAGCCCACACAGGGATTTCCTACAAGCAAACCCAGCCTTGAGTCATAAAGACCTGATCACTTTCCTGGGTGAAGACAGCAGAATGACTCAGTTATTCTGTGGATAGGTGACTTGATCAATGAGTTGGCGAGAGTTCTAAGACATGTCTTTCAGGCACATGTCTCGGATTTGTAAAATTATTATTATTTGAGATGGAGACTCTGTCACCCAGGCTGGAGTGCAGTGGCATGATCTCGGCTCACTGCAACCTCCACCTACCAGGTTCAAACGATTCTCCCGCCTCAGCCTCCTGTGTAGCTGGGATTACAGGCACCTGCCCCCATGCCTGGCTAACCTTTGTGTTTTTAGTAGAGACGGGGTTTGACCACATTAGCTGGGCTGGTCTCCAACTCCTGACCTCAGGTGATCCACCCGCCTCGGCCTCCCAAAGTGCTGGGATTACAGGTGTGAACCACTGTGCCTGGCCTCCGATTTGTAAGAAAATTTAAACAAGATTCAGTGTCTCTGCATCTCACATTGGTTGTATATTGCATTTAAAGGGTGATAATTCTCCCCTAATCAAACTGCCCATATGCTGGCAAGGACATAAATGTTATGAAGACAAGAGGTAGCTGAGAAATAAAGAGACAATAACCATGAGACAGACCCAGAGGTCAGGCAGGGTAGGGATGCTGTGAGGACATGGCTCATCCCACAGGGCCTGGGAACCGGCGGTCACAGCAGTGCCAGGTCGTGTTCTCTCCACAGGGACAGACAGGCCACCAGCCTGACAGGGACGGCATGAGGGGGCCACTGCCAGGGACAAGCAGGGATTGCACTAGAATTTCTCAAAACCTGTGTCACAGAAGACAAGTTTTATTAAAAACTACTATATGACGATTCTGTGTTCAGGTGAGTTTTGGCCTGAGGAAGATCTGCAGCAAGTTTCACACGTCGATTTCTCCACAGACATTTCCTTCTGGGAAACGTAGAGGAATGCTGGTCATCTCAAGGTGTTAAACATAAATTTCGCTGAATGGTGGGATTATAGTTAATTTGCATTTTTTCCTTTTGTTTATCTGTGAACCACATATTTTGCATAATGACTATATATTGCTTTTGTGGTGGAGAAAATGTTTTAATGCAATGAAAACTCCTTTCTACCTGAGGTCAGGCTGCTCTGCAGAACAGTGGACAGAGTGGGAAGGTGGGAATAGAGTGGTTCCTCCCTGCGGAGGAGGAGGGAAACCCAGGCTGGACGCAGGCAGGGTCTGAACCTCCAGTGAAGACATGAGGGACTGGGGTGGGCACAGCACAGTGCAGGGCCTGCTTGCTTTCCTCTCCTCACACCCTGCTTGTATATTCCAGTTTCTTTCAGGACAATGAGCTCCAAGCAGGGATGGTGCAGGAAGAGCTCAGGACGGCTCTTGCCACCTCCATCTCAGCCAGAGGCTTTTCCTGAGTTCAGGAGCCAAGCTTCTCAGACCCATTCTTGCACCCTGCAAATTTTTAATCCATTACTGAGGGCCACTAATCCCAAACTGAATTTAGAGAAACAAACAGGAATAGATGCTTTTTTAAATACTTACCAACATTCATATTTCTTCTCTGATTTTGAAAAACATAATAACAAAACACTTGGGAACATGCAGCAAAGATACTTTATGGGAATATTTATTATGCAAAAAACTAAATTAATTACATACATTTGCATCCTATTAAGCACTGAAAAGTAAAGCAGCTTTACTAGAATTAAATCTACTTCTACCAAAATGATCTCAGCTGGCAGGAAGAGTTAGGGCAAGATCAATTTGGATTGAGGTTTTCCATCCTGCTTAGGAATTCTAAAGTTCTATAGAATGAAAGATTTTCTTGACAATAATTTTTAAATCATAAAAATGAAAGAAATATTATTAGAAGTCCTACAATTTCACCACCCACTTCGATTCCCTAATGTAGTTATCCATGCTGCTTTTCCAATATCCTCCAAACAACGATTATGGATTTATGTAAGTTTTTTCTACTAAATTATGTTTTATAGACACTATTGAAACAGTATTGCTTGCTAAAAATCTGTGAATTTTGTGTAAAAGTAAGGTCCCAAGATTTTCTAAAGTTTGAAAGACAGTCCTGCTCTGGCGTCACCCTCTGGGTTCAGTGCGATGATGCCCAGTGAACACCTCCAGCCTGCTGGGGCTGGAGCCCCTGTCTCAGCCTAACCCTGCCCAGTAACAGCTGACTCAGCCGTGCTGCTCTGGTGGCCCTGAGGCCCTCTGGGCTTGCAGGTATTCCTGCCCTCAGCAGGGGACCAGCCCAGGCTTCCGTGAGGTGGTTTCCTCTCCAGAGGGTACCCTCGGGCCTCTCTCAGGACTTCTCCACCCCACGCACCCCACGGCCCACACCTCCTTTCAGGGGAGGGGCACAGACACCTCCCATCTTCTTTCCTACACCTCAACTTTGCACCCTTCCCCTTTTACTCTACGCATCATGGCAATTTTCACCCCTTTTTGGACAAAAAGTTCCTGACAGGACTTTGGAGAGAACCTCTCCGGCACTTACAATCTGAACTCTAACCTACGTCATTTGCAACAGAACGAAAAGTGCTTTCATCTGTCCTTTCAGATAAATTATTTATTTATGTTTTTCTTTATAGCACCATAGTTCAGCTTTGTGGGATTTGAAGACAAAATCCAGGTTTGAATTGTGATTCTATTTCTTACTGTTCCGTGGCCTGGGGCAGCTGGCTCAGCTCTCTGAGCCTTATGGTCTCCATGGCTGAGTGAGGATGCCCGCCTCCACTCAGAACCAGCCCGGTGTGGTGCCAGCAACCCATCCAACACAAGCAAAGGGGATTTCTTAATGCAAACATTTTGTCTTGCACAAAGCAGTACTTAATTTAAGAAACAGCAAATGAAGAAAAGGAAAAAGAGGATTAGAAAACTGCAGAAAGAGCTCAGTGCATGGCAAGAATTGAATAAATGTTAGTTCTTCCCATTTAGTGTTGCTTTCCAACCCAACAGGCAGGCTTCGAAAGACAGAGAAGACAGAGGCATTACAGCAAAAGCAGTGATAAGAGTTTCTTGCATCTTCACAAATCAAGCATCTTGATCTGCATCCAGGTTTGTCTGAACAAAGGGTTAATAGGAGCCAAGGTTTGGGTTGCTGAAAGCCATGGGCCCACGTTAGGCTGAGGACAAGTGTGCATGAGGATGGCAGGTGGTTTTGCCCAGAATGAACTGGAGGGTGATGACCCTGGACCTGGCAGTGAAGCAGCAGAATGAACTGGAGGGTGATGACCCTGGACCTGGCAGTGAAGCAGCAGTGTCTCTGCTCGGCAGGAGAGGGAGGTGTGGAGCCGCCTGTCACAGGCTTAGCTACGAGGCTTTGGGCCCAGCCTGTAGATGCTGGTGGCATCTGCTCAGAGCTTTGAGGAGAGGATTCCCAGAGCCAAGCTACGGATGGGACTAGGATGTGAGTGACCAAGAACAGCCGCTCTTCGCCTGCAAGGGCAGGGTGGGGCGGGATGGGAGGTGAGCTTTGCCGAGTGCCAGGCTGAAGGTGATGCGATCACTGCACCATGGCCAGGAGCAGAACCACACGTTCTTTTTTGGTTTCTGTGTAATCCTTGCCAAATTTACAATAAACCTGAAAATCTGCTGGAGTCTCTCTTTCTTTCCCAACCTTTGCAATGGCCTGTCTTGAAACTTCTTGCCTGGTTCCCTGCTTCTCATTTTTCCCTGTTCCTCCTGCTCCCTTTTTCTTTACAGCTTCTTCTCCAATCATGTTCCTCTCTATTCTTTTTCTTTTTGCTACCCTGCATGGTAAATATTTGCTATTTCCCTGCTCCACAGAACCTGCTCTCCTCACTCTCAGCCCATGAGTGGGTGGGCGGGGCTGACCTTAGCACCTGGTGATGTCACTTGAGAACCTAGTTGGCTGAGCCCAGACCTATTAGGTGGCCAAGTCGATAAATGCCCATTATCATGTTTAAGCTGCTTGTGGTTGGGTTTTCCTGCTTGGCACCAAGAGGCCTGAGTCATTGGCTTCCTCGGGACTGGCCCCTGCCCCATCGCCAGCATACACCTCATCCCATTCCTGCCCCTAAACTGCACTAAGGTCAAGGTGTGGACAGGCTGCCCCTGTGCCACGCCACTGCTGCCCCTCAGTAGGTCCCTGCCCTCCTGGCACTTCTTGGTGTCATGGTTTTCTGAGCCACCGTGCCGTTCTCATCGTGAGGCAGTGGCATCTGTCTGGCTTCCTCCCCAGCCCCAGCCCCAGCCCCAGCCCCTGCCATGGGAACTCTGCCTGGGCTCTGAGGGCAGGCGGGACACCCTGCCCCTGGCACAGGCACTATCTCCACCTCTCTTCGTGCTGTCTGGCTTCCCCTTGCTTTTATCCCCTCCCCTTCTCGTGCTTTCTGTTGGTCAACTCTCCTCCCAGGGCCTCCCAGGGCCTAGGTCTGAGCAGCGGAGACCTCCACGAGCAGGCAGGGGGCAGCCAGGCAGGCTCCATCCAGGAGCCAACAGGCCTGGACCAGATGCAGATTCTCCCAGGCTCTGCAGGGCCTGGCAGGGAAACTGCAGCTCCTGAGATGCCTTCAGGGGAGTCCTCAGAATAAGGGGAGCTATCAACAGGCAAAGCAGGGTTTTACCAAGACAGTTACGATCTTGACGCTGTCCTCAAGGAGCTTCAGGTCCAGAAAGAAAAAACGAGCCGCCTGTGAAGCAGGACTGTGTGACCACCTGGTGAGCAGGGAGGAGCCCACCCAGACCCCACAAAGACAGGGAGCCCGGTGGGGAGGAGCCGGTGGGGAGAAGCCCGGGAGGGAGAAGCGCGGGAGGGAGAAGCGCGGGAGGGAGAAGCCTGGGACGGAGAAGCCCTGGGAGGGAGAAGCACTGGGAGGGAGAAGCACGGGAGGGAGAAGCCTGGGACGGAGAAGCCCTGGGAGGGAGAAGCACTGGGAGGGAGAAGCACGGGAGGGAGAAGCGCGGGAGGGAGAAGCACTGGGAGGGAGAAGCCCCGGGAGGGAGAAGCGCGGGAGGGAGAAGCGCGGGAGGGAGAAGCCCAGGGGGGAGAAGCCCGGGAGGGAGAAGCGCGGGAGGGAGAAGCGCGGGAGGGAGAAGCGCGGGAGGGAGAAGCACGGGAGGAAGAATCGCTGGGAGGGAGAAGCCCGGGAAGGAGAAGCACTGGGAGGGAGAAGCCCAGGGGGGAGAAGCCCGGGAGGGAGAAGCCCCGGGAGGGAGAAGCACTGGGAGGGAGAAGCCCAGGAGGGAGAATCGCTGGGAGGGAGAAGCGCAGGAGGGAGAAGCGCGGCCAGGCTGGGGAGACCTGCAGGATGGGGAGGGGCTTCCGGTTTCAATGCTTACTCGCTGAGTGGCCTTGGACAAGTTATTTCTGCTGCCTGAGCCTTACTTTTCTCGTCTGTAACATGAAAATGCCACACATACCAGCACCCGGATTGCCAGGGGATGCGATGATGACAATGCCTGTGGTCCTGAAACACTGGGGTCCCCCTCCCCACCCCCGTTACCCAACCTCTGGTCTTCAAATCGACCCTATCAGGTAGGTCTTTTTATGTTCGCTTTGCAGATGAGAAAACCAAAGCTCTGTGTGATGACGCATCTGGGAAATGTGAGGCCAGGTTTCAAATTCAGGTGTGTCTGGGTCAAACCCCAACGTTCCCTCCAGCCCCGCTGCCCCCTCCATGCCTGTGATCTTGGCTGGGGTCAGTGTCTGGCAAGCACACGTCTGGCTGGCTCAGGCCTTTTGCCCCAGCTGTGGCCTTCATCCCCAGCGAATTAACTAACCCACAACTGTTTATCAAGCTGCGTCCCTGGTTACATCGTTGGTGGCCATGACAATCACCCTGTTTTTTCATTTATTCAGCCACCGTCTGAAGGGTGTTTTTACGAGACTCTTTTATAGATTATCATTGTTCTGGGCAGTTTATTATGCAAATGAAGCCTCAAAGTGCTCGATGCTGTCTGCTGAAATGTGTTTTATAAGATAGGATAATACTTTTTTTTCCCCACAAACCAAAATAAACTAGTGTAAATGACAATGGAACTAGAAAAGCTGTGCTCTTTATAAAAAGGGACACGCGAGAGTCTTTGAAACTGAACGCTGGGAGGAGTCTGCACGCTACGACCCTGGACAGAGAGACGCTGTTCTTTTCAGTGAGGGTTTTCTCTTCTGAAGAGGCTTTGTGAGCTTGGCACAGCGAAGCCCGGGACGGGAACTGAGAAAGGTCACGGAAATGGAGCCACCCTGGCCTCAGTCTCTGCAGTTCCAAAAGGCTGCGGTGAGTTGTTGGAATGTCTTTCCACACGAAGAAATCTACCTTCTGTGTAAATAAACCACTTTAAAAATGGATGTTTGTCTTAGTTACACAGACATTTCTATAAAAGTACATGTAATTGTGTCTAAAACACTGAAACCATTTAAAAAAGCACCTTGAAAAATATTTTTCTCTGCCTGGTTCAGTGAACAGTGCCTACAAGCCCCTTTGGTCTCTCTACTAGAAAATAGTAACTCCAGATTTTGTGCCAATCCGTCCACTAATCTAAACCACGGCTCTTCTGTGAGCCGCGCACTCATGCCCTTCCTCCCTTTAATCACAGGCCCCTGCTGGGAGGGCCGCGCTCCTCCGCCTGGTGGTTGCAGCCCTGCCTGTGGGTCATTCTTCTGTCTCCGCTGCACCCAGGCTGGTGGTTTACACTAAACTGCTCCATTCTCAGAGGCCAGGGAGGCCATGGGAGGAGAAGGGGATCCCCACAAAGAAGCCAGGCGAGAGGCTCACACGCTTGTGTGTGATTAGATGAGAAACACACCCCCAAGCTGGGTGTGCAAAGAGTCCGAACACATGCTGCTCTCTGTGTATACACGGAGAGTATCCTCAGCTTGCCAGAACCCTGACCCTCACCCACAGGCCCCACGGTCCAAACCAGCGAGTTCCCTCCCTACACTCGTGTCAGATTCCACCAGGATTCCCCGTGAACCGCTGACGTTTCCGTAGCACTAATTACAGGGTCTCCTGGATGGAGAAGGAACAGGTTTAGGGAAGAACATCTTTAAACATGTTCAGGGTAGAAGTCAAGGCTGAAGACATTCATAAAGGGGTCACCAGCGACAGAAGCCAAAACAGTACTGGGATTCCCTAAACCGAGAGCTGCTGTCGGATGTCCCTCTGGTTTTCAGCAGGTGCTGGCCAGGGTGCTGACAGGCAGCAGCGAAGCGAGCGCTCAGGCCCTCTTCCCCATGCCTGAAGCCCCCAAGACCACTTCCAGCCCCCACCTGATCATTACACAGGGACCTTCTCTTAAACGATGTGCAGGGTGTGGGCGGTGCATCGCTGCCCAGGATCTTCAGCTGACCTGCCCAGGTTAGGAGGACGGGGATGGAGGCGAGGAGGCGCTCAGGCAGGGGTGTTTTTCTTTGCATTTAGCATCAGGTGAGTTTGGTCCAGGAGAGGTGAACGGGGCCAGAGCGGAAACAGAACGAATCAGCAGCATTACACAGCGCTGGCTGAAATGCTCCACTGTCCGGGAAACAAACAGGCTTTGGTCATCGGAGTCAACACAGCTGCAGAGGGCAGTGAAGGGCGATTTTCAGGGTTTTGCAATCAGGACAGCAGAACAGCCTTCCCTTTACCACATGCCTGGCATCATCTCTGTATCCGCAGCCCCACCCTCCAGGAAGCAGCAGAGAGGGGCCTACACATTCCCCTCCCATAAGTGCTGGGACATTGGGGTAGGGGCCATGGGATGCATATTTTCCTTTTAACACTTTTCTCTGTTTGAATATCTCAGGAAGTGACACTATTTTCTCAGCTGAAGGATTGCTCAGAAGTCTAGGACTCCCCTTCACCTCACCTATGCCGCCAAATCCCCTGCTGAAATAAAGCTCCAGGCTGGCTTGCCACTGCCTGTGGCCAGCTGCATCCCTGGTTCCCCCTCCCACAGGGAGGCCTGTCTTCCCCTGCACTTGCGTTTCCTGCATCCCTGTCAGTCAAAGGGGCCTCCCTGGTGGGGGCCATGAAGGTGTCAGGCAGGCCTCCACACAGAGCTCGGGGAGGAGAGGGACGGCTGAGAGGAGGGACCAGCGGGGCTTCCCCACTGCTCTGTGCAAGGCTCTGCAACCTCCTGCCCTGGGCAAAGAGTGCAATCCACCTTCCCTTCTACGTTATTGGAGAAGGCAGAATGGAGGTGGGTTTCTAACATGGAATAAATAAGAGAAAGAGAAGCAAAGAGTTTGGGGTACGTTTTTAAAAATTCCTTGGTAAATGACTGATTGTAAACATATATCCCCACCATTCAGCTAGCGGGAAATAGTCCCAGCAGGTGTGTGAGGCTCCCGGGGGCTCTGCCGCCACCGACAGCACAGCAGTGTCACTGGACTTTGCTTCAGATGAACATGTGTCCAAATACCACCTCCGCTCACAGGTGCTGCCTGTCTGAATTTAGGCTCCAGGCTTCTCATCTTTTCAAAGGAAGGGATAATAACATTCATCTGCACAGTGTTCTTTTGAACAAGAAACAAGATTACCTATGCAAATATCTTAAGTGCCATTACTTTTAAACAAATGGAATTTGTTAATTTTATTATTTCCACTTTTATTATTCCCCAAGTCATTATTTGAACACCTAGAATGGTGCTTGGCAAATAGTAGTAGTCACACAATACGTATTTGTGGAACAGATATTTGAACAAATACATGGTAAAATGAACGAATTAATGAATACCAAATTACTATGAAAAATGTTCAGACCAAAGGAAAATTTGCTGAAAAGGCACCAACTTCCCGTTCATGTCTCCCCCAGCTCAGGCAAGCAGCCCACTGCGGGGTGCGCCCTGAGCCTTCCAGAGGCAGAGCGGCCTGTTGGGAAAGGCCTGAGTGTCAGTGGGAACTGCCTGCTTTGCTGAGGCATCTCTGGCAGCAAAGGCCTGTGTGGGAAGGAAGATCACAGCTGGTCCCCAGCCTCCAACAGCAAGAAGCAGGACAGAAGGAGCCCCTCGGTGCACCCTGCAGCACCCAGCCAGGAAGAAGCAGCAGGAGAGAGTGACTTCCTCTAACCAGTGGTGGTTCCTGACTCCAAGACATCCTGGACATTGGTTCTGAACAGTAATAATTGGAATCTGCTCTTTTCTGGAGCCATGAAACTACTAGAATAATCAGAGTGATCCCATGACGTGCCGGGGCAAACTAAAGATTTCTCTTCAAAACAACGGTCAGTTTCCTACTGAATGCTCTATAAAAAGTGCTGTATGTTTGACGATGACGTCAGCGAGTTTGCTCCTTACAGGACATTTATGGGTGATTCATTGAAATGTATCATTGACCATTTGTTTTGGCAGAAGGAGTCTCGCCAATGTCCAAAATTTGGATAATCCACATTAAACCTAATTTTATTGTGGCTAATTTTATTAAATGTTATTAAAAATAATAATCACATTGTATTTATTAAATATTTATTAAATTTTATAGAAATTTAGTAAATTTTATTGATCACCACTAAAAGATACATATATATTTAATGTATATTAATATACAGCTGCTCATCTTCCTCCTGAGAAATCTAAAGTTGATGGCCTCAATTATGATTGTTGTTTTGTTTGTGGTGGTTGTGTTTTTTTTTTTTTTTTTTTTTTTTTTTGAGACGGAGTCTTGCTCTGCCACCCAGGCTGGAGTGCAGTGACCGGATCTCAGCTCACTGCAAGCTCCGCCTCCCGGGTTTACGCCATTCTCCTGCCTCAGCCTCCCGAGTAGCTGGGACTACAGGCGCCCGCCTAGTCGCCCGGCTAGTGTTTTGTATTTTTAAGTAGAGACAGGGTTTCACCGTATTAGCCAGGATGGTCTCGATCTCCTGACCTCGTGATCCGCCCGTCTCGGCCTCCCAAAGTGCTGGGATTACAGGCTTGAGCCACCGCGCCCGGCGGTTGTGTTGTTATTACTAATATCATTCATTACCACCTTCTGAAGCATGCAGTCCTGGCAAATGGGAAAGGCCCAATACCAGGTCACTGAGAGCTTGCAACTGTCAAGGAAGAAAAGAATAAACAGCAGGAAGGGCCACTCTGCTCTCCCCCCGCCCCCACGGCGTGGCTGACACAGCAGGCTCCTCTCCCCCCCCACGGCGTGGCTGACACAGCAGGCTCACTGTGGGACTCTGCCAGAAGCAGCACTGCCTCTGCACTAAACCAAAGGTGTATCTTGTACCCTATTGCTCAGAAAACTTCCAGGATTTTAGGGTTTCTGTGCCAGGAACTAGGGACAGAGACCAAATGCATATTTCTTATTGTATCGTGGTATCACACATCCTCTCAGAAATATGGGAATATTCTATGGTGAAATGGAAAAGGAAGTTTATAAAAGTTGATGGGGAGGGAGAGAGCTAGTTTCCATGGGACCAGAGAAAGTTTTCAGGCCCAAACACAGGAGATATGAAGGGAGGGATAAATAAGGCAAATGTGTGGGTCCTGAAAGCCCTTCCACCAGGGACTCTCTCGCAATGTGCAACTCACTTGTGTTTGGGGTAAGAAACTAAGAACCCATGACTGTGTTCGGTCCCTTAGACGCCCCTGTGAGCTCTGCACAAACTGTTTCAGTTATTTCTGGAGGAGACGCCCATCTCCTGAGAGCCTGTTCTCACACTACTATAAAGAAGTACTTGAAACTGGGTAATTTTAAAGAAAAGAGGTTTAATTGGCTCACAGCTTCACAGTCTGGACAGGAAGCATCGCTGGGGAGGGCTCATGGCTGGGGAGGGCTGGGGAGGCCTCATGGCTGGGGAGGCCTCAGGAAAGTTTCAGTCATGGTAGAAGGCGAAGGGGAAGCTGCCACGTCTTACATGGCCTGGGCAGGAGGAAGACGGTGAAGAGGGAGGAGCCACACGTTTTCAAACAACCAGGTCTTGTAAGAACTCACTCACCACCCTGAGAACAGGAAGGGGGAAATCAGCCCCATGATCCCATTACCTCCCGCCAGGCCCCTCCTCCAACGCTAGGGATTTCAATTCAACCAGAGGTTTGGGCGGGGACACAGATGTGAACCAGACTAGCGCCCCAGCTCAAGGCTGCGGTGGGAGCCCTTGTGCAATGCAGACCTGACACACAGATTGTGTTCTCAGCTAGACACAGCTCTTCGTTGATTGCCTTAGACAGGGCCAAAGTGAGGATATTGATCCAAGCCGGCCTAAGACCTCCTTCTGGTTTGGAGGGATCAACTCGAGTGCCGTAAACTGCTCCTTTGGGACAAGGTGGAGTAGAGAAGACTAAGAAATAGCGAGCACCGGAGCGGGTGGGCCCACTGCCAAGAGACACAGGTCTGCCCTCTCTGACCCCGGAGACTCACCGCAAGCCTCCTGAAGCTGCCTTTCCTCTCCACACAGCGCTGTGCTTGGCAGACAGCCGGAGAAAGGGTGAGGAGGGCCAGGCGTCCTTATTTTCCTAGACATTTCTTGCAGATAGTTGCTTTTTAATCACCTTAATGTAGAATAGAAAGAATACCAGGTTTCAGGCCAGAAGGCTCTAGCTATAGCTTCTCCATTTCTGAAATCTGACCATCTTTTCTTGTTGTTTGTTTTGTTTACAGCAAAATTTTGTAAAAGGAAGAACTTTGGTGGGTGTATTAGGAGTGCCAGAACAAAAATTGGGAGAGTTAGGTCTCAAAGTGTCTTTTTTTCTTTCTCTTTTTAAAGTTTTGTTATGGTGAGGACACTTCACGTGAGCTCTACCCTCTGAGCAGATTTCCAAGTGCACAGTGCAGTGGTGGCAGCTGCCGGCGTGATGTTGCAGCCAGTCTCCAGAATGATTCACCGCATAAAGGAAGCTGCATATCCCAGGAGAAGCAGCCCCCATCCCTCTCCCAGATCCTGGTGGCCACCATTTTCCACTCTGCTTCTGTGAGTCGCACTATTTAAAATACTGCATATAAATGGAATCGTGCCACGTTTGTTATTTGTGAGTGGCTCTGTCGCTTGACATAACGTCAGTCTTATTCAAGTCCTGGCTCTGACACTTTGGTTGCCTGTGAACAGGTTAAATTCTGCATGCCTCAGTTTCTGGATGTCTTTCTTTCTTTCTTTCTCTTTCCTTCCTTTCTTCCTTTCTTTCTTTTTTTCTTTCTTTCTTTCTTTCTCTTTCCTTCCTTCTTTCTTTCTTTCTCTCCCTCTCTTTCTTTCTTTCTCTTTCCTTCTTTCTTCTTTCTTTCTTTCTCTTTCTTTCTTTCTTTCTCCTTCCTTCCTTCTTTCTTTCTTTCTCTTTCCTTCCTTCTTCTTTCTTTCTCCTTCCTTCCTTCTTCTTTCTTTCTTTCTTTCTCTTCCTTCCTTCTTTCTTCTCTCCCTCTCTTCTTTCTTTCTTTCTTCTTTCTTTCTTTCTTTCTTTCTTTCTCTTCCTTCCTTCCTCCTTCCTTCCTTCCTTCCTTCTTCCTTCCTTCCTTCCTCCTTCCTTCCTCCTTCCTTCTTTTTCTTTCTTTCTTTCTTTCTTTCTTTCTTTCTTTCTTTCTCTCTCTCTCTCTCTTTCTTTTTTGAGACAGAGTCTTGCTCTCAGCTCACTGCAACTTCTGGGTCCCAGGTTCAAGTGATTCTCCTGCCTCAGCCTCCCAAATAGCTGGAATTATAGGCACCCACCATCACACCCGGCTAATTTTTTGCATTTTTAATAGAGACGGGGTTTCACCATGTTAGCCGGGATGGTCTCGATCTCCTGACCTCGTGATCCGCCTGCCTCGGCCTCCCAATTTCTGGATTTCTAAAGCAGGAATAATTGTAACAGTTACCTTAGAAGATCCCACTGTACATTAAATATAAATATTTAATTCTTGACAATGCCTCTTGCTTTATTAATTGTATCTGTTGTTATGGTTACTTTGCCGTATATATCTGAGATGAAAACATTCAGAGCAGCCACTGTTCCCTCCTTTCTGGGAGCTTGCAGTGCCTTGTAAAAGCAGGATGGGACGCTCAGGCCAGGACATTTACCAAATGTGGTCCCTTATTTTCAGGCGAAGTACAATAGACCTGGTTAGGGTGCTGACCCCAAACTCGAAGCTAGTTAGACGCCTGAGAGCTGGCTTGTGAGAGTCTAACGGCTCTCCAGGGGGGAAAGCACTTTTCTTTGGTTGATTCTAAAAACCACACCTTGGAGCCCACGTGTTGTCAGGAACACAAGGATATTTACATAGCCCCACCATCTCTTCTACTCTATAAGGATTTTTTATGGGAAAATTCTGAACCTTTGCTAATTGAAAGTTTGCTTTCAACAAGTTGGGAAGAAAAATCATAATGTTTAAATCTATTCAACAAATTAATTGATGTCTAGAAAAATTAATAAGGAATATTCAAGAAACAGTAGCTTTTTAACCTTGCAAGAATATAAACACAAAGTAAACAATGAGAAATTGATTTGTCAATGAGACACGCAGGTGTATTCATTTTCATTTTATTAACGGAAATTGCTTCCTGAAATTACCATGTAACTTGAATATTAAGTGTAATAACCATGCAGTCAAAACAGAAGCTATGGAAAAGGCAGCAATTAGGGGTGAGGGGGATCAATTAGGTGCCTGTGGAGGGATCCCTGTGTTCCTCCGTCCAGTGATACCAAATTTCAGCCTGGGTGTGAGCCAAGTGAGATAGTCTGTCTGGGCTAGGCTTAGCATCAGAGTGAAAGAAAGAACTAATGAAGTAGAAATAAAGAACTCTGTCTTGCCCCATAGGCTGATTTTATTCAAGGTGTGTGTCTGCATTTGTGTGTATGTGCTCAAGATTCATTCACTTTTTTTTCAACAGTTGTCATAATTCAACACCTAAATCCCTTAATATCAAATGGCATCCTTCCTTGTGTCTTTGCAAAGCCCATTCCCCTTGCAGCTCTTCCACCTGCCAGCTCCCCACTCCTGGTGACTATAGTCCACTGCCATCTTGGTTACCCTTCTGTGTAGCCCCTGCTTACTTTCTAAAACACGAAGGGCTCTCAGATGAATTAGTTCCAAGCCTCTGGGGCTACAGTCGCTCACGGCTCTCTCTGCGTGAGCCTGGGCTGCCACGCCTTTCTCAGGGCCCCATCCAGGGACATTGCTGGTGACCCCTCAGCTCTCCTCCTTCTCTGTCTCATCTCTCCCCTCGCCTATCCCTGAGGACAAAATTAGTTTCCTTAAGAGGAGCAGAAGCATATGTACAATTATTCACCAGGCCAGGCCTAAAAGCTCTTGTCATCAAGGTCTATGTCATATGCAGCATCTTCTATCTCCCATCTCAGGTATTAAACTGTAACCATATCTCCAGAGTCCGTTTGTCACAAGGCAACAGGGAATGTCCTTTGAGGAAGCATCATGCTGCTGACCACACTCCCATTAAAACATAGGCAACATGAATATTTTATGTAGTGCTTATTATATACAATTTAATTAATTCTCTCAGTAGCTCTAATGAAGTGAGTACTATTGCTACAATCCTTCTCATTATTGAGGACGCTAAGGCACAGGTGGGTTAAGTAATCTGCCCAGAGAACCAAAATGAGTTAGTAAAGTCAGGATTTGAGCTGGGTGCTCTGGCTCCAGAGTCATGTTCTTAACCCCTGTGTTAAATTCGCTGTTAAATAATTAATATCAGGTGAGTTGAGACTTCACAGCAAAATTACTTTTAGGGGATTTGAAATTCATAGGAGTTTGTTACCATCTCTGAGTAACCCCCATCCAATGTTCACATGCATATTTATAACTTCCAAATGCGTAGAAACACATGTGTCCCAGTTTATTCCAGTTCCTGAGTGACGTGTGTGTTACCTCTGGGAGTCTTACTGATTTCTGTAATTGAGGACTTCTCATTAATGTGATTTATTGAGGATTTATCATTAATGTGATTTATTGAGGATTTATTGTTCTCACTGTCAACCCAGAGCCATGCTTTACGTATTTTATGTGCTATTCATGGGAAGGGCCAGAAGTGCAAAGATCAAAGGCTTCCTTTATCCCTTTAACATAGGCCAATTACAACAAATGTTCTATGCCCCAAAGGTTTTCTTGTGACCTTGGTGCTGACGTTGTCGTCTGGGCTGTGTAGGATTCATTGCAGTGGGATCTACACGAGGGTTCATGTCAGCCTTTACTTGTTTCACAGACAGCATCAAAAGTGTTTAGCTTTGTCCTCACACTAACGAGAAGCCATTGAATAATGTTGACTAATGTGGTCAGCGTCACCACAGTTAGGTATCAAACAGGTCACTTTTGGTGCAGGTGGGGAGTTGGACACCAGGCCACACAGGAGGCCATTTCAGCAGCTCAGGCAGAAAACGATTGTAGCTTGGACTAAAATTATGGTTGAGGCATAGAGAAACGGGTATCTTTAATAAATATTTAGTCAGTAAATGACTTGGTAAGGAATTGAATGTGTGGCTAAAGGAGAAGAGGTCAAGGGGGACTGCCGTGCCTCATGTCTTGCCATTGGGTGTGCAGCATTCTGGGCACGGAAGAGGATGAGCAGGTTGGGGAGCGGTCAGTGAGGGGTCACTGACCTCGCTTTTGACATGACCAGTTTGATGTGCTTTGGAAACATCCAAGGAGAGAAATCGAGGGGCACTTGAATATATAGGTCTGGAGCTCAGCAGACAAGTAGGTGATGAAGATACATGTATGTCATTCACACTTACTCTAATAGCATATGATGACTTGAATGATTCTCCGTAGAAGAGTTTGGACAAATGAGAAAAAGAGGGCTAGAACCCAGCCTTGAAGAACCTCGGTTGTACAGGTTTAAACAGAAGACAACGAGCTTGCAAAGTCAGAGTGGCTGTGTCTTCAGTTGGTGAATTACTTAATGTTCCTGTTCCTCTGATTCACCCAACATCAGTACCCACAGGGACTGAGCCTCAGTGATTACAAAGCGTAAACAAAAAGGGAGGATAAACCAGGAAATCCTAGTTGGGGTGGCCTGACATTAAAAGGCAACTATTCTCATTGGATTTGCTTCCAAAAATCACTGCATTGTCGTAATCAATATGTTTTGCTTTGCCTCTCCAAGAAAATACATATCTTCTCCCCCAAGCTACTGGAAGGCCCTTGAAAACCCTTGCTTAAAAAAAAAACGTTATTATTTTTTAACTTGAGACATAAGAGTGCGGGCGTCAGTCCCTCACTGGTGATGAAGTTTGCAGTGTGCACCACACCACTCTCAGTGCACGCGTGGGGCCCATGTGGGATTCAGCCATGCGGAAGTTCCTGAGAGACAGAAGTTCTCTGCAGGAAACACAAATGGAAGACGGGAATATTCCTGGTGGCCTGCAGTGTCCTATAGAAAGTCATTTATGAGACATAGCTGCACCCAGCTCTGATTATAATTTGCTTTCTTAAGACAATAAATGACAGTTTTTGCAAAGGTCGTATCTCATTTTGGGTTCAGGCACTCAACCTGCAACTAGGTCCTCATGCTCTGAGGCTGAGAGAGTGGCCATGTCTGCCCGTGCTTGGGACGTGTCAGGGGAGGAATGTGCACGGCACTGCTGGGCTGGGGGTGCTCTCTGGAAGTAAAGTCGTCTGCACCAAGGGCGGGTGGCAGGGATTCAGCTCAGGGAGGGGTGGATGTGTGGTTAGCTCATGAATGATGTGTTACAGTTTGGTAATTGCCCTCTGGGATCTGGAGGTGCTATTATCTCCTGCGAGGTAATGAAGCTGTGGGATGACACCAATTTTCTTAATCTGCTGAATTCTACTGATTCAATTTTAGTCACTCAAGTGGAGGGGAGCCGGAGAATGAGCTCTCCCGCCATTGCGGAAGAGGCTTATGCATGGCCAAGGGCTTCTCCTTGACTGCAGAGATCCCTGAGGACCCACCTCCTGCATTCCGAGACGCAGAGTGTGAGCAAATGTGGGCAGGGTGGGGTGGAGGAGCACACAGATGCAGCATAACCCAGAACAGTATTTCTTAGGGAAAGACGTGTTTCCTCCTGGTTGTCAAATTGACTGAAATATGGTTTATACGATTGGCTGTCAGGCCATCAGGTTCTTTATTCATAGCAATGGTTGAAAGTTTCCGTGTGTTAGCACAGATTACATTCCGAAGGGTTGTTGACGGTAGCCCTACGTTGTCCTTACTCTCCACAGTGAGTTTGCAGTGTGCGCACCATCAACAACACTTTATAGGAGAAGAAAGTGAGGCTCAGAGAGACGGGGCAATTTAATAAAACTGATCCCATTGGTAAAAGACACAGCTTGGGCTCAAACATGGGTGTTCTAATTACAAACTGAAGGATAACAGACCTGTAGTTATAACCAAGATTGTTATTTTATGGGGACAAATGACTTGGTGGGATGCAGCAGAGGGCATCTCCTTCCTGGTAACTCCACCCTTCCCCTTCTCTTCTTCCGGAGCCATGCACTCCTGTCCTTCCCAGCCCAGGGGCATGAGGTCAAGCCAGAGCAGTGGGCTGGGCCCTATGACCTCCACAGTCCCCGCCTTCAACCTGAGATCCCCTGTTCACTTGGGGGCTGGTTCCCATCCGCCTGCATTACCAGGCTGCTGTTCCCCCCTCAGAAGCCCGGAGACAGTGAGAGCGAGCTCCAGGAGAAGTGTGCCTCCTGAAGGAGGTGAGCTCATGCCTCCTTGATGTCCATGGGCCGTGCTGCCTGTACACTGGTGCCTGGTGCTGAGTCTCAGTTTCTCTGTGGATCAAGACTTGCTGCTGTGCTCACCTGTTCAGGACACTTCACCTCACCTCATTTTCCCTCCAGACTCCTTCCTAGAGTCCTTCTCCTTCCTCAGGACCTGACTCTGGGAGCAATGCTAGGGGCACCCAGCACCTCCCTTCGAGGCTGAGCACTTAGCCCCAAAGGTAGGCTAAGAGCGATACTACAGGAGCCCCTGTGCAGCGAAAGGAGTCCTTGCTCATTAAGATGCACTTTTCTTTTTTTTTTAGATGGAGTCTTGCTCTGTCATCAGGCTGGAGTGCAGCGGCACGATATCAGCTCACTGCAACCTCTGCCTCCTGGGTTCCAGCTGTTCTCCTGCCTCAGCCTGCCAAGTAGCTGGGACTATAGACACATGCCACTACGCTCGGCTAATTTTTTTGTATTTTAGTAGAGACGGGGTTTCACCGTGTTGCCCCGGCTGGTCGTGAACTCCTGAACTCAGGCAATACCCCTGCCTCGGCCTCCCAAAGTGCTGGGATTACAGGCATGAGCCCCTGCTCCCGACCGTTCAGGTGCACTTCTAAGCCAGCATGCAGGGGCTTAGAGCCTGCGAGCCCTCAAGGAGGGCATGCCCACCTCAACAGGTGCTCCTGGGCCATCAAAGGATATAGCCTCAGTTCACCTTCAGGAAGAGACTGTGTTCCGGTCTCTGGATGGTCTCTGTGCCAGAGGTAGTCAAAGCTGGAGAAGGAGCCTCTCCCTGGGTTCGCTACTGACATAGCAGCCTGGCCACCCCGAGGAGCCTGGGGATGGGTGGGAGGAGTTCCACCTGTCTCCACCTGGTCGTCTACCTCAGCTGTGGAGTTTCTCAGAGGAGCAAAATGTGGGCAGCAGGGAAGGGGCATCATCCAGCTCCCACATCCCCTCCTTCCCCCACCAGGAGCACACTTGCGTGCTGGCTGCTTTCCCACTATCCACACTCAGACGAGCCACTCTTGCTTCTGTTTTATATGCATTCCTTTCACATTTCAGGTTCTGCCGTCAGTTCTTTTTATCTCATCTTTTGGGCAGAGCTTTCCCCTTGCATTCTCCCTGACTTTCCCTCATGTCCTCCACACAGTACTCTTTCTGGTCCTTTCTTGCCCTCCCTTTTCCCTTTTAGTTCCTTTTTTTTTCTCTCCCTTTTGTCTGCCCCGTTCTCATCCCTGTCTTCCCTTTGCTTTCCTCATCGCCTCCTATTCTGTCTGGTCCACCTCCTGCTCCGTCTCTCCGCCTGCTCCCTGCTCCCTCCCGAGCACCCACACATGCTGCTCACTGCCAGTCAGAACCCATCCTGAATACCAGCTTCCCCCAAACTCTTAGAAACAAAATCAGACAGACATGAGAGTCAGAGATTTACTCATATTCCAGACGTGAGCTGTGCTATTTCCCCGAACGGTTCCACCCTCACCCAGCTCACTCGGTGCTTGGGGAGTGCTGATTTCCTGCCACAAAACAAAACCAGCACCACTGGAGCCCCCTGATCACAGGCTCCCTGGGGAGAAACGTGGCCCCGGTAGGAGGTGCTGAGGTAACCCTCATGAAGTGAGTGAGGTCACTGCCAGGGCACCACAAACAGGGAAGACACCTGCCCTCTGCAGGGACTCCGACCGCGGCTGACAAGTGTATTGAGTGTGTATTTGGACCCACCGCAGGATCACCTCCCTAAGCTTGGCAGTGAGCATCTGCCCAACTCCCACAGGAAGTCCAGCCTTTCCTCACCAGCTTACTTTGCTGCATAGACCCCCGAGGACTGGGTGAAGCTTGAAGGCCATTTTTATGTCAAAGTCTAGAATCACAGATATTTTGGTATTTAAAAAATCTCGGCAAGTAGGAATGAAGATTTGGGGTGAACAAGGTTACAAGAAAGGCCTCCTTTTCCCAGGTCTGTCCTAAGAATGTGGCCACGGTTGGCAGATGACTTTGGCTCGGCTCCAGTCCCCTTCCCTAGGGTGCTTCCTGCACCCAGAATCCTCAGCTCTTTGTTTTCAAAGCTCTCTTGCTCCTATTCCAGGACAGATTTGCTATCTCCTGAGACACTCTGGAACTTGTCAGAGTCCAGCTCTGTTCTCCGTTAGAAACGAAGCTTCTTCGATAGATAACTGCTTCATTCCAAAGGCATATTTCTGGGTCGTAAATGTCATTACTAGATCTCAGATTAATATAGGAGATGAGATAATGTCTTCTAGAAATAAAAGTCCTTCCATTCTGTTTCCACAGAAAACAAAGCAATTCTGTGTGGACATGGTGGGCTTGGATAGCCCAGCCCCATCATCCTGCATGGTCTTGGCCGGAGGAGACAAGGAAGGGGAGAAACCTCACCGTCCAGGCACACAGAGGCCCAGACTGGACATGGCCTTGACCATGGAGATGTGCAGGTCTCGGCAGGCGTCTTCCGCTCCACCGCAGTAGGAGGAGACCTGAGCAGGTGCAGGTCCACATCCACCGCTGTTGCCTGGAGTTGGCTGTGCTGGGCACAGATGAGGCGGCTGTATTAGGAGAGTGCACCAGGGAAGAGCAGAGTGCAAAGCACATGCAAAAGCGGAAGCTGTAGAACGTTCCTGGGTTCCACGACTAGGCTTCCCTGAGGCCCAGGAGAACAGGAAGGGCCGAAGACAGGGATTCGAAACGCAGCATTTCCAGCCGAAACGAAGACGAATCACTTGAAGAACTTGATTTTGGCCTGAATTCAACCACGTATTATTTCCTGAAAAAAATTTAGCTTTTATACATCCATCTGCTACCTAGGTTGTAAGAATATTTAAGGCAAGATTTGATCAAGAAACCTCACCCGAGAATAAGTTTCAGTGATTTACTGCACAGCAAAGAACGATAGTTAATAATAATTATCATATAGTTCACAGTTGCTAAAAGAGTACATTTTAAACGTTCCCACTACAAAAAATTTTATTTGTGTGAGGTGACGGATATGTCAGCTGGCTTGATTCAAATATTCCACAATGTATGTGCATGCCAAAAAATCCCATTGTACCCCCAAAATATATACAATCATTATTTGTCAGTTAATTAAAAAAAAAAAAAAAAAAACCTCACCAGAACTTTGCCCGTAACAATGGCCTAAAAACGTCCCTTGATTTTTACACTATGAAATATCAGAAGCTTGGTTCTATTCCTCTCTCCACCATGGCCCGGACCCCAGCAGCTGTCTGGAGAGGAAGGAGCAGCCCCCTCGACTGCTTCTCCAGAAGCAGGAACCAGCCCTCGGAGCCCCGCAGCTCCCTCTGTCCTGGTTGCTATCAGACCCCTCTGCCACATTCCGGGTGAGGATGGCGAGCTGTCCTGAGGAGTCTTGGATGGAATGGAACCACAAAATCACAGCCAGCAGCCGGACGGATGCACGTTTCATGGACACACTGATTGGCAGCACCAGTTCTTTCCCTGGTTTATGCCTGAAGCAGTTGGGCCTGGCCTGGTTCAGTGGGGGACATGAAGCCCACCTTCTGTGGCTGAAGGAGAGACAGCCACAGGGCTCTGTACCCCTGGGTTGAGCAAGGCCACATTCGATCTGGGTGGTAGGCCTTTTTGCTATCCTAAGGCACAGTAATAATTGAAGGGCTGTGGAAGAAAGTGTACATTCTTTTTTTCGTTGTTTTGTTTTTTTGAGATGGAGTCTTGCTTTCTCGCCAGGCTAGAGTGCTGTGGCGCGGTCTCGGCTCACTGCAACCTCCAACTCCCTGGTTCAAGGGATTCTCCTGCCTCCACCTCCCGAGTAGCTGGGATTACAGGCATGCACAACCACGCCGGCTAATTTTTGTATTTTTAATAGAGATGGGGTTTCACTATGTTGGCCAGGATGGTCTCAATATCCTGACCTCATGATCCGCCCGTCTCGGCCTCCCAAAGTGCTGGGATTGCAGGCATGAGCCACCACGCCCGGCCAAAAGTGTACATTCTTATCAACATCGAGCAAAAAAGGAGTTTTGCATTTTGTATTTTTTTTACTCTCAGAGGAAGAGTCCACAGTTGCTGAAAATGCCTCTTCCCACGGTCCCCTCTGCCCTGGTATTTGAACACCTCCTGGCCATTTCTGTGAACGAGATGCTGACAGCTCCTAAACCACCCTCCGTGTTCAGAAATATCTTCTATCTGGCTGGGGTTCAGCCAGAGCCAGAAAAACAGGCTGAGGAGAACAGGCTCTAGGGCTGAGGATCCAGGGCTCTTGTATTAAAGCTTGCTGGAGAAAAAAAACAATGTATTCCTCAGTGGACTTACGAATTGAGATCGAGTGGTTCAGCTTCAGCTGACCTAAACGGGTTGTTCTCTCGGGGACTGTCAACCAGGAATCTAGGGAGTTGCCGGACAGATTTGGTCAATCTATTCAGTCCCCAAGCTCCGCGGCCCCCGTTAGCAGCGCGAGTGTCTGGTGGTTCTGATCCCCTGCTCTGCTCCCCAGGCTTGGGCAGAGACTTCCCAGGAACAACGTCCCTTTTCCCCACGTCTTCCCTTGCTCCCTCCTTCACTCCTGCCTCCATCCATCCATCTACACATCTACCAGCAGCCAGGCATTCGCAAGGCCCTGAAGCAGTTAAACATAGTTCTGACCTCCCTAACTATAGAAAGGACTTAAAACACCTAACTCATATTTAAGGTTGTGTGATAACTAAATGAGATAATAGATGTAAAGCACTTATACCTGGCTGATAAGTAATACAAAATAATGACAACCATCATGACTCAAGGTGCAGTGCTTAATCTCAGAGAGCTCCCAGCCTCTGGGGTCTCTGACAACAAGGAACAAGTAAATGACAACAGCGAAGGTCCTGGGCATGCTAGTGGAACAGACCCTATTTCTTAAACTCCAGCCTCTGCCCGTGCCTGTTCCAGGTGCTCAGAGGCTATATTTGCAGTGGTGTGAGTTCACATGGGATTCGAGCCCCTATTTTACATCTTTCTCATGTGCAGAGCAAGCTGCTTTTCCGAAGCAGGATAACACATTTCCATGGAAACCGCTTCATCCACTGGGACTCATCTCACGGATGCTGCTGCAGTGAGATTTTGTTGATGATATTCTTTGAAAAGAGGACCAGTGGGTGTGCACGGACACTTAGTGTGTTTGTTTTCAGGTCCACACACACACACACATGCCACTCACACAATCCTTTTTAATGGCTTTCTTCCATAGAGTTTCAGCAGATTGGTTGTTACTTAGGAAACCGTGACATGTGCGCATGTCACCATGTACATCGGCAAAGCTGTCGTTGCAGCAAAGGCTTGGTTTGCATTCAGGCAGGTTAAAAGAAAGAGAAAAGGATGGGGTGAGTTAAAAATAGAGATGGGCCGGCCGGGTGTGGTAGCTCACGCCTGTAATCCCAGCACTTTGGGAGACTGAGGCGGGCGGATCACGAGGTCAGGAGATGGAGACCATCCTGGCTAACATGGTGAAACCCCGTCTCTACTAAAAAATACAAAAAACTAGTGGGGCGAGGTGGCGGGCGCCTGTAGTCCCAGCTACTTGGGAAGCTGAGGCAGGAGAATGGTGTAAACCCGGGAGGCAGAGCTTGCAGTGAGCTGAGATCTGGCCACTGCACTCCAGCCTGGGCGACAGAGCGAGACTCCGTCTCAAAAAAAGAAAAAAAAGAGATGGGCCGGTGGGTGTATGTCATCATCATCAATGAAGAAATTAAAGGTAAAAAACGAGTTTGAAGGAAACCAGCTCTGGATTTCAATTCCAAATACCAATGCCTGTTGTGAAGGAATAATGACTCTATTACCTGAAATGCACACACACATGCACACTTATTCAGCATAAACTCCACTCAACCCTCGGACACTCACTGATCCTCTACAGTGTGCCAAACCCTGTGAAAAGTGCTGTGATAGTACAAACATTGGACAAGGGCCACGGATAGTTTAAAACCAGTAGGGAAGGTACGCAGTTTTCGAGTGCGCAGGTACTGGTAAAGAAAAGCCATTTCTCAGAATGCAGCCTTGGTCAACCCACTTAGCTTTCAATGTCTTAGTTGCCTCAAGTGTAAACTGGTGGTGAAGGTACAGAAAGTGGCTTTGAGAGTGACAATGAACAGCCTCCTCGGGCTATGCGAACAGGAGGAAGGTTTACGTGCACCCTGCAGGAGTCGTAGAAAAGGCCTCATTGTGGAGAGTGCCTCTGAGGCAGCACAGGATTCCAGCAGTCAGATTCCAGCCTGCAGAGCACTGAGCGGGCCCGCGGATTCACACATTCAGGTCACCCATCTCGCAGAGCAGGCCAGAGGGTGACATGCGCAGCTTCGGGCTCAGGGACAGCCCACGGTACAGGTGGACAGGAGTGTCAGAAGGTGTGTCGGGGAGCAGAGGGGAGAAGAAGCTGGGAAACTGGGCTGGGACCAGACTTTGGAGCAGCCTGTGTGACCAGCTGAGAAATCTGAATGTGTCTGTGTAGCAGGGTGGAGTACGCGGCAAACATCTGAGCAGAGGTGTGGAATAACCGCAATCAGGGGACGTGGACTTCCAGATCCTGGGCTTAGTTCGATGCAGAGACATTTTATTTGCTCAGGAAGGTGGGGTGATTTCAGCATTTAAAAATTCATTTATTACCTATACACAGGGCCTTCTCAGCTCTGGTTTGCTACAGGAATCACCTACCCTATTGTTTTATGACCACAGATTTATACATTCATGTTACCTATCTAGTCCTAGAAAGCACATGAAGTTTTAACCCCTGAAAAATAATCTGCTGCCAGATAAAGGATGCAACAAAGATTGGAAGAGGATAAACAAATTAGGAAGGGCAAATTCCACACCCGTACCTGGACTGTCCGGCAACATCTTTCTGGACAGAACCTGGGCTGTGGTATGGCAGCCTTGGGTTTAAGAGGTCCAGGTGGAAGGACTTCAAAAGCTGACATTCTGCTAGATGAATCATTCGTTGCTTTAACAAGGTTTGGTCACTTACCACAAGACAAATTCTGTGTGACACATGAGGTACGGAGATACTTAATGAGAATTGTTTACTAGTTTTCAGCACCAGATCAATTTTCCTGCAGAGAATTATATCAAATTATTTACTGCACTGTGTGGAACACATTTGAGGCTTTGGGGAAATCACGAAAATATATGGTTTACAGCTCTGACCTTCAAGAAGCTCACCATCTCTTGAAGAAGCAGGATATAAACACACAGATTTTTTGTGTTTGCTTGTTTTCCTTTTTTATAGTGAAGGGATTTCTCCATATAATAAAGTATTTCTCAGAATAAAGTAAAAAGCCAAACAATTTTGAGCCCAAGCCCCTTTACTAGTTAGCTATGCAATCTTAAACCGAATGCTTAATCTTTTTGAAAAATGTTTCTCTCACTTACAATCTGAAAATTAAAATGATTATCTTTCTTTCTTGGCAGATAATTATGAAAATCAAAGAAAACCAGAGAAACAATTTTAGAGTGTAAAGAACCTTAATGATATTTGCTCATCTCTTTGATTTCCAGATAAGGGAACCTCTGACATAAAAGTTTTATGAGATATTTTCCAAGGCTACTAAAATGGTAACATTAATTGATAATACATTTATTTCTCATGTATACAAATGTGTTTCATAAATATTTGTTCCAAGCACAAGGCCATGTTTTGGGCTCTGCAGGGAGAGCAGGGCACAGACTGATACAACACCTTCTGCTCTCTAAGAGCTCACAGCCGCTTAGGGAGACAGACGCCCAGCACATTAGTACAAGCGGGATACAGATGGAAAACATGAGATCCAGAGTGTAAGAAAGTATATGGCAGAGAGGCAGGCCTAGCCTATGATATCAGAAAAGGCCTCCTGAGGATGGGACACGTAAGTCCACAACTGAGATGTCGATATTTAGAAACCCATATTTTAGAAATAGATCATGATTACGGATAGATAGAGACTGAACACGTGGGTTTTGAATTGGAGTTCAATGTCTTTTATTTAAAAGTATCTTGTAGACTTCAAAGTTAATCTCGTCATAAACAGCTACAGAACTGCATGAAATGTATAAAACAATAAATTTTATATACTGGACAGCAAGCAATGGGTGACTAATTCCCAAGACAAGAAAACACAGGACGTGAGCATTACGTGTACCGGGGCTTTATATCTGGAGGTAATTTTAGGACCACAGCAGAAGACAAAGCCGAACAGAGCCCAGAAGAATCCCTGTGCTGAGGAGGTGGAGATCAGAGTTTTGAGAGACCAGAGTGACTAGAATTTGTAGAGCAGAGTACGAAAGAAGCAATGCCAAGAAATCCGTGCAGCTTCCCCTGTTGTATTTGGATATGCCAATCTGCATACCCATAGGGAGAAACATCAAGAGTCTAAACAAAAACTAACTTCTGAGGAAGGAAAATATATTAGCTATAAAACACCCTCAGCTTACAGAGGACTGAGGAAGGTTCAAGTGCCTGTTAGCCACAGCGAAGAGACTTATTGAACACAGGTGATATTCAGTAGAGCAAGGCCTCCCTGAAATGCATTCTGGACATTTTAAAAGACAGGTATACACACATTCATCAGTTTGAGAAATAAAACTGATGAACCAGTAACCTAAGTTTGTAAGAACTAAGTCCACCACTCTTTCCAGGAATACAACAAAATGCAGTACTCAACCAATAAGAAACAAGTAGTCAGGCAAAAATCAGCAAATGGGATCCGTGGCCAAATGAAAATTCAGTCAACAGAAAGACTCAGAAATGAGACGGGCACAATGAAATTAGCAGACACAGATAGGAAAACAGCTGCAATACACACACTGAATATGTGCAACAGTTTAAAGGCAAGCATTGATATAAGGGAAAAGCAGAACATAAAAATGAACCACGTGGAGTATCTAGAGACAGAAACAAAAATTTTGCTGTATAGGAATAACTGCAGATTAAACAGTGCAGAAGAAAAGATTGTAAACTTAAACTTGTAACAATATAACCTATCCCAAATAAATTGCAAGGAAAATTAAAAGAGTAGGAAAAACAGCAGAATGACAGGGATTTAGGAAACAGTACGAAAGGTCTCGTGTATACATATTAGGAAACCCAAATAAGAGGAGGTCGAAAACAAAATATAGGAAGAAATAACCACAGAGAGTATTTAAAATTTGATCAAAACAATTGGACTACACAACCAAGAATTCCAAGCAGAAAAACAAAATGAAAGAAACAAACCAAAAGACCAAATCAAAGCAAGTTACAGAATAAACCAATGATAAAGAGAAATCTTTAAAATATCAAGAAATAAAATTGTATTACTTACAATAGAACAAATACAAGAATGGCCATAGCTATGTGGTTAGAAACCAGGTAAGGTAAAATACAATGGGACAGCATAATAAAAGAGTGAAAAGAAACATACACATACTTCTGAAATTCTCTATCCAGTAAAATATCCCTAGGAAGGTAAATAATACATTTTTCAAATGCATTAAAGCTGAAGAAATACATTGCCAGCAAGGCTACACTATAGTAAAGGTGAATAAAGTTAATTAGGTAGAACTAGGTTAGCTACAGAAAAAAACAAACAAGTCCCTGAAATCATGACTTACATTATGAAAGTATGCTTCTCATTTTAAAACATTTAAATATATGTCAATATTTAAAGCCAAAACACTAACAATGTATTGTGGGGGTGAATATTAAATGTATACTTCGAATATAGATAGACTAAATGTATTAATAAACAGGCAAAAATTGGCAGAATAAACGAAAAAAAGACTCAACTATCTTGTGTCTACAAGTTGAATACTTTAGAGTCAATGACACGTGAAGATTAAAAGCAAAAGATATAGCATGCAAATAGTAATCAAAAAGAGCTGGAATGGTTATAATAACATCAGACAAAATAGAATCTGACACAAAAATTCTTAGGGAAAGGCAAGATACTTTATAATGATAAAAGAGTTAATCACCAGGTAGATGTAACCGTCTTAAACATACACACGTAATAACAGAGTGCCAAAATACGTGAATCAAAAACTGAAAAGGAGAAACCGACAACTCAGCAACAGCAGTGGTGAGCTTCAATACTCAGCTTTCAAAATGTGTAGAAAAACTCAACAAGATCAATAAAGAAATACTGATCACTTTGGGAGGCCGAGACGGGCGGATCACGAGGTCAGGAGATCGAGACCATCCTGGCTAACATGGTGAAACTCCGTCTCTACTAAAAATACAAAAAACTAGCCGGGCGAGGTGGCGGCGCCTGTAGTCCCAGCTACTCGGGAGGCTGAGGCAGGAGAACGGCGTGAACCCGGGAGGCGGAGCTTGCAGTGAGCCGAGATTGCGCCACTGCACTCCAGTCTGGGCGACAGAGCGAGACTCTGCCTCAAAAAAAAAAAAAAAAAAAAAAAGAAATACTGATCATAAACCAACTAGCCCTGACAGACATATATGGAACATTCTACCCAATAGACCACCTGTTCTTCTCCAGTGCGTTTGGAATATTCTCTACAGTGGACCAAATGGTGTGCTACAAAGCAAGCCTCAGTAATTTTACAAATAGCAAAATCATGCTAAGTATCTTCTCTGACAATAATGAAATAAAGCTAGAATTCAATAACAGAAGAAAAACAAATATTTGCAAATTTGTGGAAATTAAACAACACAGTCTTAAACAACCAATGGATCAAAGAAAAAAATCACAAGAAAAATTAGAAAACAGTTTGAGGTAAATAAAAATGAATATGCAACGTAATAGAACTTATGGAGTACAGCTGGAGCAATGTTTAGATAGAAATTAATAGCTGTTAATCTACTCTATTTGAAAAAGAAGACTTATCTCAAACTAATAACCTAACCATACACCTTAATACATTAGTTAAAAAAACAACAACAACAAAAAAAAACAGAGGTAAATAGTGAAGTTTAGATGGCAAATAAATGAACTAGAGAATAGAAACACTACAGAACATTAATAAAACCAGAGCTGGTTCCTGAAAAAGGTGAATAAAAATTGGCAAATCTTTAGCTAAACAGATTAAGAAAATAAGGAAGAAGACTCAAATAACTAAAATCATTAACAAAATAAGGGACAGTCAATCCCAGCCTTACAGAATTCTCTATGAATGATAAAGAAATACCATAAAAAATTGTGTGCGGCAAAGTAGATAACTTAGATGAAAAAGATTTCTAGAAAGTGATAAACTGTCAAAACAACATCAAAAGAAATAGAAAATTGGATTACACCTATAACAAGGAGGTAGTGAATTAGTAATAAAAAAGTCCCACAAAGAAAAGCACAGGTACACATGTAATTCCTAACGTACTTTTAAATAATTAAAGCAAGATGATGTAGCTAATAAGCCAACAGTGAAATGCAGTGGAATTATTAACAAATATTAAATACTCAATGGATATTTACTTTTTATAATAAAAATAAAACAAAGAATAAAAAGAAATAGAGCGAGACAATAGTTTTAAGACTGAAAAATATTAATAACATTAGATCAAAATAGTCTAAATATCTCCATAAAAAAAGTGTTTATCAGAATTGATTATAAAGAGAAACCAAGACACTAGTATGAGGTGTCTTTAAGAAAATCATATTAAACATAAACACATAGAAATGTTCAAAGTCAGTGAGCAGAAAATGGTGTACCGTGGGAACATTACACACGAGAGCTCTGAGTGGCAATGCTAATACCAGAAAAGCTAGAAAGAGAAAAGGATTACACCAAGGCCCAGAAACATTTTAGAATAACAAAGGGATAAATAAATCAAGGAGACATAATGATTCTAAATGTGTGTGCAACCAAATAACAGAGATTCAAAACACATGAGGCAAAATTTGACAAAGTGGAAGGAGAGCTAGACACATTTACAATTATATTTGGAGATTGAAGTACCCCTTTCTCAGTAATTGGTAGAACATATAGACAGAGAATCCATAGGGGTATTGAAGAATTCAGCAAGTCTATCAAACAACATGACCTAATCAACATTTATAGACCACTCTGTCCTACAAGTACAGGATGCATATTATTTTCAAATATGTGTAAACCTTCACCAAGAAGGACTACACAGGCTGGGTGTAGCGGCTCACGCTTGTGATCCCAGCACTTTGGGAGGCCAAGGCAGGCAGATAACCTGAGGTCAGGAGTTCGAGACCAACCTGGCCAACTTGGTGAAACCCTGTCTCTACTAAAAACATAAAAAAATTAGCCGGCAGGTGCCTGTAATCCCAGCTACTTGGGAGACTGAGGCAGGAGAATCACTTGAATCTGGGAAGCAGAGATTGTAGTGAGCCGAGATCGTACCATTACACTCCAGTCTGGGTGACAAGAGCAAAACTCTGTCTCAAAAAAAAAAAAAAAAAAAAGACTATGTGTTGGTTTTGAAATCAGTTTTAATAAATTTACCAGCACCAAAGTCTTGTGGAGTATGTTCTCTGAGAACAGTAGAATTAGATTACAAACCAACAACACTATATATTTCAAGAAACACCAATTACTTGGAACTTCAATAACAGCCTTATAAATAACCTGTGAGTTGAAGGACAAATCAGGAGAAATTAGAGAACATTTAGAGCTATATGAAAATAATAACATGACACTTCACGATTTGTAGTGTGCAGCTGAAGCTTTGCTAAGATAGAAGTTTATATGCTGACTGAAAAACAGAAGATGGTCTAAAATGAATCATCTAAGCTTCTGTATGAAGGATCCAGAATAGGAAAAGTAGATTAACCCTAAAACAAGTTCAATAAGGTGCAAAAAATATGTTTTAATTCCTGTACATCCCAGACCAAACAGATGAGAGAATGAAAAACGTGAGAGGTCTCAACAAATCCGAGACAAGAACAGTCTCAATTTTATCATCTCACATCAGCTGATTGCAGGGTGAGTCCAGCCAGTGGAGAACATAGTTATTCTACTGGCAACAGTGTCCGATGCACCTTCAGGTGGGACGAGGGAGAAGAGGTAACCCAGAAAATGTTTTACGAATTTTGATCTCCAGGAGAAGACCTCATGAGGAATTCTAGTGGTAAAGAGTCAGCCTCCTGAGTGAATTCTTTCATCCAAGACCCCATCCATCTGAAGTTCTCAGAACCAGCATGCGTGTGGACCAAAATACAAGCTAGGCAGCATGAAAAACATCACACTTCCTACCAACACATGCCTACATGACCAAGACTCAAAAATAACATGTACGATTAACATTTGGATAGCATTTCATAGGCATAAAACTTATCTCAAAAACTTGCATTCTTGTATTTGAAAATTCAGTATGTAACATTGAAGACTATAAAATGCATGAGAATAATAACATGAGAGCCTACAGGCATATACCACACAGCTTCGAAAACAAAACACTGTCACCAGGCCTAAATCCCTGACCACCAACTCCTGAATGATTCATTTTCCCAAGGTAACTAGCACCGGTCATTTTATAACATTTCTTTAACCACATATCAGTATTGTTTTTATTTTAAACTTTTTGTGAATGCTATTATACTAAAACTTGCTTTTGTATATAATATTGTGTTTGGGGTATTTGTTCATGCAGACACATGTAACTATATTTTATTTATTTTTCACCAATTTCCAGTGTTCCATGTTATGACACTATGATAGTCTAGTTCTCTAATGTTAACAGAATTTATTTGTCAGTTTTTGATGTATAGCAAATTACATCAGCATCTCCCGTCCCCCTTATTCACAGGTGATACGTTCCAAACGCCTGTGGGATGCCTGAAGCTGCAGGTAGTGCTGTGCTCTCTATAGACTTTTTTTTCCTGTACATACACATGTCTGTCATAAAGTTTAATTTATAAATTAAGCACAGTTAGAGATCAACAACTGATAATATAAGAGAACAATTAAACAATTGTAACAAAATGTATTAAAAATCATGTGAGTGTGGACTCTCTCTCTCTCTCTCTCAAAATACCTTAATATTTTCATACCACAGTAACTGAAGCTGTGGTAAGTGAAACCATGGATGCAGGCAGACCCTGTATCTCAAAATCGCAATTGTTTCCAGTATTTATATTCACTCTAAACTGTTTGCAAGCCGATTATGATTCAACTCGTCTAGGCTGAGCGAGCCTGGACTCCAGGCTTACCTGAGCGGTCAGTTCTGCCCCCAGGCTGAAGGGGCAGTTGCAGCATGGTTGTGCTTCTCGGGGGGACCAGCAGAGCACACTGGCTAAACCAAGTCAGGCAAGCAGATTGAAGGCTCTCGCTTACAAGACGTCGGCTACCACTCCACGGTTCAAACCCAGCATCAACTGGGTGGAGACATGTGCTGTGCCTGCTCTAGAGGGAGAGATCACAAGGTCACGTAACAGAGGGTGGATGTATAGCCCTAATACAAGACGTGAGCCAAGCAGAAGCAAGCACCTCAGCCATCCAGCACTGTTAGGAGCATATGCTGCGGATGGAAGTGTAAATTAATAGGACCACTTTAGGGAACAATTGGCATTAATTACCCAGTAATGGCAAAGACGTTTAGCCTATAACCAACCCGCTGCAGTCTGAAGTATTGACTTACAGAAACTCTCACATTTACAGTAACATTGTATAATACAAAAGTGCAAATATATTCATTATTTCAAGTAGTTCTCTGAAAAACACCCCAGGGCAAAAGTTTACATTCCCAATTTGTAGACAACAAAATTGCATATCTGGGGTCCCTTGCGAAGGAGTGATGGGCCGATGGCCTAACATACAGGTTTCTGACTCAGAGGCTAAACATCTCCCTGATACCACACTGCCCACCACCCTAAAACACCCTCTGTGTGTGCCCTTGACCACGCCGCCCTAACAGGGCTGTGAGCAAAAAGGTCAATCAGGTGACTTCTCCTGCTCCCTGTGGCCTCTTTAAAAATAAACTCCGAATGCTGGCAAGCGAAGCTGAGAGCAACATCCAGATACGTTGACTGCTGAAGGCAAAGTATCAGGGTGTTTGGAAATGCACAGGTAGCGGCTGGAAGTCTTACTTCTTCAGTCAGACTTTTGACCCTCTATCTGGTCTCAGGTCCGCTTCCCCAGAGGCTGAGGTGGGATTATTGGGCGAGCAACTTACTGAGAAAGTACCCTGAGAAATGTGTGCCTTATAACCTCTGGCTGATATAAGAACTGTGAACAAGCAGTTTGTTCTGGTCTTTGCTTGATGTGTGGTTGTTCAGGCTCTCCACGGATTGAATCAGAAACTGGAAGTCCACGACTAACTGCAAATCAGTTTCAAACTTGCATAAACAGAATCCTACAAGACGCACTGTTCTTTTTACTACTTTTATGTAATATAATTATTCTGAGATTCATCCAGGTATTAATAATGCTTTGTTTTCTATTGCTGAGAACTATTTCATTGTATGAAATAAGCAGTTTATTGACTTTCGATAAACACTGAGATTGTTCAAAGTTTTGTTATTATAAATAAAGCCAAGAACATTTGTGTACAAATCCTATATGAGCATATATTTCCATTTCCGTTGGGTAAATACTTAGGCTGGGTCATGTGGTAGGTGTATATTTAAATGTTTAGAAAACTGCTAAATTATTTTCCAAAATAGTTGCACAATTTTGCATTTCTGTCAGAACCGTCGAGACTTCATTTTCTCCATATCTTTGCCAAAACTTTGTTGGATCAGCCTTTTAAAATTTTGGTCATTCTGATGGCTATACAGAGGTGTTGAATTATATTTTTAATTTAATTATATGCTCACGACTAATGGTAGGGAGCATCTTCACAAGTGCTTCTTTGCTAACCTGTATCTTTTTTTGAGGGAAGTCCATTCTAATATTTTCCTATTATAAAATAAGTTACTTGTTACTGTAGAATTCTGTGATTTCTTTCTATATTCTTGATATAATTCCTTTGTAAGATGCCTGATTTGCACATTTTTTCTTGTGTTCTCTGGTTTGTCTTTTCAATTCCTGAAGTGTTCTTCAAAGAGTGTTTGTGAGTATGTGAAGTCCAATTTATCCATTTGCTTTTTTAAGGATTGTGTTTTTTTGTGTCATGTCTCAAAAACTTTTGCCTAACTGATGATCTAAAAGTTTTTCCCTCGATTATCTTCTAGGAGTTTTTATTTCTAGATTTTTCATTTAAGACCAAAATCTGTTTTTAGTAAATTCTTATATATGTCGAGAGATATGGATTGAAATGTTTGTTGTTGTTGTTTTGTTTTGTTTTTATATGTGTATCCCATTGTCCAGCACCATTTTTTAAAAGTCTATACCTTCTCCAGCAGTGTTCCTGTGTACCCACGTCAAAAATCACTTGTCCCACGGATTGTCTATTTTGTCTCTTTATTCTGTACCATTGATAATTCCTTATGCTGATTATGACACAAAACTGCCTTGATTACTATAACTTTATGATAAGTCTTAAAAAAATTCTTAGTATTAGTCCCTCAACTGTTTTATTTCAAAGTTGTTTTGGTATTCCGGGTATTTGGTATTCTGGTATTCCTTTTCATTTTTATATAACTTTTAGAATCAGCTTAGTAGTTTCAACAAGGAGGCCTGAAAGAATTTTCTGTTGAGATTGCATCAATTCTATGTCAATTTGGAGAGAATTAACATCTTAACAATTCAAGAGGCATAACCATGGAAAATCTCTCATTTATTTAGTTTTCTTTATCTCAACAACATTACGTAGTTTTTACTGGACAGGTCTGAATATGTTTTGACAGATGTATCTCTTTTTCTTATTTTTGATGCTATTTTATATGGTACTTTAAAGTTTTTAGTTTTTGATTTCTCATTGTGATGTAGTGACACTGTGTCTACGTCACTCTGGGCGGCTCTGACACAGTACCAAAGACTGACTGACTGGCTCCTAAGACACACGAATTTATTTCTTGGAGTTCTGGAGGCTGAAAGTGAGATCAGAGTGCCAGTGTGGTAGGGTTCTGGCGAGCACCTGCTTCTGGGTGCTAGGCTGCCCCCTTCCTGTTACATCCTCAAAAGAGCTCTCTGTGGTCCCTTTTTTAGAGACACTAGTCCCATTTATGAGGACTCCATCCATGCGACCTGGTTACCTCCCAAAGGCCTCACCACCTGTCACATCACATTGTGGGTTAGGATGTCAGCATATGAATTTTAGAGGACACTTACATTCAGTCTGTAACACATGGTGTTCTATAACCTTTTAATACTTGTAGCTTTTCTTTTGTTTTGGTAGATTTCATTGGAGCTTCTACATTGACTGTTACGATATCTGAAAGCAAAGATATCCTTTCCAATTTGTATGCCTTTAATTTCTTTTTCTTGTATTCTTGCCCCAGTATGATGCTGAATAGGAGTGAGAGCAGAGAGCCTCACTTCTGATCTTAGAGGAAAATCATTTCGTCTTTCACCTTTAAATAAAGTTTTCATTGTAGGTTTTGTTCTGGATGCCTTTTATTGAGTTTAGAAGTTCTCCTTCATTAACAGTCTGTTGATAATTGTTCTTAGGAATACATGTTGCATTTTGCCAAATGCTTTGTCTGCATCCATGGGGATCATTACATGGCTCTTCTTTTTTATGTTGTTAAAATGGTGAATTACATTGATCAATTTACCTATGTTATATCTAACTTGCATTTCTGGGTAAAGCCTACTATTTACCTGGCTTAAATCATTACCTACAATTATTTGTTTTGTTTTAGATTTTGTGTGGTTGCATTATAATTGATATTACACATTTTAATTTATCATAGTCTACCTTCAAGTGGCATTGCACAATTTTCCTTGTTGTATAAAAACCTTGCTGTAGTATACCTTCATTTCTTCTCCAACATTTGTGCCATTTGGTCACTCATTATACTTTTACATGTGTTTACAACCTCAGCTTGCAAATATCTGGAAAATCTTACTGTGTTTTGTTCTTTTTAAAAACATTTTAACTGGGTATGCAACTCTAATTTTACTTTTTTTTTCCTTCAGTAGTTTAAAAATGTTGTTCTGCTCTCTTCTCACTTGCATTCTGTTCAATGAGAAATTTGCTACAATCTTTACATTTTTTCCTGGTATATAATGTGTCACTTTTTTTCCTCTGGCTGCTTTAAAAATTTCCTCTTTATTTCCAGTTTTGAGCAATTTGATTATGTTGTGCTTTGTATCGTTTTAGTCACATTTCTTTGTATCGTTTTAGTCACATTTTCTTTTGCTTGGGGTTAATTGAGATTCTTGGATCTCTGGCTCAAAATACTCACCAAATTGGAAAAATTGGGAGCATTTTCTTCAAATATATTTCCTGTCCTCTCTTTCTCTCCTTCTGGGACTTTCACCGCACATATATTAATCTGCTTAAAGTAATTCCACAGCTCACTGACACTTTGTTCAAATACTTAGTATTATCATCCTCTGTTTGCTCTTTGCCTTTCATTTCTTAGTCTGTATGTCTTTGAGTTCAAATAATCTTTTCTCTGCAATGTCTAATCCATTGTAAATCCCATTCTATGTACTTTTTTCTCAAATTATTTTTTTTCCTCCCGTTAAGATTTAATTTGGCTTTTTAAAATATATTCCAAGTCACTATGTAACTTTTTGAGCATTTTTATAGCTCCATGAAATCCCATTATATTAATTGTCCTTGTCTGCTAACTATAGCATCTAAGTTACTTCTAAGTTCGTCTTCATTTAGTGATTTCTTCTCATTATGAAGAACTATTACTACTTTTTTATGCAGAGTAGTTTTTATTGGATTGCAGACATTTTGAACTTTACATTTGAGTGCTAGTCTTCAGCTTTGCTCTGGATCACAGCCAAGTTACCTGAAAACATTTTGCTCATCCTTGCTGTTAGGATGTGCTGAGTGGGACCAGACAACTGCTGGGTCTAGGGCTGGGCATTCCTCACAACTCAGCAAAACCTTCGTGCTCCAGGCTTCGGGGCACTCGGCCCAGTGCCCTGTGAGTTCTCAGGGTCTCTGACTGGCAGGGCTGGTTAATACTTGTGGTTTTGCATCTCTTCCAGGCACTGTTATCTCTAGTTTTTGTTGAGGTGTTCTTTCTGAGGTCCAGAACGGTTTACTCACATCCATGTACTGAGAGGTGCTCAGCTCAGTCCTGAAAGGGGACCTGCGGCAGACCCCGGGGGGATGTCTCTGCCCAACTCTCTCCTCTCCAGCTCTCAGTCCGGTGGACTCTCTCTGTCTCATTTTCCTGACTCCCAGCTCCATCTCCAGCTCAGGCAGTCAGCCAGGCTCTGCCTGGGTTTGTCACTCTGTGTTACAGACTGCAAACCCTCTCAAGGTGTGAGCCAGGTCCACTGTAGAGACCTCCATTTCTTTCACGTCTCTGAGATTATTATTCTGTGCTGCCTTCTGTAGAGTGCCTTCAAATCTCTGTTTCGTCCATTGTTGTTGTTGTTGTTGTTGTTGTTATTTCAGTTAGGAGGGTAAGCCTGGTTCCTGTTACTCCATCTTAGATGAAGAGAGAGTCCTTGATGTCTTTAGTGGTCATGTCGTGTTTAGATGCCTGGTTCTGAAATGCAAAGCCAGGATGATGGAGAAATGTGAATCTAGATGGAGAGATGTGTGATGGGTCCTATATGGTAAAAGATGAATGATGGAACCTGCTGAGTATATCACTGTTCACTGTAAAATTCTATCAACTTCCAATGCTTGAACATTACTTAAAAAAAAAAAAAGCTTTCTCCTAAATGTGGGTAGCTCTGGGCCCCTGGGCCTCTGGCTGTGTTATTTTGGGAGGACATTTGTGCAAATTATTGTTCATGATGAGGACGTGCTGCAGGAAGGTGCCACTCAGGGCAAAGCTGACAGGCTGGAGCACCTGTACTCTTTCCTCAGGGTGAGGGCCTTGGAGATGAAGGTGTGTGGCTGCTCGTGCTCCTCCACTCCAGTCTCCCAGGTCCCGTTGGTGTGGCCTGCCTGCTGCTCCATCTGAGCCTCATCCCAGGGCCATCCGATTGGTCAGCCCAGCAAAAGGCTGAGAGGAGGGGAGAGATGAGGAAACCGGACACTGTCACACAGCAGAGAGCACAGTCTAGAGGTCATTTTAAAGGAAAAACCTGTGGGGCTAAATTTCTACCACCTTTCTTGTAAAAAATAATATAACTGGCTCCTTGATGCTTGGGACTGTGGGTTTTCTTTTTTCTGTTTTCAATATAAATTGCTTATGAATAGATTAAAACAAGAATTGGTTTTAATGAAGACTCTGAAATAGATGTGTGCACCCTGCTTGGTCAAATTTAGTGTTCTAATTGAAAACAATAAAATCTCCGTGCCCCCTGACGGGTTGGCAAATGGGAGAAATTACAGGGCCGAGGATGGAGCCAGCAGGGCCTTGGGCAGCCATGCACCAGTCAGCGTGTGCTGCACTAAAGCCGCGTTGCCCTCGTGTGTGCTGCAGTCCTGCAGGGTGTATAGCTGGCCACTGTACTGATGGCTGCAAACAGGGACAACCTCATTGGCTTTAAACAGGCCTTTGCAAGTAAAGAGATAAAAGACAGGGCTGCCAGTCTACGTTAATCTACAGATTCAAAGCCATCTCAATCAAACTCTCAGCAAGGTGTGCATGTGTGTGTGCATGTAAAAGTGATAAGCTATTTCTAAAATCTAGATGGAAATACAAAACCCAAGAATAACCAAAGTAATGTTGACAAAAACACTGCTGAGTAACTTGCTACTGCAGATATCCAGGTGTGTTATAACACAGTACCAGCCTCTTCAGTATACTAGTGAGGTGAGGGTAGAAAGTTTGACCAACAGAACAAAAAAGGGTAAATAAAGAGATGTGTGAATATATGGCCGGCTTTTCTGTGACAAGAGCATCAATCAGTATAGTGGGGAGAAAAGATTGTCTTTTCAATACATGGTGCTGAGACAATCAAACATCTGTATGCAAGCTTTGGACCTGTAATCCAAAGACACCTGCATATTGTCAGGAAAATCGGCTTCCTGCCTCTCACCATATACAATAACAACAATAAAAAGCCTGTTCTTGATGGATTGCAGATCTAAATGTAAAATGTCAACCAATAAAACACCCAGACAGAAACATGGGATAGAAGTCCTTCAGCCCCCAGGGGTCTGGGGTGTACAACTATTCCCCCAACAGGTGGACAGGGAGCTTCCAACAAGCAGTCAGGCAAGAGAGATGCTGGAGCCCAGCTTCAGTAGCAGGCAAGCCAGAGCACGGATCCACTTGATATCGAAAGTCAGTGCTGTCTTTGCCAAACGGGGAAGCAGGGTGGTTGGAGCATCTTTGCTGAGGTGTGTCGCACAGGGTTGGCCGATTTTCCTCAGGAGGATGCCTTCTGTTCCCTCCTCTCCAAGATCACAATGGTCAATTGGTCACCCACCGTAATGTAAGTCAGCATGTACTTACCAAACACCCCTCAACCGTGATCAGTGCGCTGAGAGTACACGTGTGGGAGGGGAGAGGGCTGCTGAGTGAGAGTAGCATACGCTGCCTGCCAAGCCTGGGAGCTTGTAGCCCAGAGAGTGAAATTAGATACGTTCACCAGGCATTTCAATAATCCAAAGCAGACCACAGTTTACATTAAAATAAATGATTTATAGAAAAACAATATAGGAATTCAAAGAAGGACGTAATCCACAAGAAGTCATGACCCGCTTCCTGCACTCAGCCTTGAAGAATGGGTGAGCCTGGCCAGTCTTGTCTCAGGAAAGCCTTCCCTATTCCTGCTCAGGAGTGACTGTGCTTCTCTCAACAGAGGAAGGTGCTGACTGAAGTTCGGGGAGTGAGACGCATTGTCGGGAGTGCCACAGAAATGCCTGGAGAAGATGGACCACAGCACGGTCTGCATCAAACCCAAGCCGCTCAGTCTTCCAGAATATGCCCCATCCTACCATGCCTCCCCCCCTCCCTCCCCATATTTCTCTAAAGGCCTCTGCCAGCCTGCGGTGTGTAAGCCTTTGCCCAGCGTTTGTTGGCAACATTGCAGGGTATACAGACTCATCCATCCTGGCCATCTGCTCCGAGATATTGTCTGGTTTAGCGTGAACAGCTGTGTAGAGAAGGATGAAGACAGCACCCCATGCTTCCAGCGTTTCTGTCACTCATGTCTTTGCCCGGAGCCCTGAGTTCTGGGGAGACGCACCCACCTGGCATGAGAATCACCCAGAACTTCCTGCCAGGGACGAAGCCTCACACTGGAAGCAGATTGTGGTCCTCAGGAGGTTCTAGTCCTCATTTTAAAGACAGCCAGGCTCACACTTCAAACCAATATTTGAGCTAGACCTGGGGTTCTGGACTCTGAATTTTATCAGACAGACATTCCTTAAATGCAACTAAATTCTCCTCAGGTGAAAAGAAAGAAGAATTTTGAGACTAGCATGGATTTGTGGTCAAATAATATATGCTCACCGACTGTATTACCCGGCACTAGTCATGCACGATAAGAAACTTAGAACACGAGGAAGACACATTTCCCTGGGCACACAAATGAGGAGGAGATGACCTCGATCTTGTGTCTAGAGATGGGCTGGATATGTTTTACTTGTAATGTAGGAGAGGGAGAAGACATAGAAATGTGTTTGTGGAAATTATGGTCTGGGGAAAATGGGTGTTGAACAATGCTTATGCTTCAATGCTCCTTTTTCAGAGATGTACCGAGATTCCACGGCTCGTCTTAAAGGTAAAGGTAAGAACTGAAATGACAGCCGGGTGCGGTGGCTCACGCCTGTAATCCCAGCACTTTGGGAGGCCGAGGCGGGCAGATCACGAGGTCAGGAGATCGAGACCATCCTGGCTAACACGGTGAAACCCCGTCTCTACTAAAAATGCAAAAAATTAGCCAGGCGAGGTGGCGGCGCCTGTAGTCCCAGCTTCCCGGGAGACTGAGGCAGGAGAATGACATGAACCCGGGAGGCAGAGCTTGCAGTGAGCCGAGATCGCGCCACTGCACTCCAGCCTGGGCGACAGAGCGAGACTCCATCAAAAAAAAGAACTCAAATGACTTACAAGGTATCAGGACATCAGAGGTGCTGCGCAATGATTTATTGCCAGAAGCATCAAGGAGATGTGGAATCAAGAATTGGCATGTCGCCCTCCAGCAGCGGCTCTGGAATGGCCTTCTGCAGGTGACCACCGCCTACCGTGACTAATGCCTCCTTGTTCTATGGAGGAGGCTGCAGGGAGCGAAGCCGTGATGTCTGTGAAGGCAACTGCAGCTGGCCTTTCTGAGTGCCCACGTGTTATTGCCACTTACAACCCAGAGGCACAGAATGAATTAAAGGGAACCGATTTCTGAGAAAGATAAGCCAGGACACAGACAAGTGGGGAAGTTCTTCAGAGGTTCAGAGGGGCAGCATTTACTACTTTTTTGTTTGTTTAGTAACTGAACCAAGATTAGAATAATTAATAAAAGAAAAATATACCAGTACTTTTCAGTTTTACAATCACCAAAGAGCTTCTGTTAAACTCCTGATTGCATGTGATCTACTTAGAAGGACTGATAAAGGCCAGTTTCTCAAGTAGAGGTTGCAACGTCCCACCCACAATCTCGTGCCGTCAGGGCACCCCAGACCTCCAGTAAGACAATGTGGAAGTGGGTACAAGGATGCCAGCATTAGATTATTGATAGACTCTTAATCTCAATGCCACGGAGATAGCAGCATAAACAATACTTCCCATTTTGGAGAGAGTGGGGTTTTGTGAAAGGCAATACCTGGTAACCAAGATGTCTCTATGAAGTCAGCAGGTCCGCTTAATATTTTAAGAATGTTTCTTCCATCTTCTCTCTCAGTTGCTGGGCGAAGTTCAGTGCTCAGTCCTCAACATGTTGGTGAGTTTCCAAAGACTATGTTCCCACGATTTCTTTCTCTCGCATCTCCTTTTCCTGCAGAATTTTTCCTCCGCCAAGTTGGTCTTTCATTCAAATGTCTTCTCTTCTTTCTGTCCTCTGACATCCTAACCATGGACAACACCCTTTCCCTGCATTCTCCAAAATACCAATGCACAAGTCAGTTATGTGCGGAGACCTTTACTGAGGATTTGAGAGTCTCAGAGGAGAGTCACAACACAGCTGAACATAACAAAAGAGTAATTCACACACAAACTAAAGGAAAGGGGATATAGAAAACAGAGTCAAAATTAACATGAAAACAAGAAACATAGGCCTAATTAATAAACCAATAAGCCACTGGTCACTAATAAAGAAAAATGGTGGAAGCACAAACATAATAATAATAGCAAGTGTCCACGGGTAAATAATTATTGACAAAGGAAAAATGTTTTAATTGGCTATTTGCACACATCTGTAAACATAAACGGTGAAACTATGTGAAACGGATAATTTCCTAGGGAAAAGCAGGTTCCCAAAACTGGTGCCAGTAGAAACAGAAAGTTTAAACAGACCAATTCTAATAACAGAAATGGAGAAAATTATCAAGATTCTACCATTACACACACACAAAAATGGTACCAGGTTCAAACAGTTTCTCTTTTTTTCTTCCTTTTGAAATGGGGTCTCGCTCTGTCACCCAGGCTAGAGTGCAGTGGTGTGATCTTGGCTCACTGCAGCCTCCACCTCCCGGGTGCAAGCGATTCTCCCGCTTCAGCCTCCTGACTAGCTGGGACTGCAGGCGCCCATCACCATGCCCAGCTCTTTTTGTATAGTAGAGATGGGGTTTCACCATGTTGACCAGGTTAGTCTCGAACTCTTGACCTCAGGCAGTCTGCCTGCCTCGGCCTCCCAAAGTGCTGGGATTATAGGCACGAGCCACTGCACCCAGCCCCAAACAGTTTCACAGGTGAATTCCAACAAACGTCCAAAGATTAAATAATTCAAATGATACATAAATTGCTGCAAGCCAACGAACATAAATCAAATATTCAAATTAGCTTTATAAACTATAAAACGGATATAACCTGATAAACATAGCACAGTGAAACTAAATTGCAGACTAATACCACTTACACATACTGATGCAAAAACTCTAAATACAATGTCAGTGAACAGAGTCCCCAAAACAACACTTGTTTCAAAATCTAAACTGGAAGATACTTAAGAACACATTCCGTACAAGAATATTATTTATTATTTTAAAAACATATTAGTGTTTATATTTCTAGATAACGTTCACAATGATATGCCTAAAGATGGTATTATTTAAAGATAGATTTCAATAAAACAAATCTAACGCATTTCCTCTCCATTCCCTGTAGGTGTTTAGCTTAGTGTTTAATCAAATGTTCTCTGGCTCCTCATTCATCCCTACCTTGCACTAGCTCTGTGACCTTAGAAACGTTTCTTAACCTCTGGATGACCCAGTTTTCTCGTGTGCTGATGTGGGGGTAACAGTAGGACGTACGTCCCAGGGCTGTCCTAAAGAACCAGTGAATTAAGGCAACATACACACCATGGAATACGATGCAGCAATAAAAACGTACAAGATCATCTTCTCTGCAGGAACACAGATGGATCTGGAGGTCGTTATCCTTAGCAAACGAACACAGGAACAGGAATCCAAATACCGCATGTTCTCACTTATAAGTGGGAGCTAAATGATAAGAACACACGGACCCCTCAAGCGGAACCACACACTGCGGCTGGAGAATGGAAGAAGGGAGAGGATGAGGAAAAACAGTTAATGGGTACTAGGCTTAGTACCACAAAATAAACTGTAAACAAACCCTCATGACATACGTTTACCTATATAACAAACCCACACGTGTGCTCCTGAACTTCAAATAAAAGTTAAAACTATAAACAAAGGGAAAAGAACACAGAAGAGAACTTGCCGGGTAGTTAGAGCTCAGTACATGTTTGCTGTTGTTCTACCAGTCACCACTTTGTTTAGTCCAAATCTTCAAGCCCAGGCCAGGGCTACAGTGCTCCCCTGTCCAGCTCCCCTTCCCCTGCCTTTTAAAAGAACTGTCATCAAGTCTATCAAGGCACAAAATCCCTCACGTAGCATCTGTTCCATGGCTCCAGAGCACCTTGGCAGGAAGCACCTCAAAGCCCCTGGCTGCAGGGTCTGCCCCTGAAGCGATGGTTGCTTTTGTGGCTGTGACTGCCTGCTCGCAGGTGATCACCCCAAGGTTTATTTCTTACAGGTTCTTCTCACTTTCCTCCCACATGGAGAGAAAGAAAAGAAACATCCATGCAGGACACACTTATACTGATCATTGAAACTTCATCAGTGAAGAAGGAAGAATAAATGTCCTTGAAAAGAGGGTATTTGATGTTTAAGTGCAGTGACCCTTTTTCCCAGTAAGGGCTGAAGAATTTACATGTCTCTGGCTCAATAATCCCCATTTTTAAAAAAATCCAGGCTTTAATTTAAACAGTCCATTTTAAACAGTAATATTTGACAAGGTAACCTAATGTAAATTTACGTTTGTTTCAAGACTTAGCTCTAGGAATACAAATACCTTATTTTCAAAACCAAATGAGGCAGGAGGGGTCTCACCTTGCATTTTTCCATCCTTTTTAAGCTGGATCTCTGGCTCGTCCTTCCCCAGGCCTTGGAAGCGGCCCGACTTCCCTTCACATCCCCTATCTTTGAAATCCTCTAGCCCTGGAGTAAATCAGAGCATTTCCCATCATGCTCCCTGATGTGCTGTTTTAAAACCTGAGAGGAAGAAATGGTCCTTCCCCCAGCATCTCTCTACTCCAGGGAGAAGAATATTACTGAGATATGTGTTTATTTGCTGCCGAGCTAAGATAGAAAACATGGACACCCGCGAGGCATCTGCTTAACCATCTGTGGCTCCTGCGGCGTTTTCTCTTTCCTGCTGGCCTCTCAGTCACCAGGAGTCCCGGGGACAGCACCTGCTTGGTTCCTTCTTGCTGCTCTCTCAACTCAGTGCGCCCAAACTGAAGGACCTGATTCTCCCCTGAGACAGCCATCCACAGAGCTCACAGCCTCACAGAAGGAAAATCAGCCACAAACTTTCACTCTGCCTCAGTCTGTTCTGTGCTGCTGTAACAGAACACCTGAAACTGGGTAATTGGTAATGAACAGAAATGTGTTTTGCACAGTTCTGGAGACTGGGAAGTTTAACATCAAGGTGCTGGCATCTGGTGAGGGCCTTCTCTGTGCGTCCTCCTGTTGTGGAAGGCGAGAGGGTGAGAAAAAGAAGCCAGTCCCGAAAGCCCTTTGTAAAAGTACTAAACCTACCCACGAGGGCAGAAGCTTTATGGCCTAATCACCTCTTCACGGCCCCAGCTCTTAGTGCTGTTACGATTGGAGTGACTATCACACATGCCAGCATGAGTTTTGGAGGGACAAGCATTCCAGCCCTGGCGCACCCGTCGGCTGACACTGCTGCTAAGAGAAAACGATGCTACGAATGGGCTCTTGCTTTTGTGTTAGTCAGGGTTCTCCAGAGGATGAAACAAAGGATCTAGGTATGAATCTAGAAATAGAAGTAGATCATTGCCAAATACACGAGAAGAGACTGATCAGGGGATGGGCTCGCATGACTGTGGAGGCTGAGAAGCCCCAGCAGAGGCCGTCTGCACACTGGGGACTCAGGGAAGCTGGTGGGGAATGGCTCCAAGTAAATCGGAGGGCCTCAGAACCAGCAAGGCCGACGGCGTGACTCTGTCTGAGGCTAAAGACCTGAGAAACTGGGGCTGTGGCGCGAGCCCTAGAGTCCCAAGACCAGAGAACCTGGAGTTTCGATACCCAAGGGCAGGAGAAAGACATCCCAGCTCCAGGAGAAAGAGAACCAAAGAGAATCCACCTGTCCCCTGCCTTTCGCTCTTCTCCAGACCTCAGCGGTTGGACAGCGCCCACTCACGCTGGGTGAGGGTGGATCTGGCTCAGTCCACGGACTCCAGTGTGCCTCTGCCAGAAACCCTCCCAGACACACCCAGAGATAATGTTTCACCGTCCAGTTATTCCTTCATCCAGTCGAGCTAACACCTGCAATTAACCATGCACCTCTGTAACAGTACCCATCTCACCGGGAGATTTCACACGCTTTGTTTCATTCGCCCCTCAGAAAAACACAGCAGGGAGATGGGGAAGGAGCCGCAGTTCCCACTTAACAGATGAGCAAAGCGATGCTAAGGAGAGAGAACAGGGCAGGCCTGAGGCTCATGGCCAACTAAGGGCAGAACTGGAAAGAAGGCAGTCCTTTCATTTAAAAATAAAATTTAAATGATCCCATTCTCATCCTCAGCATCCAACGGTCTTTTGGGCTGGCTTCCTGATTTTGCATGACTAGTGGGAATGATTCACTCAAACCAAGTCTGTGTCTGTGCACAGCGGGAACTTGGTGCTGCCCCTCCTGGGGAGAGGAACCCTGTTCTGAGCTGCTGGGCCTGGGTTTCTTCCAGCGCCCCCAGGGCAGCCCGCAGGACACCAGCAGATCTGCTGGGGAAGCTGGTGCTGCCACTCCAGGAACACGCTTAGCAGCTCCCCCTCTGACTCTCGATATCGCCCCGTTTGAGAATAAATTAAAACGGACGCCCTGCTCTTCACCGGCATCATGTGAAAGTTTAAGAAACTTTAAATTTGAAATTTAGACTTAAACGTTAAACTATAACTGAGATCTCAGAGCTAAAGCTTCCTTTGTATTTGTATAATTGGAAATAGTCACAGCATCTATCTTCCTGCCTCAAACACAGGCCAGCTTCTGGCCCACTTTTTGATGGACTCTATAATTGGGGGCCCCGACTTGCCCACGTACGACAGGACACACAGTCCAGAACTGAATTCCATAAGAAACAGTTACGTGTTGGTTCACGGTCAGGGGTCTATGTGAACACACATGGCCAAAATATTTTGGATGATTTTGAGAACTACGTCCAATGTTATTCTAATATACAACAAAATCACTTCTAAAGAGGAAAAATGACATTTACTAATCCAAATAAAGTAAATTTTATTGACAAATAATATCAAAGTGGTTTTGCTTGAACTAGATTCTAAATTCCAAACTCTGCAGGATCAGAGACCTCACTGGTTTTCTGCACCAGTGCACACCCAGCACCCACTCTGAGCCTGCCCCCGGCAGACCCTCTGTAAATGCCAATAATTACCTCCATCTGACGTGAAAATGGCGATGAGTGAATATAACTGTTTTATTACCGTAAGTATGAGCCTTCCCTTTCATTCATGCTGACCCTAGCGAAGCGTGACAGGACCTGCTGAGCCTTCTGCTGAAGGACGTGGCCAGCCAGGGCAAGGCCCAGCTTAGGTCCACGTCATTTTGAGCGCCATGGGCTTGGCTGGGGACATATGTTCTCATCAGAACTGAGGAAGGGCCAGTGTCTGCTCAGGAGAGGGGTCCAGATGAGCAAACATGGGCCCAAGTGGAGAGGGGGCACGTGCAGGGACAGCGAGGGGCTCATCTGCTGGTGCCTGCAACAAATTTAGTTACCGATGCAGCCCCAGCAATACAGAGGAAACTCAAGGGCATGGCAAGAGTTGCATTTTTATTTTAAAACCAGTTTCCTTATACTAGAGAAACCTCATCTGCTTTAGATACATATCACTTGGCAATAGCTATACCGTGGGAAGAGCCCTCTAAGTGCGCACTAGCAGGTCTAACTAACGAATCCTTAGGGAGTGATTGAAAAGCCCCTGGCTGTGGCTCTAACGGAGACCCTGGTACCAGACTTGACCCGATGTGTGCACACTGAGGGAGCTGAACAAGATACATGAAGTAACAGTTCTCCCAAATCAGACAACACACAGCATCCGACTGCAACACCCGAGAGATGCCTCCCCCTCTGGAGTCCCTTTCCCGTTCTGGTTTCCAAGGAAAGGGAAACCAAGCAAGCTTCTATAAGCTGCTGGAACTGGCTTAGGGTCTGCAATTGCTCATCAGAAAAGAATGTTTATAAGGTCAGTCCTCTGTCCAGTCAGAGCTGCGGTGATCTAGGCTGTAAATCAGTCTGACGGCTCCTGTATGTTAGGAGCTTGGCAAGGGTGTGGTTTTTCTTACAGTCCCATGAATTTAGAAACTTGCCATTCCAGCCAGGCCCCTAACCCTCTACCCATCGGTAACTTTGGTTTCTTCATCTTAGGTCTGTTTTAGTGATATAGGGGTGTCTATCTTGGTCTCTCAGATCACAACCAACCCTTCCCCCATTGCCAGCCCCAAACAAACACTATCTGCTTTCTGTCCCTATTACATGGCGTTTTCCTGGTATCATGTAAACAGAGTTATACATTATGCTATCTTTTGGGTTGGTATTCTGTAATTTAACAAGGCTACTGGTTCCCTTACAGAACTATAGTTGCCTGCAGCTGGGGCAGGTAGGTGAGGTGGCAGCAACCTCAGGCTCACAAACTCTGATATTGTTTGGCTCTGTGTCCCCACCCAAATCTCATCTCGAATTGTAATCCCCACATGTGGAGGGAGGAAGTGACTGGATCATGGGGTTAGCATGCTCCGTGCTGTTCTCCTGATAGTGAGTTCTCGCGAGATCTGGTGGTTTTGTAAGTGTCTAGAAGCTCCTCCTTCACGTCTCTCTTTCCTGCCGCCTTGTGACGAAGACGCTTGCTTCTCCTTGACCTTCCACCATAATTACAAGTTTCCTGAGACCCCCCAGCCATGCAGAACTGTGACTCAATTAAACCTCTTTCCTTTATAAATTACCCAGTCTCAGGCAGTTCTTTGTCGCAGTGTGAAAACAGACTAAAGCAAACTCCTTCTCTCCCATCTACTAGTCACTCAACAAACACTTCCTGGGCATCTTTTATCTGCCAGGCACTGTGCTGGGCCCTGGGAGGAAACAGTTTTCGACCGGGTGATACGGAAGGGGCAAAGAAGAGTCACAGATAATCCCTACACGTGGGTGGTTTACAATTAGGTTATTAAGCTCCATCTTGGGAAATTCTGATTCAGAAGGTCAGGGGTGTAATTCAGAGGCCTGTTTACAATCTTATGGGCAGCTGATAGGTGCACACGGATGGTAGAGACACACTGCCAGAAAAGACAAATCCTCAGGAAAATAAAGAGGAAATTTTTAAAGCAGCCAGAGGAAAAAAAGTGACACATTATATACCAGGAAAAAATGTAAAGATTCAGAAAGTTTATTTTCCAAGGTTGAGGACACACCCGTGACACAGTCTCAGGAAGTCCTGACGACACGTGCCCAAGGTGGTCGGGGCACAGCTTGGTTTTACACATTTAGGGACACATGAGACATCAGTCAACGTATGTAGGAAGTACATGGGATCCGTCTGGAAAGGCGGGACGACCTGAAGCAAAGGCAGGAAGACTGGAAGCAGGGAGGGAGCTTCCAGGTCACAGACAGGCGAGACACAAATGGTTACAGTCTTTTGAGTTTCTGGAGGAATGACTTTGAATAGAATGGGAGGCAGGTTTGCCCTAAGCAGTTTCCAGCTTGAGTTTTCTTTAGTGATTTTGGGAGCCCGAGATAATTTCCTTCTGTAGGACATGCCCACACTTGGCCCTTCTGACTCTGAGTCCAGTACCCTTTTTACCAAAAGAAATCCACTTAAAATTGTCATCATTATTTTAAAGCCAGAAATGTTTTCCTGTGCCCGCATCATCATTAGCAAACACAGTTTGTTTCTATTGAAGCTTCTGGTCGCCTCTCTACCCTAAAGCATTGCTGCTCACCTTTAGGGAGGGTGCAGAACCTGACATGCGGCCTTCTCTATGCCAGGCTGTGTGCCTTTTCTGAGGATGTGGCCCAGGTACCCAGTTATTGATCCTCCCAGGCTTCCAAAGGGTTGAGCAAAGCAGAGGTGGCTGTGACTCTGGGGACCGTCACGCCCAGGCCCAGTCATAATGTTGTCTATGCTTGCATAATGTGAAAATGGCCAGAAGACACAGTGACGGACTCTCACCAACAACCCCCCACCCCGCCTAGCATGCTCTTGTGTGCTCACACGCACCTGCACGCGCACGCACACACACCACACACACACACACATGCACCTGCCCCTTGAACTGGCACCAGCTCCCAGAGTACCTTTCCAAGCCGTGTCACTAAATAAACTCCATAAGAAATCTGTCGAGATGTAAGCTAGTAAGATGCCCCATCATCATAGCTTTATCAAAGTCGCTTTGATAAAATAGTACAGAAGCAAACCTTCCAACGGGAAATGCTCACCACCGGGAGGGAGACCCACTAAGGGGCCTGGAGCGGGCCATGCCCCCTTTCATACTGAACAGGTCCGGCAGGGTTTTAGGAACTGTGTATATAATAACTCAGGCCTGTCCAGTTCTCCACTCCCAGCCCCGGCTCATTCCTACTACACACTAGATACGCAACCCTGAGATGGCGGCCTAATCTCTCCGTTTCTCGGATTCTCACCTCCAGCAAGAGAAGCGCCCTGTCCCAGCACCTTCTGCACACGGGATACATGTTTCAGCTCGCCTCCTGCTCCCGAGAGTCTCCCTGTTTAGATAAAATCCCTAACAGCGCCAGACAGCGAGACAGCCAAGGCGAGACAGCCACGGCATTTGATGACTCTGTAAGTGTCAGACAGAGCTAAGATTGAAGGTGAGGCCAACCTGTTCTCTTTGGCATTAGGTCAAGCTTGAGTGTGATTGGGGTCCAGCCAGCTCCTTCCTTCTGTGGTTCAAGGTATTAGAAATGTACCTTTCTCAGGCAAGAAGCAATTCTACATAAATTCAAGAATTTTTGCCTGTAAAAGTTCATGTTGGCCAAAAGATGAGAATTCTGAGCCAATTTAATATCTTCCTTCAAACACACGCTGGTTTTGGTTCCAAGTGTCCGTTGCCAGCTTTCTTGGCTCTGAAGAGAAGCAAACCAAAGGTTCACATTTGCACTGACTCATTCTCAGCTCCAACCAACCTGTGCTGGCCCAGGAGCCAGGCACTGAGCCAGGCCTGTTGACTTTTGTACTCAGCTCCAACCAACCTGTGCTGGCCCAGCAGCCAGGCACTGAGCCAGGCCTGTTGACAGTGTTTGACCTCAGAGACTGAGTTTAGAATTTAGAATCAGCTGAGTGAAATGCGTGTTAAATAGCCATGTTTTGTCAAGTTTCTCGATCAGTTTTTGAAGCCTGTCCCCCTCTCTATTTCCGCTGCCTCTGCAAATGTGAGGCCTTTGTAATTTCTGTGGACTATTCACAGGGGTCCCCAGCCACTGGGCTTACCCCGTTCACACCATCCTTCGCACAATACCCACCAGCCCTCCCCAAAATGCAAGTCCTCCTCTGATAAAAAGCCTCTGTGGCTCGGAATCGCCTGCAGAATCCAGACCTTCTGATGCATCTTCTCAGCAGAGAAAGGGAGCTTTATAAGTTCAGACCGACACATGGTTCTTGCTCCTTCTGCAGACTCTTCACCCACCCCCGCTCCCACTGTTACCAGTCTGTTTCCTCTCGTCAGACGGCACGCACTTCCAAGTCCCATCTTCATGTCCCTCGTTTCCCTGGAGTAGCCCGGCTTCATCATTCACCCAGTCAAGTTCAACACATTTTTTTTAGATGGAGTTTTGCTCTTATTGCCAGGGCTGAAGTGCAGTGGTGCAATCTCAGCTCACCACAGCCTCCGTCTCCTGGGTTCAAGTGATTCTCCTGCCTCAGCCTCCCAAGTAGTTGGGATTACAGGCATGCACCACCACACCTGGCTAATTTCTATTTTTAATAAAGATGGGGTTTCTCCATGTTGGTCAGACTGGTCTCAAACTCCCCACCTCAGGTGATCCGCCTGCCTCGACCTCCCAAAGTGCTGGGATTACAGGCATGAGCCACCGCACCTGGCCAAGTTCAACACATTTTTTAAAACCAACTACGAGGAATGACAGCCTTGGCCTGAAGTTCTCCCCAGCACGCTCTCACACCCTCCAGGCTACACAAAACCCCTCGTCCCCATTCCCACTGCTCTTTGTTCCTCCCCCTACTGCAGCCCTCTCCACCTGGCAGGCAGACCCTGCAGGGCAGGACCTCTGTGTGTTCCTCTTGATGTTGTATGAGGCATCCTTGTTCCCTCTTTGCACGACGAGAGAATTCAGAGATGAGTTATATGGAGACCTTAAGTCCTCAGGTTAAGAAGCTGTGACCCAGTTATGCATTCATACATTCATTCTCCAATTGAACTGTGACATGCTAAATATTTATTGAGAACTTTCTTCGTGGCTGTTTCTTGGTGCTGGGGATGCAGGTATGAATAAGACAGGAAAGGCCCTGCCCTCATCAGGCTAACAATCTGGAAGCAATGGTGAGTAATGGGAGATGAGCTGATAGAGACCCAAATACAATCACTTTAGATAGCAAGGAGCGCACAGTGTTAGGGGAGAAAATGCCTGGGTTTGGGGCGACTTGAGTCTTCTAAATTCCAGGTGGCCAAGGAGAGGTTCCCTAATGCTAAGGTCTCTGCGCTGAGATCTAGCAACGAGAAGTTGCCAGCCACATGAAGTGAGGGACTGGCATTCTTGAAAGAGAGTCATGCAGGTGCACAGGTCCTGAGGGAGGGAAGGGTTTCGCTTGTTCTGAGACGCTGGAGCATGGTGAGTGAAAAGGACAGAGAGGGTGAGGGGAGAGAGACCAAGGCCAGACTGCAGAGGGCCTTGTAGACCATGGCGAAAATTTTGATTCTATGACCAAGTCAACTGAAATGCAGTTGAGAATGAAGGCATCTGAGAATTTTTTCGTAATCCTACAACTTTAGGAAAGGCTGCTGCTTAGCCATGGTTACAAGTTGCCCACAGAACTAATTTTAAATTTGCTCAAGCAGTCAAGACCAACATCTTCAGTGAACACATCTCTGCAAGTTGACCAGTGTCACATTCTCCACTCAGAAAGTTAGGCCTGGAACGTCTCCAATAAACATGCCTCCTAGTGCCGGCCAATGACAGCAATAACCCTGCTTCTGCGGACGATAGCAGTGCTCTTTCAGCCACTGAAAACCTGTGCGAGATCACCCCTAGTGCTGCTCGGAGAGACTGTGCCTGACTCACAGAGCCCTCCTTTACTTTATTTCGGATAGTACATGTCGCCTTCATCAACCTTTGACAGTTCTCGAACATCTATCAGATTATTTTGAAGTCCCAGAATTTGTAACCATGCACGTCTTCATGTAAGGGTGACAGAATTAAGCCTTTGTAAAGGGTACTTAGCCGTAGGCCTTTGTATTCAGTAATTAGAACTTTGATTTGGAAGTACACCATTCAGTAATTAGACCTCAGTCTTTGAATAAAGCAGGGTTTCTCAATGTCAGCACGACCACAGTTTTGGACCGGTAAATCTCTGCTGTGGTCTTGCGCACTGTAGGTTGTTTAAAAGCATTTCTGGTCTCTACCCACCAGATTCAACCAGCAACCCGTTTCGAATGAAGCTGTATCAGTTTAGCTGGTAACTGCTGTTCCCAGAAGCTGAGAGGCCCAGACAAAACAGCACCAGCAGGGACCCCACCAGCACGGGTCTCTTGGAGCAGCCTCGCGGGCCTCCAGGGATCGGATTCTGGGCACAGCTTCAAGGACACAGCCAGTGAAGGGACCCTCCCAAGAGATGTCCTGCGGGAGCTTTAATTGGTGGGTCTGAAGCCAGCTGGCGTGAGTTCCAGGAGGTCACAAGGTCACGCTGTGACGGACAGGTGGTCCCTTTAGGTTTCGGGCAAATGTCTGAACGGCCCTTTTAAAGGCAAGGCAGGAAAGTGGAACCCAGCCTGCCAGGCAGGAGAGATGCCTCTGCAGCTTATCTCTGTCCTCCAGCTCCCGCCATTCGGGTGCTCATAGTACGGAAAACTGTGTCAAGGGGGACTGAGCCCTGCTTCACAGAGGTGTAAAAAAATTAAATCTATATTTAAAAATGGATGCAAAAGCAGCACAAAATTACTCACTCACCACACACTACTTCCTCGTATGTAGCCAACAGCACCGTCTCAGGGCAATACGCACCCTGAGCTGTAAAACTGCCCCACTTGTGAACTGCTATCTCGGCTCACCGCACCCTCTGCCTCCCGGGTTCAAGCGATTCTCCTGCCTCAGCCTCCTCAGTAGCTGGGATTACAGGCGTGCACCACCACGCCCAGCTAATTTTGTATTTTTAGTGGAGATGGGGTTTCTTCGTGTTGGTCAGGGTGATCTTGAACTCCCTACCTCAGGTGATCGGCCCACCTCAGCCTCCCAAAGTGCTGGGATTACAGGCGTGAGCCACCACACCTGGCCTAGAATCTTTATATGCTAGACAACAGTTGAATTACTTGGAAAGACAAAAGAAACAAGATTAAATCAAACATATGTGTAAAATTTTAAAAGTAATACAAATGATTTAAACCATAAAAGTAGAAAACTACTACTGTGATAGACAAAATTAAATAATGTCTGGGGAAGTTAAGATTGGGATGGAATAAAGGTTGCTAAATCAGCTGATTTTTAAAAAGGGGGATTACCCTGGATTATCTAGGTGGGATCAGTGTAACCACAGGGGCCTGACATTGGAAGAGGAAGGCAATAGAGTTCGTGCTGATGCGATTCAGTTTGAGGAAGAGTCCACCCAAGGTTGCTGGCTTTGAAGATGAGGAAGGACCACCAGCCCAGGAATGCAGATGCCCTAGAAGCTGGCAAGGCAAGGCCACAGCTCCCCCCGAGAGACTCCAGGAGGAGCCAGCCCTGCTGACGCCATCAGTTTTAACCCAGCGAGCACCTTTTTAACTTTCGAATTTCAGAACTGTAAGATAGTAACTCTGTTGAGTTTTAAGCCACTGTGTTTGTGGGAGTCTGTTACAACAGACATAAAGGTAAATGTAACCACACACCACACTAGGCAATTTGAGAAAACTCTTCTTCTTCTGAGTGTGGACTAAACACAGATCCCAACATATAAAGTGGACATACATAGAAGGCGTGACTCAGACAACCCTCGCACCCTGTTCTGTAATGAAGAGTCTTGCCCTCTTTTTATAAACAGGTTCAAATAGTAATTAGATTATTTAATTAAAAATAAACAGAATGTAGCTAGACATTTCCAGGTAGTTTTCAAAGTAAACAAACTAGAGTAACACTCATGAGGGCTTGCCCTCTTGAATAGAACTGACAGAGAGGCATGCTTCAGAGTCGCAAGCAGGCCATTGAAAGGAAAAATAAAAAGCCTCACTTTGCCCAGCAAACAAAAGAACAACTATCCTAAATGTGTTCGGAGATATGGCCCCAAGGGGGATATTTGCACTGGACAATTCCCTGCACTTCATCTAAGCTGCAAAGAGAACCGTCTATAAATGCAGCTATGCACTCACACAGCTTTCTTGTGTATGTGATTGTCATTACAGCTGTCTTTAGTCCCATGACTACACAACGTCAAACCCTTCAGATTAAAGTTCTGTGGAAAGCAGACTGAAACGCAAATTGACTCGTCAAAAGTTAAAAAATATAAAAAGAGAAATATTGCTGTGCCAAACGGTTACAAATGTGATAAAGGAAAGATTTGAGGGCCTAAGTAGTAAAAGGTTTAAGGGAAGGACATCGCCAACATGGTGAACTGGAAAACTGCAAACCCCCATCCTCTGACTTCCAACATCAGAAACAACCAGAAATGGCTGGACAAACCCTCTAGGAGCTCTGGAAAACAGTCCAAGGTCCACAGCGACCAGTGAACACCCAGTCAAGCAAAAGCCCCACTTGAAATCTCAGGAAGACCACCGCGTTTTACGGCAGGCCTGCAGCAGTGAGGTCTGGCTCTGGAGAGACAGCGGCCCCAGGTCTTCTTTGGAGATCTAGGAGACAACACGGCCCTGTGTGGACACCTGCCGGCCCCAGGAATTAACCCCTGCACCCCACCGCAGGCCAGGACTCCTCCCCTCACACGCTGTGGGATTGCGCCTCTGGTGACCGTTTTATTAGACTGTCTCCGGTGGCTGTGGAGATGAGCTGGCTCTCGCAGAGCAGAGAGGAGACCGTGGCATGTGTGCGGGAGGGCGTGGGCCAGGAAAACTGGAGGGAAGGGTCTCGACGAGCTTCCAGGGGAAGCCAGCAGAATGTCGGCAGTGTCCCATGATCAGCCCACAGCTTGGCTCATGGCGTCCCAGGGCCCTTCCCCAGGAGGCTGCGTTTCTGACTCTGTAGCCTTCCACGTCTGCCCTCCCTGGCTTCCCAGTGCTTATGGGACTCGCATCTGAAAGGCCTTCAGGGGCCATTGCCTCCGTTTATAGCCCATACCCTCCATGCCCTACGCTCACGTGCACACACACTTACATGCACATACACACATGCACTCGTATGTATGCCCACACACATGCACACGTACACATGCAGGGGCTGCTGGGACCACCTGGTACATGCTTTACCCTGGGCAGGCCCTCTGTGTTTTCCCTCAGCTGTGGTCAGGAGCCTCTGCTGGCCGGGCCACACCCTCCTCTCTAAGCCCTGGGATGGCGACTTCTTCCTGAGGTTACATCCTATTCCCTTTTCAGAGGCCTGTTGCTGTGGCCTCACGGAAGGGGTGAGCACTGTCTCCCCACCGCCATCCAAGCCACCTGTCGTTGACTTGATGGATATCTAGTCACCATCCCAGGGTTGCTTCTGTGGCAAGTTTATCCTCATACCTGCTCCCCAAGTCTCCAAACTCCAAGAGCTGTTTTGCAATTGATCCTTCTGAAGTCTCAGGAGGGTAAGAGCCTCTCCCCTCTTCCATTTCCACTGTAGCACTCAAGTCGCTCCCCGGGCTCCTAAGAAGACAGATGACTTTATAAATTCTTAAAAGTGTGTGTGGAAATATCAGAGTAATCATTACTACATTACTCAGTCAGTTAAGAGTGCTTGGGGAAAAAATAACATAAAATAAATCTTCATTGTAAGGGCATCTTTCATTTCCTACAAGGGATTAGCTGTCACTGAATCCTCAATTTCATTTTGTGTGGCTAAGACTGATTTTCTAATTAAGGCCCACGCGTGGTGCCAAGTAGGCTGGCCTCACTCTGGAAGGAGCTCCGGTCCTGCTTTGCCTAATAATCCTGAATGCGCTGGACAGGCAACTCCCGGGAGTGGCAGGCGTCAGGATTGTGGGACAGGCATGGGGGTGAGTGAGCTCAACCCCACCCCTGCAGGAAGGTTTCAGCCCACCAGGATCCCCAGCCTTGCCCTCCTGAGTTCTGCCCTCCCTCCCCAGCCTGCTGCGCCTCTGAGCCCCCAGAGAGGAGACTGCAAAGAGAGCCCTGGCAGCTCCGGTCCCGCTCTGCAGCGCAGACCACTGAGGGGATGGCAGCCAGCCCCACGGTGGGCACCTCGGGTTCTGGGCCAGGTGGGAGCTGGGACTGCAGGGACAAGGGCTTGGAAGGAGGTGACTCCAGGGACCAGACTTCCTCGCTAGAGATGCAGGCTCAGCCCAGGCCTCCTCTCCTGGGCTCCAGGTACAGACAGGGGGTGCGGTGCTGGGGGATTAGAGCAGGGGAGAAGTTTTATGAAGAGGCTGCTGCTTGTGAGAGAATCAGAGAGGTGACTGGGAGAGGTGAGAATGAGCTCTGACAAGAGGCGTTATGGCTTTGCCCTGAGGCAGCCTCGGCTCTGCAAGTCCACCAAGCTCAAAAGGTGGGGAAAAAGCAGAAATGGCTGTGCTCTTTGACCGGGAGGAAACTGCAGCTGAGTCTTCACAGAAATGGTCCATCTCATGTCTCCCTCTCCTCTCAGACCTAGGGTGGCCTCGACCTGGAGCACCGTGGGGGGAGCAGGTGGATAGGAGGAGCCCAGGCCCTAAGCAGCAAGCCAGTGAGCAGCGGGGAGCAGCATGTGCCACCAACGCCAGGCAGACACAGCAGCCATGCAGCATGTGCATGGAGGATGGAGCCATCTAGACCCTCCTGGGGCCTTTCACAGAGGACTGCACTCAGCGCCCTGGGCTTTACTGGGACCAGCCGCTCTGATGGGAGCTTTGAATGAAAAATACGGACGTTACTGAGCAAGGGGCTCACTGCTCCGCGCGCACAGAGGCCAGTACTACGGCACATGTTTCTGACGAAAGAAAGGGCTTTACCGTGAAGTTAACCATCAGGGAGGTAAGAGGTGCAGCTCAAATCTGATCTCCCAGATCTGGAGTCCGGGGTGAGTTTTAACGGGCTGGAGAGCGAGGGAAAGGGTTTAGGAATGTTGGCTTGTGGGGTCTGATCGGGGCTTCAAATTTGACCCCCGATAGTAAGGAATGATGAGGTGGATTTCAGCAGAGATTTTCCTGGCCAGCAGACCCCTTGCCTCGGAAAGATTCTCGCAGTCAGGTCATGTCCGGACTTCTTGGCTCTGCAGGGAGGAACTGCAGGTTCCAGGTGTGGCTAGAGGCCGGAGCTGTCTGCACTGGGTGTGTTCAGGCCACAGGGCTTGCAGTTTGGGCTCGGTTACACCTGTGAGGCAGCTGGACATTCCGAGAGCAGCAGAGTGGGGCCAGATAGGGGAGTCCTGTGGCGACACAGACTCACTGCTGTGTTTCCCTGGCTTTTATCAAACGTCTCTTGGCAAACCCAGAACTTCACATGAGGAAGCTGTTTTTCCCTCTCAATGGCTTTCCGTGAAAATCTGGTCCATTGTGGGGCCATTGTGTGCAGGTCTGCTCCACACACCAGCCGACAGGCTCCCAAATTCCTCCTTACAACCAGGGAGACTTCCTTGACATCTATGCTGGGAACGCCATGACAGAGAACACGGGGACTTGGGTACAGATTTTATACACCAGGAATGGGGACTAGTGAGGACGCCACTTCCTGCGATTCCCCCGCCTGTGTGTGTCTGTGTGGGGGCCACATGTAAGGGGTTCCTTTTTCTAACCTCTTTAGAAGGCCGCTGTGATTGATTCCAGCCTGTCACCACCTTTCCCCTCTCCCTTCCCGCCACAGTGGGACTCGGTTGGGCCCTGGAGTCTCAGTGCACCGCCGGCACCGACCTCACTGCAGTCTCTCTCTGAGAGGAACATCTCCTCAGTGCTGACGTGGGAATCTGATCCCTCAATTCCACAGCAAACCCTGCCGTCGCTGGAAGCTGGAGGACCAGGTAGGAGCTCAGAGCATCTTCTCACAAACCTGGGATCTGAACCCTGCCTGGGGAGCCCCTCCCCAACTGGGTAGGAGGAGCCAGTCTGTGCCCACAGCCTTGCTCTGGGGTGAGGAACCCTTTGAAATTGAGAGGGAGCTCCCGTCACCCTGGAGGCCTTCTTGTTTAGGGACCAGAAAGCATTTGGGAACAAAGTTGTTCCTCTCACAGAAGCTTTCTGCTGCTCTGGGGAGAAATGGGGAAGGAGGGCAGGAAGTAGCAAGGAAGGGGCAGAGAGAAATGCGAGTGACTGTTGCATGGATGCCGCCTCTGGTTTGCATAGAGGCCACGTTCACAAGTGTCTTGGGAGCTGAAGGTGGGTGTTTGGATGAGATGACAAAGACTCCTGCTGGAACCAGCTGCCTACCCAGGCTGCAACCAGGACCACTGAGTGTCCAGGCAGCCGGCTGAGGCACAGAGAATATTTTGGGTAGGGACCAGAGATGGAGGAGTATGAAGCATGCTGAGACATTCTGTCTGCAACGACTTGACACTGTCGTCATCTTATGTTGGGCTCTTGCAGAGTAGCCCTGTTTCTGAACAGAGAAGGGTGTCCTGGGAAAGCTTCCAAAACAAAATGTGCTCATTAGACCCAGGATGCCAGAGCTGCTGTGGTCCCCAAGCCTCTCGCCCCTGCAGCACTGGGACACCGGACTTTATTTGCTCACCACTTGCATGCCTTTCATGACTGGGTTCACCTGGGGCGAGGAAGGCCTGGGCACACTTTGGCAGCCAGTAAAGAGGCTGCCCGACCATCTTGTCCCAGACAGGCTGCTCTGGAGTGGCTGCAGTCCTGAAGTTAGGTGAGAAAGGTTTGGAGTGGTGACGGTTGTGGTTTTAAATCAGCACACAGAGACTTCAACAGCACGTCCTGATCACTGTGGAAGGTCAGCTTCCCAGGACCCTCAAGATCCCTGCAGGGCAGGGCTGTGCCCACTCAGAGTTTAGCTCAGGAGGGATGCCCTATGGCCTGTGGGCAAACGCTGCCTCTACTCTGGCCACACTTCTTTCTTCTTGAAGTAGAATAAAGTGTGCGTGTGTGTGCATACACACGTGTCTGTATGTGCATGTGTGCTCACTTACACAGGCCTTGCAATCTGCCATGTCTGCCTTGTTTTCTATACTTTGAGGCACACAGAATGAGGTCATGTATGGCATTAAGAGAACAGCCCTGAGAAACTCAGTGCAAGAACTTCATGCCCCTCTCTCTGCTGCACACACACACATTCACGGCACTTCACCTAAACACCGGTATGTGAGGGACGGGCCTTTCAAATGAAGCCAGCCTTGAAAGAAGGAAAGGGAGGCTGTCTGTAGTTCTGCCATGGCAGCCAGAAATGGAGACAGATGGGCTGCCAGGGAAGGGGCGTGTGATGGAGCCTGTTCTGGACTTGGCGAGTGGAGAGGTGGGACGCGTTGGGAGGCGATGCGCCCACGCTAGACAGCCAGGGGAGAGTCCCTTGAAGCGCTTCTCCTGCCCCTCACCGAGTCCTGACACCAGCTCAAGTGTGAGAGGGAGGAACTCCCTCAGGAGCTTGAAAAGTCAGAAGGCGACTGGCTGGAGTGTGTGTGTGGGTGTGTGTGAGTGTGCCTATGTGTGTATGTCTGTGTGTGTATATGTGTGTGGTGTGTATATATATGTGTGGTGTGTGTGTGAGGTGTGTGTCTGTATGTGTGGTGTATATGTGTGTGGAGTGTGTGTATGTGTGGAGTGTGTGTATGTGTGTGTATGTGTGGTGTGCGTGAGTATATGTGATGTGTGTGTGTCTGTGTGTGTCTACGTGTGTATGTGTGGTGTGTATATGTGTGTGGTGTGTGTGTGTCTGTGAGTGGCATGTGTGTATGGTGTGTGTGTGTCTATGAGCAAGGTGTGCTTGTATGTGTGTATCTATGTGTGGTGTGTGTGTCTATGTGTGAGTGGTGTGTGTCTATGTGTGGTGTGTATGTGTATCTATTTGTGATATGTGTGTGGGGTATGTTTATGTGTACGTGTGGGTATCTCTGTGAGGTATGTGTGTGTCTGTGTGAGTTATGTGTGTATGTGTGAGGTGTGTGTATATGTGTGAGGTGTGGGTGTGTATGTGTGAGGTGTGTGTGGGTGGGGTGTGTGTGGACAGACCTCCAGCACCAGGCGATAACTTCACAGAAAAAAAGTGTTAGCTCTGACATGCGATAAAGTACATAGAATCCGCTATATATCCTCTTCCTCAGTCCCTTTCTTTTCTGCTTCCTTTCATCTCTCTTACGTTTCCCAAGCATCTGTAATCAGCCATCTGGGTGGTGGGGATATGGGAGAGAATAAGAAACAATTCCTGTCCCCCCAAACATCGCCACCTAATGTGGAGTACAAATATGGAACAAATAAAACACACAGACGTAACTAAAACTCACGGAAGCTATTTTGATGTAAAAGAGCAGGCACTGTGGAAAGCATTACAGGGCAGACCTAGTTTAGTTTAGTTTAGTTTTTCTTGGAGGGTAGGGACAATTAGTAGGGTTGGTCTCTTTCAGGAAGTAGCATTTATTCCCCCTGAAACATTTAGCAAATGTCTTTGAGCCCCATCCACGGGCTGCAATGCAGCTGCGAACTAAACTTACGAAATTTCTTGACCTCAAGGAGCTGAAAACAAATGCTATCATAGTAGAAGGTAGCAGCTGTTATGGAGAGAAACCAGTCAGGACAGGACAGGATTCACGAAGACAGGGTCTCCTTCTGAGGTAGGGGGAGGGCACCGAGGGAAAGGACATGAGTGGCTGCCAGACACGTCACCCCGGTGCCTCTTCAGGAACGAAGAGCCCACTGCCCCAGCTCCTGGGAGGATGTGGCAGCTCCTGGGAGGATGTTCCCAGCCCTCTGGGGACTGCCTCAGCTGCAACTGCACGATGGTCACTCAGGGGTGGCCTTGAAGGAGGGTGGTGGCCAAAAACCTTCCCGACAAGCAGAGCTTCAGGCAGTGCACCTGACCACCTGTTCTGTACCAGAAGAGAAATGGCCTCAGGACAGAAAGACATGAACTTAAAGTCAGGGGCAAATGACGTGGCCGCCTGTCTAGGAACTGGGCGGGACAAACGCTGAATGATCCAGGGCACGTGGATCTAGGAGAGGGGCAAGTGGACGGACGTGGGAGAGCCTCTGTGTCTCACGAGAATGCCCATCTGAGCACAGGTGATGAGCAACCAGGTGATGCAGGACTGTGCCCCTTGATGTCACTCAGCCTGTGCTGCTGACCACTGGAACAGCCATCCTGGTAGCAGGGATGGGGGCAATTTGGGGTTCGGCACTATGAGACCTCACACACCAAGGTTGCCAAATGCCTATAGAGCTAACAGCCAAGACCATCAGTGAGGTGACCAGTTGGCCAACTGGTAACAACACTGGACCCCTTCCATCCTAGACAGGCCGGCAGTTCATTCAGGTAGAACAGACACACATTCTAGCTGCAGGTTTGCCTTTCCTGCCTGCAGGAACTAGAGAGCAACACTGACCGGCTAGTATGGAATGATGAATTCACTGGCAGCAGATCCTCATACCAAGAGAGTTAATTTCCAGTAAGGAGATGTGGGAGCAGACGTACGACTGTGGAGTTCAGTACACATCCTCCTGACCATGCACATCCCCCTGACCATGCCTTCCAGAACCTACCAGATGAATGGAATTGAAGTGGCTGCTGAGGCCACACTACTTTGTCAACTCAGAGTCAATGTCTATCATATAAGAGGACAGGGCATCATCCTCGGGTACCTTTAAATGATGCCGTGAACCCAGGAGGCACAATAAACTAGGAATGAAGGGTAGATGCAGAGGAGATAGGCCAGCACTCCCAGGACCCTGTTTGGGATCCTCACTTCTGCTTTCTGAAGCTGTGGGATTTCTGGATTTAACAGTCCTGGTCCCTAAAAGGAACAGGCTTTTCCCAGGGGACATAGCAAGAATCCTCTTGGACTCCTTGTGTTAAGGGACTGGCAGGCAAGAGGGGTGGCCGCGATGTAGGCAGGGCCGTTGAGGCTGAGCAGCAGGGGGAGGGTTACTGCACAGCGGGAGATGAAGAGCTGTCCGTCACACAGGAGATCTGCCTCTCTCCTGCTGACTGTCCCCTCATCAGCGGCGGAATCATGGAAACTCACGCCCAGCTTTCCTGACATGTTCCTGTGGAAACTGCAGGCTCTGTGGCAGATTCCCCAGTGGCTTGGGAGCCAAGGAGGGAAAGTGTCTACACCTCAGAGCCCTGCCCCAGGTGCAGGGGATCTCTGTGAATCATTTCCCTGGCCACGGTGGCTCACTCTAAACCAGAAGAAGCACTGCTTAGCCTGGCATGGCTCACTCGCTCTGCTGCACCAGAGTTCTGGGAGAAGTGCAGGACAGGCTTTACTCAAATTGGGCAACCGTAGGTTGAGATCCTTCCTGAAGGTGTTGGGCTCTCAGGGACAGCAGCCAGCAGGCTGTAAGGATGAAGGCTGGAATCGTCCACCAATGCAAAATATTTCGAATCACATGGCCGAGGTCGGGGAATTCAGATTCTACTGGAGTCTATGTTTGGTTTCTAAGAGGGCCACTCATTACTGAAAATCAAACACTTAGTTTAATTCAGGCAAGTAAACATGCTAAGTGGAAAACAAATTGAGAAAGATGTTGTAGACAGTACTCAGGCAGTAAGTGGGAGGGAGCTACCCAAAGTGACTTTCAGGATTTCCTGCTCCCTTGAGAGTCTATGACTGCAGGAGACTTTAGCTGAAAGGGCACACACTGGGGTGAGCATTTCACCTGCCGTTCCGTCTGCATGCCCAACTCCCGCCCTCAGACATGCACCGTGGGATACACACAAGGGAAATCCTGACAAGAAAATGCCTCCGGTGTCCGCTAGCACCTTTCCCACATCTAGGAAAAACCAAAAACACAGCCGAATGCTCTGTGACTTTAAAGCCATTCAACGAGGCCACGCCAAATGTTGGCCCACCTTCAACTGACCCACAATTTTAATTTCAATACAATTTTCCAATGATCTAGTCCAGTGGTTTTCACACTTGGTTGCAGCAAAATCAACTATGGATTTTCTAAACAGGCCTCTGAATTGCACCCCTGACCTTCTGAATCAGAATTTCCCAAGATGGAGCTTAATAACCTAATTGTGTAAATCTCCAGGGCTGACCCAGAAGCACAGCTAAGGCTGAGAGTCAGTGATCTCACCTACATCTGTCTTCTGTAACGCCATGCCATGACACTCATTCTGTCCTTGAAGAAATGGAGCTCAACTCAAGAATCCTGACATCATGTCTCCTTGGTATCAGCCTGCTCAGCTCTGGTGCTGTGGAGTCTCCTCGGAGTCCGTGGGGTCCCTGCAGCCAACAGGTGTAGGACTGAGAGGAGGGAACTCGGAGGACGGTGTGAAGGGGATGAAAGGGGTGTCTCAAAGGTGGCTCGCTGGGCCATGAACAGAGAGGCTGCAGAGCATGGAGATGGAGTACACATACAACCGCTTCATTCATTTACATTGTTGATGGACACTTAGGTTTTTCTCCGTATCTTGGCTATTGTGAATGGTGCTGCAATGATACTGACTTCAAGTCCTTTGGATATATACCCATAAGTGGTATTTCTGGATCATAGGTAGTTCTAGTTCTACTTTTAGGTTTCTGAGGTACCTTTGCACATTTTCCATGATGGCCATACCAGCAGCAGGGTTCCCTTTTCTCCACATGTTAACTAGCACTTTTTGCCTCTTGTCTTTTTTGTATCAGCCATTCTAACAGGTGTGAGGAAATATCTCACCGTGGTACACACATACACACACACACCCACACACACACACACTGGAATATTACTCAGTGATAAAAGAGATCCTGCCATTTAAGACAACACGGAAGAATCTGGAGAACATTGTGCCAAGTGAAATAAGCCAGGCATAGAAAGACAAATGCCACGTGATCTCTCTTACATGTAGAACCTAAAAAGCCCAGAGAGGAGAATGGTGGCTGCCAGGGGCTGGGCTTGGGGAAATGGGGAGATGCTGGTCAAAATGCTCGAAGTTTCAGTGATAAGATGAACGGGCCCTGGGGTTCTAAAGTACAGGATGGGTGGTGACGGATGCTTTCATTACTTTGATTGTAGTAATCACTGCACAATCATGACAAATGTACACACATATCAAATCATCATATTGTACGCACTGAATAGATTCATTCTTTATATGAATCAAACACTGTGAAATTTAACAAAGAGTGCAAACAGAGGTGTGCCAGATACTGCTCTGAGAGTTGCATATTGTTTTCTTTAACTCATTTCTTGAAACGTACCCTTTCAAAGGAGGCTTGGATAGAATTGATTCACCAAATTAAGTCAGAAAGTCCATATGAGTTCACATGAATGTTAAAAGTCCTCCTCACATCCTGGGATTAGAGAGTAGGCCAGGAAATGCTCCTTGTTCAGCTGTCAGTGGCCACTCAGGTCACCGCCTTGGCCCATGCAATAAAATCTAGCATTTCGTAGTGGATTCACCAACCTAAGCCTGAAGTGTGAACACGAGCATCCAGTTCCGGGGTGTGCAGGCTACGCCTCGCCCGTTCCTGGGGCTCCAGCCCTGCATCTCCACACAGAGGCATTCCGGAGGCTTCCTGGGATGTCGCAGAAAGTCTGAAAGGCATCACCACAGGCCTGGGCTCATTACCCCTGATAAAAATTGGCAAAATGTATAGAATTTCGAATAAACAGCAGAGAGCTTGAGAACCCTTCCTCAAAATGCTCCAGCAAACACAGGGGGAACGTGTCCCAAGTGGGCATCTCATGTTTAAAAGAACACACCAAAGCAGGCAGGGTCATCAACAAGGCTCTGAGGAAGGAGGGCCTGCTTTCAGAGGGTTAGGTATTTTTTGGGGGGGGCGAGGGGGGAGTATTTTATTTTTATTGATGAGGTCTTTTAAACAGACATATTTAGACCATTGCATACCTGCGTGGCCTGTGATAATTTGAAAAAAGATTTTCTGACTGGTTTGTACATCTTGGAGGATTTCTAGCGACACAGGAAGGAGACTCCTCCTTCCAGGTAAAGGGAGCTGTCCTTTTCCGCTCTGAGGGGCACTTATCCCTGGGGACGTATCCCTGGAGGCCTGAGAGCTGCAGCATCTGCCCCTCTGGGAAGGGCTCAGGAGCCTGAGTGTGCCTGAACCGCTTCAGCACGAGTCTGCTGCTGGGGGCTGAGAGGTCCCTGCCGAGGGAGCGTGGCCTCTGCCCGGGCGCCAATGCCCAGGCCGCTCCCACTGGTCCATGTGTGGCGGCCCCTGCCCAGTGGGACTGTGAACACAGGTGACTGGGCTGGGGGACTTCATGGCAAGTTCCTGGGTGGGTCAGGTCTCGGTGCCAGGCTTGGATTGGACCCACTGAGGAGGGAGGACAGAGGGTGAGGTTTGGGCGTGTGAACCGCCTCCAAGCCCTCAGGAAATGCTCAGGAAGCCCCTGGCAGGAGGGCATAACTCTGGCTTCTACTGTTCCAGGGACACAAACACCCCAGCTCCTGGGCTTGGAGGAGGAGGGGGCTGAAGGCTCCTCCTCTCCATCTCAGTGACTGGGGATCCCGGCCTCTGGGGTGCAGAGAGCCCCACGAGCCCCTTCTCCCACCACCCCTGCCTTGGCCCCACCTCAGGTTTCCTCCCCACGGCCAGGGAAGACCCAGACTCTAGGGGTGATGTCATGGGACAGGGTGAAGGTGGGAGGGGGCCGTACTTTCACCTCCTCTGACCTTCGCCAGCACTGACTGTGGCACCCACTTCCCAGAGGGGCATACTGAGGCCCAGAGAAGAAAGTTGCCAAAGATGACAAAGGCCACGAAGAGCAGCCCTTCCGGTGACTCGCAGGCCTCTTTTCTGAACGGCATCATCTTCCCATTCCCCGCGGCCACGACGCCCCGGCAGAGGACGGGGCTGGGAGGGAGGCGGGCGCCTTCACTGTGAGGCTCTTTCCCCCCGTGTGTCTGCACGGGGCCCAGCCCCTGAGTCTTGATGCTCTGACGTCAGGCCCTCGTGTGCCCCCAAGGACTTGTACTACGGGAAACAGTTTGCTGTGAAAAATGGCCTTTTCCCTCAAAAGGTCTGCAGAGGTCCCAGCAGAGACACGTTAGTGAGCAACAGCTTCACATCAAATTCTAAAGGGGGTGAAAAGGGCAAGGGAGAGAAGGGTAGTATCAGAGAAAGGAACGAACGAAGGGCTCTGCTGGAAACCTGAGGCAATTCCTGAAAACACCAAGTCCACTGAGAATTTTCCTGGAGTTGCCCTTTGCTGCTGGAGTTAATTTTAGTGCTCTTGGACCAGGGCTCCAGCTGCAGTTAGAAACACATGCTTTTGACTATTCTTAATCTGATGATTGAGAATGGGGATTTCTCAAGGGGCCTTCAGCCCTGCCTCACCCAGGACCTGGGTTCCACAGGCCGCCCTGGGAGGCAGTTGTGCAGGCTGAGGGAGACGATGCCCTAAGGGCTGTGGCCTCTGTGCAGTGATTCAAACAATTGCAGCAGCTGCTGTGAAATGAGAGAATGGTTGCTCTGTTTTCCATCCGTTTTCTCATTTAGTCCTATCCCAGCACTTTTCTCATGAGGAAACATTCCCAGAACCTGCCAAGGTCTCCCATCTAGTCATGGAGCAGGTGGAGCCAGGCACAGGCCTGTCCAGGTGCCCACCACTCATTGTACTGCCCTGCGACCAAATATAGCCTCGAACCCAAAGGGCTGCTGTGAGCACCATGGAATCAAGTGGGTGCATGGACCAGCTACACTAAGCAGAGGTCTTATGATGGTTCTGTATTTGGAAGGAGAACATGAGTTCTAAGCTCACTAGCCTTCCTTTCTCCCAGGGCAAACCCCTCCCTGATTTAATTTAATCATGGCCACTTTGCACTGGAATTGTGTTTTATGAGCACCTTGCCAGAAGTTGAAGTCTTGTAAAACAGAAGCTTTTGGAATAAAAATAGAAGGATACTCAGGCCCATTACCATTGGCGAAATGGGAAATACAGACCACTTGGTACAATGTGCTATGACGTGACTGTGCTGACTGCTGGTTTTCATCCAGGTCTCCGTTTGCAGCTCCAGCCTGAGCCCCGTGGAAAGGGGTCACCTGGGTTTGCCCGAGCCACGTGGAAGTGTGGAGTGATTTTGGAAGCCTACTTTGACAGACATAGCCCATCTGAGCTTGTGTGGCCTTCTCGAAGGGTGCTGAGTCTCCAAACCATCAAGCGAAGCTTCTAGCCCCAAGGCTCTAGTCTTCAGGCCCCTGCTCACTTCCCACTCCTCATTACCACAAAACCACAAAAACAAACCAACAAACCTAAATGCTGGCCACCCTGTGTGAGCCAATGAGGCCCTAACCTCTCTGAGCACTCCTGATGTATGTGAGGAGATTGGTGCGTGGCACTTGAGCAGTCTGCAGATGCCACCGACAGAGGGGGCCTCAGACGGAACTGTGGGCGGCCATACACCTTTCCTACCCAGAGGGCAGGTCAGGGGTCCTGGTCTGTGCCAGGTGGGAAGCTGGAGGTCAGAGCTCTAGATCTGGCCTCCATCCTCCTCCTCTGGGGCTTAGTTTCCCCTGCAAGGGCGCCTTCAGGAGGAGTTGGGCTCCTTGTACCCATTGCCCCTGTTAAAATGCTGTTTCCACTGGGAGGCCTTTAGACTGGGGTGTCTGCAGCACTGTGAGTTCCAACTGAAGCACTATGTAGACAGCAAAACAAAACTGGAGACTTCACCAATCACAGACCCCCAGAGGCTGAGGTGAGTGGTGACTGCAGCCAGTGAAAGGAAACAGAGAAGAAGATGGGGAACTGGGGTGAAGGTGGGAAGGGGAAAGCCAGAGGTCTGAGGGCCCAGCACCAAGAGTTTCCATAAAGGGACTTAGGTGGGGCAGCCCCAGTTTCCCATAAAGTATATAATTTGGCCAGGCATGGTGGCTCACACCTGTAAATCCTGGCACTGTGAGAGGCTGAGTTGGGAGAATCACTTGAGCTTGGGAGTTTGAGACCAGCCTGGGCGACATAGTGAGACCTCAGCTCTACTAAAATCCGAAAAAATAGCTGAATGTGGTGGTGTGCACCTGTAGTCCCAGCCACGTTGGGGGCTGAGGCGGGAGGATCGCTTGAGTCCAGGAAGTTGAGGCTACAGTGAACTCTGATCATGCCACTGCACTCCAGCCTGGGCAGGAGAGTGAGACCCCGTCTCAAAAAAAAAAAAAATAGTGTATCACTCAATGTTTTGTAGTATATTCACAGATATGTGCAACCATTATTTCAGTCTATTTTAGAACATTTTACCACCCTCGAACAGAATCTCCATGCCTTTAGCCATCATCCACTGCTCCTCTACTCCCCCCCCACCACCAGCCCTGAGCAACCTTTAATCTACCTTCTATCTCTGCATGTGGCCTTTGCTAGCTGGCATCTTAGCATACGGTTTTCAGGGTTCATGTCTGTTGTAGTGTCTATCAGTGCTTCACTCCTTGTATGGTCAAACAAATTCCATTGCCATAACAGGTCACAATTTGTGTAACTGCTCATCAGTTGGTGAACATTTGGGCCGTTTTCCTCTTGACTACCATGAATAATGCTGCTATTAACATTTGTGTGCAAGTTTTTGTGTAAACATATATTTTTGTTTTTCTTGGGGATGTAACTAGGAGTGGAATTTCTGGGTCTTATGGTCTTATGTTTAATCATTTGAAGAGTTGCAAGAGTATTTTCCAAAGTCGCTGCTCCACTTTACCCTCCCAGCAACTCTGTGTGTGGATTGCACTTTCTCCACACCCTCTCTTTTTAATTCTAATCATCCTGGTGAGTCTGAAGTGGTATCTTATTGTGGTTTTGATTAGCATTTTCCTGATGACTGTGATGTTAAGCATCTTTTCCTGTGCTTTTTGGCCATTTATATATGATCCTTAAGAGAAACGTCTATTCAGTTACTTTGCCCATTTTTAATTAGGTTGTCTTTATCATAGAACTGTAAAAGTTCCCTATAAATTCTGGTTACAGGTCCCCTGTCAGATATATGATTTGTAAACACTTTCTCTCCCATTCGGTGCATTTTTTTTATTTTCTCAGCGGTGTCCTTTGAACTATAAATATTTTTTCATTTTAATGAAGACAACTTTATGCAAGACTGTGTGGAACTGACTAAACAACGGGCACACGGAATCGACAGAATCGATTCCCTCGAAATAACCCTAAACACCCCCGTCAGATGCACCTCAGGGACTCCTGTTTCCTTCCCTCGAAATAACCCTAAACACCCCCGTCAGATGCACCTCGGGGGTTCCTGTTTCCTTCCCTCGAAATAACCCTAAACACCCCCATCAGATGCACCTCGGGGACTCCTGTTTCCTTCCCTCGAAATAACCCTAAACACCCCCGTCAGATGCACCTCGGGGACTCCTGTTTCCTTCCCTCGAAATAACCCTAAACACCCCCGTCAGATGCACCTCGGGGATTCCTGTTTCCTTCCCTCGAAATAACCCTAAACACCCCCCCCCCCCCGTCAGATGCACCTCGGGGATTCCTGTTTCCTTCCCCACGTCCCTGTGCACATAGACCTTGCCATAGACCCCTGAGCAAACTGTTGCATGAAAGCTCTGAGTCCAGATGACTACTCATTACCATCGGTGGAGCAGAAAAGGGATGTGCTCTTGGTCCCCACGTGTAGAATGCAGGAGGGACGGGGAACCAGATGAGGCTGCCTCTGTCCAGGTCAGGGCCCTTTATTATGACATTCTCATTATTTCTCCTTCCTGCTCCAATCTGCCCCAATAAGGCAGCACTGTATATACACCTATATAGTCTTGAAAAACCCCAGCAAAACCAAAGACCCATGAAAGCCATCTGGAGATGAAAAGATAAGGAGAGAAGAGATTCTTGAGGACTTGCCTTCCAGATCCCATGGTTAGGTTTCTACAAGAATTTCAGAAACACTGCCATCCCCATCCAGCTGTGTGTACTCCACAGAGCATAAATGTGGGGTCACAAAGGTTGAACACAAAGCCATGGTTTTCAAGGCCCAAGGCACTGGTGATACTAAAAGGGTATTTACCATTTCAGAGAACCAATGGGTCTCGGCTTCCAAAGGGTCGACTTAGCTTGGCAGTGCAAGAAATGTCAAGAAAACTCAAGTGAACATAATTATTACAGTTATAAAAATTTAGGTCAGCATTTCATATCAATACAGGTCCTGGGCTGTAGGCAAAAATGGACGCTGAACACATGCAATGAGAGTAATATAACAAAAGGAAGCTAATTTCCAGGCCTTTCTCTCTCTCTCTCTCTCTCTCTATATATATATATACATACACACACATACACACACACACGCACACACATATAATATAGTAGATATATATAAAATATGTATATATACACACACACATGCACACATATATAATATAGTAGATATATATAAAATATTATATATATATGCACACACACACACATATATAACTGTCCGCTTAATGCCAGAGAGTCCTCTGAGACAAGTACACCCATAAACTATTGGTGAGAGTATCATAAATTTTTATAACCTTTCTGAAAGCAACTAGGCATTTATATCAAGAACCATAAAAACATTTATATTTTTACCCACAATTATCATATTATTGCACTCAGAAATTATTAGAGATGTTTCAGAATATATTTAAAGTGGGGTTAAATAGAATTAAATAGCATAAAGCAGAGGCTAAAGGGAAATGTTTACAAAAATTACAGTGAAACCACAAACTGTTTGAAATGGTAATTTCTGCAAATGTTTAATAACATAGAAAAAATAACTATATAATTAATATTAGGTCCAGTGAACAGGATACAAAACTGGAGATAGAGACTGATCTCAGCTACCAAAAAGGATGTTGGTTTTTTGTTTGTTAGTATGTTTTTCTTGAGACAAGGTCTTACCCTGTGTTCAGCTGGAGTGCAGTGGTGCAGGCATGGCTCACCGCAGCCTTGACCTCCCTGGGCTCCAGGATTTCTCCCCTCTCAGGTCCGCGAGTAGCTGGGACCATAGACACACACCACCATGCCCAAATAATTTTTAAAATTATCTGTAGAGATAGAGTCTCCCTGTGTTGCCCAGGCTGGTCTTAAAACTCCTGGACTCAAGCAGTTCTCTTGCCTTGGCCTCCCGAAGTGCTGGGATAACTGGCATGAGCCACCGTGCCCAGCCTGAAGTACACGTTCTTGTTTTTGTTTTTGTTTTTTTGGAGACAGAGTCTTGCTCTGCTGCTCAGGCTGGAGTGCAATGGCACGATCTTGGCTCACTGCAACCTCCACCTCCTAGGTTCAAGCAATTCTCCTGCCTCAGCCCCCCAAGTATCTGGGACTACAGGCACATGCCGCCACACTCAGCTATTTTTTTGTATTTTAGTAGAGACGGAGTTTCACTGTGTTGCCCAGGCTGGTCTCAGACTCCTGAGCTCTGGCAATCTGCCCACCTTGGCCTCCCAAAGTACTATGAGTACAGGCGTGAGCCACCTCACCAGCCAGTACATGTTCTTTATGATGAAAAACCTGATGCACATGCACCCAGCTGCTAAGCACAGTCCTCTCTTGGTGGCAAGATTATGCGGGGTTTATTTTCTTCATTATCCTTTAGGAATTATCAGATTTTCTAAAGTAAGTGCATTATTAAAACTCAACTTACCATTTGGTCTGGAGAAACCGCTGGCCTCTCAGAATGCCCCAAGGCCATCAAGTAAGAGGACACTGATCATTATATTGGCTGTGTCCCCAGCTGCATTTTTCGGAAAGATGGGGACAGTCTTCACGTAACTGTTGGACGTATTGACAAAGCATTGACAGGGTCCAGGAGCTCGGCACCAGGCTGGCGGTGTGGAGGCGTTTCTTTGAAGGGTGACTGAGCTCTGGCCCTAAGCCATCGCTCTGCCTGTTTGGAACGCTTATGATTGTCATGTGGTTGGCTTTGGTAGAAGGAAGCCAGTTCTCTGCAGTTTCATCTTCTTAACCTGATAATATCAGAAACTCACGACCAGTGAATGCCCCGGTCTTCCTGTCTTCAGGTGGAGAGCTCAGTCTCTGACCCCTCAGTCCCACCTCATGCAGCCTGCTCCTGCCACCCCCATCTCCCACATCCTTCCTCCTCCAATTCACTCTCATTTGCTTTATCTCCTTGACAAGGCCTTCATATCCCAAGGGAAGTAAAGAGAAAATTAGCTCTAGTTTAAATTACCTAGAGAACTTCTGACAAGGAATCTTTCTGAGAATGAGTCATATGCCCTTCCTCTCCCACAAGGGTTTCTTTAGGGTCCAGAGTATACATTTTTAGCCAATCCCAGTCTTCCTTCAATTAACATATTACTTCAGTAATAGTGTAAGAACCATATTACAATATACTTCTCTCTAACCTTTACAGTGAGTTGACAATGTTTTGTATTTAACCACGTATTTACAATCCCCGGTAATCTTCAGTCCCTTGTGTTGATCCAGATTTCCAGCTGCTACCATTTTCCTTCTGACAGAAGAGTTCATTTTAATATTTCTTGAAGTGAAGTTCTACTGGTATTGAATTCTTTTAGCTATTATATATCAGGAAATATCTTTGTTTTTGAAAGCTGGTTTTCAAGGGCATGGAATTCTTAGTTGATGGATTATTTTCCTTCAGTAGTTTAAAATGTTTTGGCGTGGACTTGAGGTGAAGGAAGGAGGGATGACCAGGTGGAGCGCAGGGGATCTGGGGGCAGTGAGATTATTCTGCATGACCCTTCGACCCTTGAACAATGTGGATTTGACCTGTGTGGATCCCCTTATACATGAAGTTTTAAAAAGTAAATATAGTGGGCCTCTATATTGGTGGGCTCCACACCCACAACCAGATACTGGTTGAATTTATAGTGTTCTCAAGAAGAAACACCTGCCTATAAGAAAGGCCAGCTTTCTAGACCCCTGGCTAACTGCAGGCTTGAGTAGACATGGATTTGGGCATCAGTGGGAGGCCCTGGGACCGATCCTCGCAGGTACCAAGACCATGTAACAGCAGATCCATGTCATTATATATTTCTCAAAACCTGTGGACTGCATAACACAAAGTGACCCTAGTGTAAAGCATGGGCTTTGGTTAACGGCGTGTCACCATTGGCTCACTGCTGGTAACGAATGTACCGTATTAATCCAAGACAGTCAGGGATGGCTGGACCATCTTGCACAGTGAAGGAGGTATATGGAAACCCTGAACTTCTCACTCAATTTTTCTGTAGATTAGATCCTAGAACTGATAAATAAAAGCTATTCACTTCTGAAAGGGTTTGCACCTTGCCATGATTCCAGAGGGAGTGCTCAGTAGAAAAGCATTTCCCCATCTTGCTGTCCAGCCTGAAGAGTTATTTATGACTAATTCAAAGCTGTTGTCAGGACTAATGATCTCTGAAGTTTTCCTCAGGAACTCTCGTGCCTAATATACTTTGGGATCCTTATGTTCTTGATCTGATTCTGCTTGTGCTGGGTCCATTCTAACCAAGATCCTTTTCATCTGTCGCTTGCTTAGCCGTGGATGAGGAGCACAGGGGCTCCGTGTGGAAATGCCCAAAGCCGCTCCCCCCACTGGGTTGTGAGCTCCCCACAGATGGCTCCTCATGGAGCCCGGCTGTCCTTGGTTCTAATCAGGAAATCTGGAGGCCTAGTTGGTGCTCAGTGACAGCAGTGATGCGCTCATCAGTGGATGTGCTAGGTAACACGCACTCCTCTAGTTATTTCTGATTCTACGTATCAATCGTATTATAATCCGTTATTATCTGTTTTGTTTTCATTTATTTAAGATGCTGTTAAACATTTGGGTGTGTGGTACATACACACATTAAATATGCTAATTAAATGTCATTAGTAATTTATGCAAAGCCCTAGGCTCAATTTCTCTAAATGTGGTGGCATCTGATGTAGGCGGATAGAAATACATAAGGTCATCCAATCTTCCTCTTACTGCTTTTCCCAGTACTCCTCTTGATGGCATCAGACAAGATACTGATTTGCAGAAATTGCCAAGGTTCTTTGTGAAGCAAGGATAATGCATTTTATAAACAGTTACAGTAATTTTAACTAGAATTGTGAAAACTATTTTACAGCAAGTTAAACAAACTTAGAGAAAGAATCCCAGAGTGAATGCAATCTGAAAAGTAAATTAGGGGCAAACTAGCTGCTGGCAGAGGTCACTGGAGAAAAGTGACAATCAGAATGTCCTTCCCGGGCCATTCCCTTTGCCTAAATGAGAGGCCATCTCCAGTTTGATGGGATTCTCTACCAGAAATCAGAGCTGTGATTACAGCTACATTTCAGAGCTGGAGGAAAATTAAGGACACGGAATTCATACAAAACATGATCAAATCACCTTCTCCTCTCCATCCCCAGTGCCTCCTGTCTTCCTCTCATAAATTCATACAGAACGTGATCAGATCACCTTCTCCTCTCTATCTCCAATGCCTCCTGTCTTCCTCTCATAAGGACTGTTGTGATTATCTGGGCACACCTGTATAATCTAGAATAATCTCTACACCTCGAAGTTCTTAAATCTATCACACCTGCAGTGTCCCTTTTGCCATATATTATAAAATAGCATTCACAGATTAATTCACAGGGATTAAGACATGGACATCTCTTTCTCAGCCTATTACAAAAGCTGTATTTATAATGACCTGAATGTCCATCAACAACGCATGGATAAACAAATGTATATTCAAACATTGGAATACCTTTCAGCAATAAAAGGAATTACTCTCTGACATACTGCGAACAATGATTTGACCTGGTAATAGAATTGCACTCTGGCTACAGCCGAGACATTTTTGAAGTTCACACTTTGTCTTCCTAGTTTTGCCCCTCACAGCTACTCCAGTGCCCTAATCACACACATTGCACCTGGGGATTCTCAGAACCACCTTCCCAGAGAGCAGCTGGGTTGTCCTCCTCAATCCAAGAAAATATTCGTTCATCCTGAGCAGCCACTGAGAAGAGGACCCTAACCTGAAGGTTCCAGATTCTCAAGAAAGAAGAAAAAGTTGACATTTCTGGGAGATGAGGAGGCTATTAATGAAAATTCAGTAAGAAAAACTATAAGAGGATTCGAAAGTTATCCATCCACTCAGAGGTGCTCTCTACGGGTAGCAAGTTGAGAAGGGAGGAGTGGAACAGCTGTACCTCCATCAATGGCATCTCCTCACTGCTCACACGCACTGTTCCCCAGGGCACGTCCGTGTGGCAGGATGGGAGGAAGGATCTCGGTCATTGATCACGCCATGGCATCCAACATCCCTGCAGGTCAGTCTCCACGGCCTCCACGCACCCTCCCTTCCTTCTCTCTGTCCTTTCCATTGCTTGGTCCTTTGCTTCTTCTCCTTAAGCTCCTTGAGGGGTTGCTACTACAGCTGCTTTGATGCATGTAGGGCTATGTAGGGCCATTCAGCCAGGACTGAGTTTCTCTGGCTCTACAAGAGGAGGCAGTTTCTGGGGTGGGAGCCTGGAAGCTAAACTGAGTCACGACAGGGAGATGCAGCTCTGTGTGTCGGCCCTCACCCCTGTATCCTCTCCCAGGCACTGGGAGCAAGAAAAGGGCAGCATCAGCGAGGGCTCCTGACACCCGTGACTCTCACACAGGTCACTCAGCGGTTCCCATCATTTACTTCTGGTCAGGAGCCTGGATCAGAATGGAGAGAAGGGAAAGACGTGACAAATGCTTTTGTATTATTATGATTTGGGGAAGTTCAGTAATGTATTAAAATAATTACTTGTGAGAATATCACTGCAGATCATGTGAGTATTAGGAGGATAAGGAAATACTCTAGAGACAGAAGTTGAAAAATTAGATCAAATGACTCAATCCTCATAAAGCACAAGCTTACCTGACATGAAATAGATATTTGAAAGTGCCTGAATTACTTAGGAAACCGAGTTCATAATTTAAAACTCAAAATCTCCAGACCCGGCTGGGCGCGGTGGCTCAAGCCTGTAATCCCAGCACTTTGGGAGGCCGAGACGGGCGGATCACGAGGTCAGGAGATCGAGACCATCCTGGCGAACACGGTGAAACCCCGTCTCTACTAAAAATACAAAAACTAGCCGGGCGAGGTGGCGGGCGCCTGTAGTCCCAGCTACTCGGGAGGCTGAGGCAGGAGAATGGCGTAAACCTGGGAGACAGAGCTTGCAGTGAGCTGAGATCCGGCCACTGCACTCCAGTCCGGGCGACAGAGCGAGCTCCACCTCAAAAAAAAAAAAAAAAAAAAAAAAAAAAAAAAAAAATCTCCAGACCCAAATGGCTTCACATAACAATTTTACCAAACATTTAAAGAAGAATTAGTACCACTTACATATAGTCTTCTCCAGAAAGTAGAAGTGGAGGAACACTTATTCCTAATTACTAATTTCTAATTCCTTTCCTGAAGCCAATATTACGCAGATCTCCAAATCAAATAAAATAATACAAAAATAGCTTATAAATAAAGATGTAAAAATCCTTAACAAAACATTATCAAATTGAATCCATTTATTTGTTTCCTTCGTTATTTATACACAATAACCACGGGATGCAAGACTAAAGAGTAAAATTACATGACTATGTCAAGCACTGAACAAAATTCCACAGCTGACAGTACACTCAGTACTGAATACAGAATGCGTCCACTCTCTGTCATCAAGAGCGAGGTCAGGTGTTCACTCTCACCATGCTCATTCCACATGCTTCTGGACCTTCTAGCCATAAGTGGCACACAGATCAGAAAGGAGGAAATAAAACTCTCTCTACTTGCAAATCACATGATCACCTCAATAGAAAATCCCAAGGAATTTAAAACCCCAAAACAAAACAAACCCCCAAGAACGAATAAGTAATTTCAGCATGGTTACAAGGTTAGCCATAAAAAGTCAATTGCATTTCTGTATACTAGCAATGGACATGTGGAAACAAAAATTTAAAAAACCACTTATAATCACCAAAAGACATGAAATACTCGGAGGTAAATCTAGTAAATCATATATGCAAATTGTATGATGATAACTACAGCATACTTATTAAACATTTAAAAAAATGTTTAAAGACATGGAGACATGCTGTGTTCCTGGATTGGAATACTCAACATAATAAAGATGTCAATTCTCCTCAAATTGGTATACAAGTTTAATGTCATTCCTAACGAAATCTCAGCAAGTTATTTTGTGGATATAGAAAAGATTGCTATAAAATGTGTATGAAAATGAAAAAATACTAGAATAGCTGAAACACTTTTGAAAACCAGTAGGAGGAGTCGTTCTATCTGATGTTAACACCCACAATATACAGATGATCCCCGACTTATGACGGCTTGACCTAGGATTTTTCAGCTTCACAATGGTGCAAAACCAATACGTATTCAGTAGAAACAGCACTTCAAGTTCTGAATTTTTCTCTTTTCTTGTGCTAGTGACATGCCCTATAACACCGTTGCAGGGCAGGGCAGCAGCCTGGAGCCTCAGCTCCAGTCAGCCTCGAGATCACGAGGGTAAGCAAGCGACACTGATTTGTAATGCCTTCCTCTTGCTAAACCATCAACAAGTGTAGGTGCCCTAGAGCCTTCCAGCAGCAATTCTCAAGCCACAGCAGAAAGGAGAGAGGTTGCTGACCCTGGCCCTGCGGCATAACCATCGTCCAGCAATTCATCTGAGTGCAGGGCTTGGAATGTTTTTCAGGCCCAGCGCGCTTCCAGCTGTGTATGCCAGTGGTGAGAACCCATGCAGCCTTTCCGCTTTTCCTTGCAGTATGGTTTTCAATAAATTGCGTGACATATTCAATACTTCATTACGAAATAGGCTTTGTGTTAGATGCTATTGCCCAAACATAAGTCTTCAGAGTGTGTTTAAGGTAGGCGAGGCTAAGCTCTGATGTGTGATAGGTTAGGTGTCAACTTATGATATTTTTAACTTATATTAGACTTACTAGGAGAAAACGCCGTCATCAACTGAGGATCATCTTCCTCTGTAGTAATCAAGGGTGATATGAAAGTTGAAAAGCAACTTACTGGAGAGAGGAGGGTCTTTCCAGCAAGTGATGCTTGAACAATAAATAGCGTTGGGAACAAGCGAACCTCAACCTAAACCACACTCTTTATACAAAAAATTACCTGAAAGTGGATCATGGATATAATTGCAACTTGAAAAACTATAAAAATTTTAGAAAAAAAAACAAAGAAAAATTTTAAAACTAAGAGCTTGGTAAAGAATTCTTAGATATGGCACCAAGACCATGATCTGTTAAAAAGTCAAAAAATTGGACTTTATCAATATTTAAAACTTTTACTCTGCAAATGACTGTGTCAAAAGAAATACAACCTACAGGTTGTGAGAAAACTTGTGTAAAACACATACGTGACAGTGGACTGCTATCCAGAGTATATAAAGAACTCTGAAAACTCACTGTAAAAATAGAAACAGCTCAATTCACAAGTTAGCAAAAACAGACACTTCACTGAAGAAGAGGTACAAATAGAAAAGAAGTACATGAAGAGATGCCCAGGATAACTAGCCATCAGAGAAACACAAATTCAGACCCTAATGAGCTGTCACTAAATACCCATCAAAAGAACAAAAATTAAAGATAGCTACGATAACACTTGCTGCTGAGAATGTGAAGAAACTCCATTTCTCATACATTGCTGGTGGGGTTATAACATGGTACTGTGTAGTAGTTTGGAAATTAAAAAAAAAAAAACTAACATATACTTATCATATAATCCAGCAATTGCACACCTGGAGAGAGAATTAAAAACCTATGTTCACACAAAACACAGAATGCACATGCTCATATTAGATTAATTTGCAATAGTCAAACACTGAAAACTATCGAAGTGCCCTGCAGTAAGATAATGGTTAAACAAATTGTGGTATATCCATACCATTACTGAGAAATAAAGAAAAAAAAGAAAGTTTTGATCCACACACCCAGTTGAATGCCTCTCAAGGGCACAATTCTGAGTGAATAAAAGCCAATCTTTACAGGTAACATAGAGATTCTATGTCTGTAACATTCCTGAAATTATACAAGTATAGATATGGAGAAAAAATTAATGTTGATGAGGATTCGGGATCATGGGGGACAGGAGGCTGAATCTGACCGTAAATGAATAAGAGTAAAGAGACCACAAAGAGTGATAACGGAACGAGCCTACATCTTGATTGAGTGGCAATTACACAAATCTACACACGTGACAAATGAACAGAGAACTATACACACATCATTCCAATGTTAGTTTCTTGATTTTTTTTTTTTTTTTTTTTTTGAGACGGACTCTCGCTCTGTAGCCCAGGCTGGAGTGCAGTGGCCGGATCTCAGCTCACTGCAAGCTCCGCCTCCCGGGTTCACGCCATTCTCCTGCCTCAGCCTCCCGAGGAGCTGGGACTACAGGCGCCGCCACCTCGCCCGGCTAGTTTTTTGTATTTTTTAGTAGAGACGGGGTTTCACCGTGTTCGCCAGGATGGTCTCGATCTCCTGACCTTGTGATCCGCCCGCCTCGGCCTCCCAAAGTGCTGGGATTACAGGCTTGAGCCACCGCGCCCGGCCATTTCTTGATTTTTATATTGTGTGTAGCTGTATAAAATCCTACCTTTGAAGAATACAGGGAAACTCTCTGGATTGTATTTTTGCCACTTCCTGTGAATCTATAATATTTCAAGTTTTGTTAAAGATTAAAAATAGTCATCTGTGAACCATTCATTTCATGAGTCAGGTGGAGATCAACATCAGCACAAAGAATGATCCTCCCTAGTCTTCCTGTACCTCCACGTACTTTGCTCCCTGAACAAAGGCTCTGGAATGACATTCTAAGCAAGTAACAGACCACAGCCTGCAGGCACCCGTGCCCTTCCAGCATCCTCTAGCAAAGAGCAGGAGATCCCAGACAAAAGAGAAGTCTGCTGCACACCGGCCACGGGCCTTCAGAGGAACACGACACAGCACAACCGCCAGAGCTGGAGGAGGCGGTGTCACTGCACCACAAGCAGGCTGGCGCCTGCGGGGCTGAGGAACTGTGCAGCACGCTTACATTCACGTTGATTGAAAGGCTTCGTTCGCAGGGTATTCTATAACCCAGTGAGGTACAGCAATGGAGACCCTGTTCAAATTGAAAATAGAGAAGAGCACCAGAGTCACAGAAAAACTTTTCATCAGAAGGAAATGACATTCTTCGGTCCGTAGGAGCTGGGCGCCAGGGGATGAAGCAGTGAGGACAGATGGCCTCAAACATGCAATTCTCTTTGCATTAGCAGCTTTTTTGCTAATGAGCTCATGACCTTGCTGCTGTGTTTGTACAGACTGCGAATTTCTCAATATCACATATGCTGTAATTAATTTTACCTGCCTGGGTCCACTTTTTTTGAGGGCATGCAAATCGCATGTCCCAGACAAAAGCTCTTCTCCCTCTCCTCTTGGCCACCCCACCTCTCACATGTCCTCCACCGTGTCTCTCTCCTCTCCCTCTCTTTTTCCTTTCTCCCATCTCTTGAGCTCATTCTCTTTCTTTCGCTTCCTGTCCAACCCCCTACCCCACCCCAGCCGCAGCCCTCTCTTCCCTCCCTCCCTTCCTCCTGCCCTGTTTCCTTCCCTTCCTCTGCCCTTATTGCTGACTGGCCCATATTCTCGAGTCCTCACTGCCTCAGCCGTCTCCCATCTGGACCTGTAGGAAACATGGTCTCGGTGCTCTCTCTCTCTCTTATTTTATAATCGTGTACCTCAAGTCAGAGAGGAGAACCAGGAAGCTTGAAAAGCGTCATGGGCATTTAGACTGGCTCTCCAGCCTGGCAGGTTCATTACATTTAGAACTGGTAGCTGAATTGTATCTGAAGCGGCCAAAGAGAGTGTGATCTGGACACAGCCCGTCCTGCTAGCATCAGAGAGGAGGCAATGCTGCCGGTGTCGCTCGCAGTTTCCAGTTGGTCATTTTATCTCCCTCACTTACATGCATCACCTCGTTTAGGAAATAAAGAATGTTTCGGCGCTCACATCTAAGTCGTCTGTTTCTCTCATTCCTGCTGCAGCTGCTTACACCACAGACCTCGTGCAGACACATGGGCCACCCTGGATAAAGGGCCAGTGTCCCTCTCACCCACAGCTGTCTGTGAGGGAGGAATATGTGACACTGGGCTCCTGACAAGACAGTGGCCCAGCTCCCCGATTGCTCTGAAGTTAGTACCACCCATTCTCATGAAAATCACGCAGGCTCCACACGGAGCTCCTGAAAAATGTCAGTTTCCAAGCGCCCGCTGCCCACTCAGTGAATTCAACCATTCCCCACGGCTTCAGCTTCCGACAGCTGGTGCACACAGCACTGTCTTCCCTCCCACTCGCTGCTGTCAGCCAAATGTTCGCAGACACAGAGGGCAATTTCAGACAGCCCCCTGGACCCTGCAGGGAAACTTAGACTTGGATAGGCCTCGTGATTAAAATTTTCACCCACGAAGTCGCCATTTTACGAGGTAACTGCAGAGGCACCATGGGGCCCCTTGTACACATAGCAGGTGCCCACACAGTGATGCTGGGAGTGGAAACATCTCTTATTATTCTGAATTCAGACCCATGAAGGCTGCCTGTCTCAATTCTCTCATAGAAGGGAAGGGTGCCCAGTCAAAAGGGGCACCGAGGCTTTCCCAGAGGTGTAAGGAAAGGCGGTGGCTCCGTGGGCAGCAACCCAGGCCCTGCATCCTGGCCAGAGCTTCCTCCCCAACTCCACAGAGTGCTGCTCATTCACAGATGTGACGAGTGGAAACAAGAGAAATCCATGGTTATGATTTGTGAGGTGACAGGAAAACCCAGGTCTGGACGCCATGGGAGAGGGCAGGGGAGACCTGCACTGTGGCCTCCCTCGAGGTGACCTGCACCTGGGCTCTGAAAGATGAGACGGGAGCGCCAGTGGGAGGGGGGCACCCAGGCTGTGTCCAGCAGGGTGGATGGCACGTTTCAGTCCTGAGGCAGGAAAGCACTGCAACTCCAAGAAACCAAGAGCAGGCAGCAGTGGCTGAGGGCAGTGGGCAGAGCAGCGGGAGGCAGCCACGCCACACGGCCACGGTGACCGGGTTGGGGCTCTGGGCTTACCGTGTTGATGAGAAGCTACTGACAAGTCTTCAGCAAAAAATTAAATGGTATCTATGTATCTATCTAGCTATCTGTGTGTACAATACATGTACATTATGTATGTATAAATGAATATATTATATATGTATAAATGAATATTTATATTTATATAAATGTAAATGAATGTATATCTATATATACACACAAATATATGTGTGTATATATATATATAGAGAGAGAGAGAGACAAAGCCTCCTTCTATCACCCAGGCTCTAGAGCACTGGCAGGATCTTGGCTCGCTGCAACCTTGACCTCCTGGGTCTCAAGTGACTGTCCTGTCTCAGCCTCCCGAGTTAGCATATATTTATAAAGGTCTCACTGGATTCTCTATGGCGAATGAATTAGAGGGAGATAAGGTTGGGATCAGGTGGGCCGTGGAGGAACCGGAATAAATTAGAGGGAGATAAGGTTGGGATCAGGGGAGCAGTGGAGGAACCGGAATAAATTAGAGGGAGATAAGGTTGGGATCGGGGGAGCAGTGGAGGAACCGTGCTTAGACTTGGCTAGATCTCACAGGGGGAGCCATGATCTGCCACGAAGGATGACTGTGGCTCAGGTCCTGACAGTGGCTGTGAAGGCACAGAGAGAAGGGAGTCAATTTTGGAGGTGGAAATGGCAAAAATTGCTTATGGATTAGAAGTGAGGAGAAAGGAAAAGGAGGCGTCGAAGTGACTCTTACATTTCTGATGAGCAATTTGTGGCTTCAGTTCTTACATTTCTGGCTTGGTGTGATTTTTGGAGATAATGAAGCCTGAAGTAGGAACAGATCAATGAGAGGAGGATGTGGATCAAGGCTTGCATTTGTGTGCTTTACATTTGGAATGGCAGTGAGTTATTCTGGTGAGGCTGTCACACAAAGAGCCTGCAGCTCAGAAGATGGGTCTGGGCTGGGGTGAGGCTGTGGGCACTGCTGCCACGTGGGTGGGCAGGGGGCTGAGATCACCCAGGGAGAGGCAAGGGTGGGGTATGACCCTGTGCTGTCCTCCCAGAATGCTCTGCAGAGCTCCACACTTTACCTCCACTTCCTGAAACAGAATGCCAATTATTTGTCAGATCAGCATTGGTCTCAGGTCTCCAGGGCTCCTCCTATAGGAACCTGCTGACCCATCTCACTCTTTCCATCTGCAGGAGAGTAAAGAGGCAGGAAACAGGGTGGAATGGGACCACGGCTTATCAATGCTAACGACCTACCCCTACACCTCATTTTATTAAGGAAAGGAAAAGCAGGTTTTGACGTGACTGGGCTCATGGCTGTGTTAATCACATTTGCATATTGTGCTCTATTTCAGAAGACTGCAATGCGATAACTCACAGCAATCCATATTTATGATTTGAAAATTGCTGACTGAATAATTACACATTAAGTAACTTCTGTTTCCTTGTATATTATTGTTTCTAATTAGCAATGGGGGAAAATAAAGTCATTATTATTTATGGATACAGTTTAGGCTTGGCATTTCTAGCGGGTTTGCAGTCTTCACATCAGTCTCCAGCTCCTGCTGGGCTCCTCCATGCAGCCTCCAGGAGCTGGCCAGCTGGGGCAGGCAGGTTCCATCCTCCCTCCTTCGCTCCTCCTCTGCTCCTCTCCTTTAAGAGTTTGCTCATGGCTGGTGCAGTGGCTCACACCTGCAATCCTAGCATTTTGGGAGGCCGAGGTGGGCGGATCATGAGGTCAGGAGATCAAGACCATCCTGGCGAACACGGTGAAACCCCGTCTGTACTAAAAATACAAAAAAAAATAGCCAGGTGTGGTGGCAGGCACCTGTAGTCTCAGCTACCCCGGAGGCTGAGGCAGGAGAATCGCTTGAACCCAGGAGGCGGAGGTTGCAGTGAGCCGAGATTGCGTCACTGCACTCCAGCCTGGGGGACAGAGTAAGACTCTATCTCAGAAAAAAAAAAAAAAGAGTTTGTTCACATAGACCACAGGGTTCCTACATCCACATGACCCCGCCCCCGTCCAACACCATCTCCATGGCCTTTGTATACAGTTTCACATGCCATAAGATGAGAATGTCCTCGTTCTGAAGTTTAACTCTCCAAAACTGTCACATGAAACTCTCGGTCCTCACAGTGGATTCTCCCTCCTGTGCTGGCCGTCGCTATTCCAGATAACCGTTGCTGAAGCGCTGGTTAAATAGACCTCACAGCCTTTCCAGCCCCTGCTCTTTAGGCCCTTGCAGAGTAAACAATACGCATTAAGTAAAACACAGAATTTATCTATTTAATTAAAAAAAACAACGCCAGAGGGGCTCAGCTGGCCACACGGTGAGCAAGCCTAGCTGCAGAGGCCCTGCGCTGAGGCAGCAGCCTGCCTACCTGCCTCTCCACAGTTGCCCAGTTACACGGCCGCTCCCTTTCAGCTAGAGCACCTCTGAGGCACGTCGCTGGAAAATTCCAGCCCATTGGGCTGTTGCATAATAAATGTTGCACAATACACTTTACCTGGTGCAGTTTTCACTTAAATAAAGTAAAGACTTTTGGTCTAAATCAATGGGTCTTCACCCGGGGGTTGCATCAAGTTCACCAATGACATTATTAATAAAACACAGGTGTCCTGGCCTCACCACCGGAAATCAGGGCTCGATGGGCCTGAAGCAGTCCCAGGCAGTGGGAGAGCCGAAAAGTTTCATGGGAGTTTCTGATGCTCACTAAGGTTAAGACCATTTGGTGATCTAGAAGCTTCTCACGTTTGGCTTCAAAATGGCATCGCCAAGGCTGGGGGCAGACTATACTCCAGACAAGTTAAACAGAATGTCCAAGCGTGGGATTGGGCCTCACTGGTTTTTGGTTTATTTTAGCTCTCCAGGTATTTGCAACATGCTGCTGATGTCTTAACTACCATCCCACTCTAAAAGATCCTAAAATACCTTATGATTCTGATTCTGAGAGTACAATCAAGACAATTTTTTTAAAAGAAAAAAATCCAAATAAGGACATAACTAGAGAGCCTGTCTGATAGCAAGATCTGAGGTTCCACTGTTCAGATGGAGAAAGGAAAGTTGTGCAGCCTCTGGCTCTAGTCCAAGTCCCCTCAGTAGAGAAAAAAAAAAAAAATTCCCAATGTATTCCATTCCATACTTTCGAATTCAGGCTTGCAAGAAAAGCTCCAGCTAAGAATAAAATGTTAGTTTTTCTTCTACTCCTGTGAACCCATGCAAATATTTTCTTTAGAGAACTTATGAGGAGGAAGAATAGGTAAAAACAAGGGATTTGTGTATTTCTACATTTCTGGCACAAAATACCATCAGGATGGCACCAGTGGAGATGGTGTCAACAGAGGGGTCCTCTGTAGGTGTGCAGCCTGTCTTCATGGTTACTGGATCCTCCCCCACAGCCCCGTGGAGAGACTTTTCGCAAAGGATCCCAGCCCTACGCATCCTTCTGCCTGCACTACCCTGATGCAGACAGGGAGAGACAAACACAGATCCCTCCAGCTGGAAGTTCTAAGATAACCTGATGGATTCCTGACAGAGCCAGAGCCTCCAAAGTAGAGCTTTCAGGAGTGCATATGGAATTTACAAGAAAAAATAAATTCAGTCATGCATTGCTTCACAGCAGGGGTGCGTTCTGCGGAATGCGGAGATTGGTGACTTCACTGTTGTGAGAACACCGTAAAGTACATGTACCCACACCTAGATGGCATAGCCTACACACCTAGGCTGTAGAGTGTGGCCTAGTGCTCCTAGGCTACACACCTGCACAGCACGTGACTGTACCGAATACAGCAGGCAGCTGTCACACAATGTTACATATTTGTGTATCTAAACATAGAGGAGTGGCCGGACGCAGTGGCTCATGCCTGTAATCCCAGCACTTTGGGAGGCCACAGCGGGTGGATTTCTTGAGGTCACGAGTTCGAGACCAGCCTGGTCAACATGGTGAAACCCCATCTCTACTAAAAATACAAAAAAATTAGCCTGCTGTGGTGGTGGCGCCTGTAATCCCAGCTACTTGGGAGGCTGATGCAGGAGAATTGCTTGAATCTGGGAGGTGGAGGTTGCACTGAGCTGATATCATGCCACTCCACTCGAGCTTAAGCAACAGACCAAGACTCTGTCCCCCCCGCAAAAAATAAAAAATAAACATAGAAGAGATATAGTTAAAAAATACGGTATTATAATCCCATCCGCCATTGAGGGAAACATCATAAGTGGCAGACGACTGACTGTAACATTCAGACAAACAGGCTGTGCCTGTCATTTTTATTCAGAAGATAATACTCCGCTTCTAAATGTGCTTGGGCACTGGGAAGGATGTTAAAGTCATGGGAACGGGACAAGAGGCAACTGTGATACTCCTATCACCAAGCTGGAGACCAGGCTGGGCAGGAGGGTGAGGGTGGACCTGGGATCTGTCCTGGGAGCAGGAGGAAGTCCAGCTGCAGAGGGAGAAGGCTGCCTCTCCATGCATTCCCTGCCTCTGCAGGGACAGATGGCAGACAACCAGGGCCCTCCACCCAGCACCCAGGTCACTCAAGTTCTGCGTTCAGAGGGGGCGACAGCAGCAAGCACGTCCCTCTGCAAGGCTGCTGGCTTCAAGGGGACATGTACGTGTTGGTTCTCCTCTGGAAGCTGTGTCCTCCACCCCAGCCTGTGTCCTCTGTCAGCCTCCTGGGCACGGGAAACAGTCAGAGAAAGGAGCAGGTGAACAGAAGAGCGCTGTGCCTGTATCTGAGCTGCCAGATAGGTTTGTGGGCTAGTCAGTTCCCCGCCCCACCCACCCTGATCCAGGATAGGGACCCCACTGTCAGTGGTATGCTTCCCAAAGCAGCGGACTTTAGTTTGTTCTTCAATGAAATCCAACGATGACAATTTCTGAATAATATGCATCACCAATGCCACATTATAACAATGTTTGCAGTGAATGGATCTCATTGTTTTATCTTCTACACTGGGGGAAAATACACAAGAGACCCAAATGTCACACATCAACCAGAGCAAACTTGGGTCCCCAGAAAGACAACGCAGGAGAGACCAGGGATCGCAGCGTCGCTGAGAGCGAATTACTGGGCTTCCTGTGGATTTCAGCAGGAATCTGGAATCAGGCCTGCCCCGCTCGGGAGTTTTCCCCTCTGCTCTCCAGACTCAGTTTATGATGAAGCCTCCTAGCAGTTCTGTCTACTTGCTGAGGATGTGGCTGTGCCTCTGCTGATGACAGTCTGGCAAACAACAGCAGTTCTAGCTGGACCGCCTTGGGGAGCGGAAACCTGTGCTGCTAGAGCCTCTCCTAGACCACTGTGCCACTGTGCCAGAGCTGCTGGCAACGGAGGCCAAGTGGCACCCCCTGGATAGCCCTGAACCTCAGGTGGCTCATTTGCAGTGGAGACTGACAGGGGCTGCCCATACTCTCCAAACATTACCATTTTCAGTGAGTTATCGTGTTACTTAATTATGAAAACATTTCTGTAATAGCCACTCATTCTGATGAGTTGGCTGCGAGCAGTGCACGGTCGTAATGGCCCATGAGACTCTTCAGAGGGACTGAGCTCACCAGCCCCGCCTCCTCCAGGTGAACAGCTGCTCCCACCTCCAAGCAGTAGGTCTCACTGGGCGGGAAAGGCAATCGACTTGTGCCTGCAGAAATGAACTATTTTTCCTACAAAAAGCACAATGACAAGGATATGACTTCAGGCCAGATTCATAACATCAAAGCCGTTCTGATTCCACTGTGAACTGCACCTCAGAAACCGACGAGCCGAGAGTGGTCAGGGAGGAAGGAACCTGATTGCCAGTTATTGTAGCAGCTGATGGGAAAGGGAGGCCTGGATTCTGAAGGCCCCACTTTCCATGTTTATGATAGGAATAAAGCACCTTTGGAGGGAAGAAAGCTTCGCTGGCCAGGCACAGTGGCTCACTCCTGTGATCCCAGCACTTTGGAGGCCAAGGCGGGAGGATCACCTGAGGTCAGGAGTTTGAGACCAACCTGGCCAACATGGTGAAATCCTGTCTCCACCAAAAATACAAAACTTAGCCAGGTGTGGTGGTATGCGCCTATAATTCCAGCTACTCAGGAGACTGAGGCAGGAGAATAGCTTGAACCCGGAGGCAGAGGCTGCAGTAAGTCAAGATTGTTACAGAAAAGTAAACCAATTATTTCAGTAAAATTAACCCTCCTCTCTGCCTCAGACTAGGCTGCAACAGGCCAGGAGCCATGGGAAGGGTGGATTTGAGGTCCCCTGGCGTCCCACCTGGAGTCCTTCTGAGAGTGCTGGGAAGGAGAGTGAATGCAGAGGCTGGAACCAGGCAGGGTTGGAGGTCTGAAAGCAAGGGGTTGGCGTTTAGATCCAGAAAGTGTGGCTACAGCTGCTGGGCCTCAATTCCTCATCCCAGAGTGTCCCAATATCCTTCAGGCCACGGCCAGTGGGGACAAGATTCTACTGAGCCCAGGAGCCAAGCCTCTCGGACCAGCCAGCCCGGGTGTGACCCTCGGAGTTCTAAGCCATCTTTACAGTCGGCGTTTCCCTCACAGCCTCAGCTTTGACACGACACTCACATCCCGTAGCCTGGTCACTCTCAGCCAAATATTTTATGTTTTTTACGCATTTCTCTTAAAAGGTGGCACCCACCTTCAATAGTAAAGATGTGATTTTTAAAAGGATTATTTTTCTGCTTAATTTCTTCAAAATACATATGACTGCTTATACCAAGAATCACAATGTGATATTGTAAGGCTTGTAAGTATTTAGCTGTAACACATGGAACAATCATAGCAGAATGGGAATGTGACCTTTCTTAATACCTCGCGACACTCGGCAGGAGAGCCAGCTGAGCTGCTGCCTAAACAAGCAGTATTAACTAAAATCCCATAAAATAATTCAGAAACAAAACAGCACATGCATAGTATAGGCTTTTTAAAAACACAATGAAGAAACTGAGGGAAGAAATCATAGTGACCCTGGGATCCAGCAGGGCAAATTCAAGCCACACCCTCCAGGTAATGGTGAGGTGCCTGCGAGCCACTAGGTAACGGGTGCAGATTAATGGACCTTGGGTATCTATGAACTTGCTACTCTAAGAATATTAATGGAAAATCAAAAAGCAAGTCAATTCAAAATTAGCTTTAATTATATTTTGAGGCAGAAGCTGCCTCTCCAATCTTCCTAATGCAGATATTTCAAAACAAGAACACAATACTGATTTTTATCAAGTGTCGTTAAGAGATGTTTAAATGTCGTTTCTCATTTGACGGGCCTGTTTCAGAAGACTTGAGCAATTCATCTAAGTCACACATGAAGATAGGAAGGAAAAGATGAACACTTGATGTAAGAGTTTGAAAATATAAACCTCATCTGACAGTGCCCCACCATGCTGTCCCCGGAAAGAGCAGCAGCTGCAGAGGGCAGGAGGAACCGGCTACATCAGCCATTGCTACTGCCTGCGTTATCAATGTCACTATTACTAAGCACAACACGCTGCATCCATGTGCTGTGTTACAGGCCGGGAAAGGCCCAGGGCCAATGCCTGATGGTAAACCAGGCGATTCAGCTCAGAAGCACAGGGAATTTGACACCTGCAGGGGCAGCCCTCCGCCAGGGGAGGCAGCCGCTGGTGTGTAAATCCCCACCTCCTCTCCTTCAGGTAAACAGCTCTGGTGTCTCACTGTAGGGGTCTCAGAGGCCCCCACAGGGGAGACCCCATGGTCTACCACAGCCGTCCTTAGGACACACCCTTGGCTGGCTTTTTAAAATCAACTTTTGTTGGTTCTGACTTTCGTCTGATTGTAGACACCCATGCATGGTAATGTGTTCTGAGAAACACACGCCTGTGTGGCCACCACCCTGTAGAGAGCCTTCTCCTCTCCCTGAGAAGTTCCTCATGCCCTGTGCAGCCCATTTCTCTCTATTCCTATTCATGCTCCAGGTAATTGTAGATGAGTTTTTCAAACTCTGTAATTTTACACAAACAAATCAGTACGAACTGATTAGTGCATACATCCCAACATACTGTTTTTGGGATTCATCCATGTCATTTTGTATATCAGTGTGTTCCTTTTTTATTACCAAGTTGTGTATCAGCATACAAACATACCATTTTTCACCATTTGCCGGCTTATGACTATTTGGGTTATTTCCAACTTTGGCTGTGATGAGTAAAACTGCCGTGAACAGTCACATATCGATGTGATCTTGATAACAATTTGTCGTCAAATTGAAATTTGGAATTTTCATCTATAAAAAAGTTAAATATTTATCACAGATACATTTCAGGGTTATTGGAAAGAGTAAATAGAATAATGCATTCCACGTATCTGAAACCCGGCCTGTGGCTCTTTCTTCCCACTACACAGGGATCTGGAATCCTGCAGGAAATGTCAGCTTCTAGGTCTGGGCAGGGAATGTACAAGAAAAGTCTGGAGCTGTTATTGTGCCAGACAAGATAAAGATGAATAAGCCTGTTCGTGTCATGTCAGAAAAGACACAAAATATGCTTAACGTTTTCCAAAATAAAATGTTTGAAAACAAAAATACACAGTAATTTGCTGAAGAAAGAACCGCTGGCCTAAGATGGAATGATTTGACCATAAGGTGAATAATGCCTGCAACAGATTAAAACACATCAAATTATCAAATATACAAATCCATGAATTCTTAATAAATGGTTTACGTGTTTAGTGGACACAGTTGTTATAAAATGAACACATTAATACAAAATTTGAAAATGAAAAGAAAATAACCTTTATTATACACGTTTATACTTTACAAGTTTAAACTTTACTATACAAGTTTGTATTTCAAAGTAGCCATGGTTGAAGAAAAATTTTCCTTTTTACAAATGTTTCATGTACTCACTTGCATGCACGAGCTAAACACATCAATCTCAAGGAGATAGAGAATAGAATAGAATAGTGGGTACCAGAGACTGGGAAGGGTGGTGGGGGAAGGGGGAGAGATGAAAAGAGATTGGTTAATTAGTACAAAATTACAGCTAGATGGAAGGATTAGGTTCTAGTGTTTAATGGTACAACAGGGCAACTATGATTAACAATAATTTACTGTACTTTTCAAAAATACCTAGAAGAGAATATTTGGGATGTTTGCAACACAAAGAAAGGATAAACGTTTAAAATGATGGAGATCCCATTTACCCTGTGATCACTACAAATTGTATGCATGTATCAAAATATCACGTGTACCCCATAAATATGTACAACTGTTATGCATCAATACAAAGCTATTCTTTCTAAAGAAATCAACTTGTGAATACAGAAGTAAAGTATGGACTTGGAAAATCAACATTTTGAAACTTCAAATAAAATAATATCCACTGATGGATGTTAAAACCATTAGCGGAAAAAATGACGGAATTTTATAATGGAGAGAGCAGAGAAACACTGAGCACATTGATCATGTTTTAATTTTTTGAAAGTAGTCAGTCTTGGCCGGGCGCGGTGGCTCAAGCCTGTAATCCCAGCACTTTGGGAGGCCGAGACGGGCGGATCACGAGGTCAGGAGATCGAGACCATCCTGGCTAACACGGTGAAACCCCGTCTCTACTAAAAAAATACAAAAAAAAAACTAGCCGGGCGAGGTGGCGGCGCCTGTAGTCCCAGCTACTCGGGAGGCTGAGGCAGGAGAATGGCGGGAACCCGGGAGGCGGAGCTTGCAGTGAGCTGAGATCCGGCCACTGCACTCCAGCCTGGGCGACAGAGCGAGACTCCGTCTCAAAAAAAAAAAAAAAAAAAAAAGAAAGTGGTCAGTCTTTGAGTCACTGGAAGAGATACAAGCAGACAGCAGCTGGCTCACTGTGTGATGAGAGAGGAAGGTCCCAGCAACACCACGTTGGCATCCCTGCCCTCGAAAACGGAGCCTGAGTGAGCCGGTGCAGCTCTAATGATCCGGTTATAATAACTGCAGGCTGAAAACACGAGGTGGTACACTGCACCGCAAAGCAGACCACCTCGAGTGGTTTGAGAATTCCGGATTCTCAAGTCCAGAATGTGAGACCATCTACATGCAAAATGACCGCGTTTCTCCAAGAAAGCAGCAACAAAGGAAAAAACAGAGACGTCAGGGACCGTCTTACAGGGAGAGACTGAAGAAGCAGATGGTCACATGCAATTGGTGGGCTTTGGGCGCTGCTGAGAAATCAGCTGCAGAAAGACACTGCTGAGACAGTCAGGGAAGCTCGAATAGGGGCTGGTATTAGATGATGTATTTATAATTAAAATTTTCATTTAGGAATTAAAGTTTATAATTATGAATTTATAATTGAAAATTGAAGTGTTACACTGGAAAGGAGTTTATGGGGAAATATTCTTATTAGTTAGAGATACCTGGTGATGTGCTTACAGAACCAATGATAGAATGTTTGGGGATTTGCTTTCAAATACCCCAGAAAAAGAAAAATGAAGGTGTCAATTAAACAGAATTGGCAAATATGGAGAATTTGGATACATTGTTGAAGCTTGGTGATAAGTACAAGAAGATTCGTTGTTCTGTTCTCCCTCTTTTTTGTGTGTATTTTTTAAATGTTACATCATACAAAGTTCAAAAAATGAAAAAAGCCCTGTTATGAGTGCACCTTGCAGAGCAGGCACCCTGTATGTGTCATTGGAGGGCTGAGCATCGGGGGCTTCTGCCCTCGACAGTCCCCGGATTGGAGCCAGAAGAGTGCCCTCCCTCCTAAAGAGTCCATCCCTCTCCTGCATCCCAGGCGGTGCCCCACAATGCCCAGCCCTAGGCTGGGGGTGAAATAAAAGCCTGTGCTCGCTACGTTCCCTGTCTCCCACTCTACTGATGGTCCAGCTTTGGAAGGGGTGGCTCAGTGCTTGTGCCATGATCATTTAGAACTCTCAGAGTTGCCGACGGCAATGATTCAAAACCACTCTTCCAGGGCTAAAAAGAATTCTGGACAGAAATATCGTTGTAATTAAAATTCATCAGGTTGCACTTTGACCCATTTCCTTGTAATTGAAAGCCACTTAGTATATAGTTTATTAGTATCATGATCTATAGTACAGAGATGTACAGTATATAGGTCATTTTGAAGCAAATCACACCATTTAATTTGGAAGTATTTTTGTTACATAGCTCTAAAAGATAGGAAGATCTTCTTTCAATTATTAAAACATAAAAAACATACACATGCATAAAATCATCTATCTAAAGCATATGAAAATAAATAACACACATCAGGACAAGTTGGCCCTCAATGTGCCAGCATCTGTCTTCCAAACACAAGTGTTACGATACAGAATCACACTTCAGTGGTTCCATTTAAGAAGCTTAACACTGATGTCTACTTATTATCCATATTCATGTTTTCCCAGTTTTTCCAAAAATGTTAGCAAGAACTTGTCTTACAAACATAATTACATACCATTACCAGACTAAAATTGTTAACAGTAATTTATTGAAATCATCAATTATCTCATCAGTTTCATATTTTCCACATAACCTCTTTTTTTTTTCTTTGAGATGGAGTCTTGCTCTGTCACCCAGGCTGGAGTGCGGTGTCGCAATCTCGGCTCACTGCAAGCTCCGCCTCCTGGGTTCACGCCATTCTCCCGCCTCAGTCTCCCAAGTAGCTGGGACTATAGGCGCCTGCCACCACGCCCGACTAATTTTTTGTATTTGTAGTAGAGACGGGGTTTCACTGTGTTAGCCAGGATGGTCTCAATCTCCTGACCTGTTGAACCACCCCCCTCCACCTCACCCTCCCAAAGTGCTGGGATGACAGGTGTGAGCCACCGCGCCCGGCCCACATAACCTCTTCAATCTTCTCAAATTCTCTCTCTCTCCAATCCCCTCAATTTATTTGTAGAAAAAACCTGCAAATTTGTCCTGTAGTTTCTCAAACTGTAGTTTTCTTGAGTGTTTCCTGATGGTCTGTTTTTAAAATTTATTTCTCCATCTCTGTATTTTGAAGATACTGGTAGATATAACTCAAGGCTTGACAAATAAGATTCAGTTTTCAGTAACCCTACTTTACAGGCAATGCTAAGTGCATCAGTCATGTAGCACCAAATGTCTGACTGTCCTTGATTTGAGATCTGACCAGATGTTTCCTAGTTCCATTAATTTATTAGGAAGTTGCAACATAGTAATATTCTACATATATCATTCCTTCATAACCTACCAACAATAACACTGTTAGGAAGGTTTCTGAAAGTTCTCATTATCTATTACATTAAATTATGCCATAGCTGTCATATATTATATTTAATCATTTTATACAATGGTTTATACAGAAAAAAAAATGCTTCGTTGGTACTAGTTTTTAAAATAATGAAAGTATTTTATTTATTCACAAACATCCTCCACTGGCAACAATTAGTTTTCCTAATATTCTTTTAAACATTTCATTATGAAATGATGAAGTTGACTATATTTGCTGGGTTCCATTCACTATGGTTATTACATTTAATGATGTTTAAATTGTCCCATCTTCAGCTGGTGGGAGCCTCTTAATGCTGCCTCCCAAGTCTTTCTGACACGATCTTATTATTCTGTAATCTCTTCCTTGCTTTCTAGTAGGACAAAATGTTTCAGGCTCAAATTGTATGTTTCCTGCCTCAGACCTGTAATCAGCCATTTTTCCAAGGAGCCTTGGGTCCTTTTGATGATACATGATGTATAATGATCACAATCTGGGCGTCACAGGTTTTCATTACTACTGAATTGTCCATTGTTTCTAGCTTCCAGCAGATGGAGATAGATAATATGCATTTATAAATTATAGGGTTTTTACCTCACTTCATCAATCTTACATCTGATTCTTCTTTATCTTATGCTGAAAATCCTGGTTCTCAATGACACCACTTTAATTGATCATTTTCTTCTTATCACGAACAGTCACACGCAGCAGCCTTAAATAACAATACCAGAATTAGGAAAAAATATGACTCCTGACTACAGGTGAAAATCTGATTTCAGTTCTTTTTTTCCTTTGCCGTACTCCATGAGAGATACGTAGTAAAAATGCTGAGGCTCAAAGCCCCTTGGAATAGTCCCTTCCTTCGATGCCACTATCTCAGCATCTACAACACACCTGCCACCTTCCCCATCAGCAAACCCAGGCTCATTAAGTAAACTGCATGGAGGAGAGTGTCTGTATATTTTTCTCCTAATGAAAATCACAAGAGGAAGGATGACCATCTGCTCCTTCTGTGAGCATCAGCTGAGCTAGGGAGGCTGGGAGCTGCTGGGCCTCTGCAAGCCTTTCGAGGCGCCAGTTTTGGCTGGACAGCAGCCTTGACTGGTCAGAGCACCTGCCCGGCAGTGGTCCCCTCTCTGAGCTACATCGGATATAGTAGCTACTTCGTCTATTTCTTAATGTAACTGAGGAGTTTTGCTCAAAGATGTGACATGAAAAATAGGAACATCACTTTGGAAGAGGTGAGTGTTAAATTCAAGAACCAACACACGGAGAGATTTAGTTTTCTTCTGGGGTTGAGGACGAAATGCCTGTTTCTGGCCAATGGAGCTGGGTGTGGTGACTATGCTGAAAGTCTGCCATCCACTCCTTCTGAGTGAGTATGGTCTGTATGCCATGTCCTTTAGCCTTGGTGCAGCTGAAAGCTGCAGATCTGGAGACAGGCATGGGAAAGGCTGGGATCTCAGGAATAATCCGAAGAGCAGTGAGGCAGTGGCATAAATGGGTGGAGAAAAACACAGAGGACTCCCCTGGCAATGTCCTGATGTGGTGGGGAGGAGCACAGTGGGAAAGAGCCAGGGTAGGGGGTGGGGAGCAGGTGCCATCTATCCAGGCACAGGTGGGGAGGAGACCTACAAGCCACCTTCCTGCAGCATGGCAGCCTTTTTTCCACTAAGGCTGGACTCCAGGAATGCTCCCAAAGTTGACAGGAAGGAGGGCTGGCGAGGCCAAGGGGAGCCAGATGAAGCATCAGGACCTGAGGCTGGCAGTCTGAGATGCAGGAGGAAGGGAGGCACATGCTGGGGTCCTGAGGACCCACTCCAGTGAGCGTTCTGGTCCACCTTGGGAGCCCCTGGCCTCGGGTGAACTCATTTTGGGAAGAGGTACCTTTTCCTCAAGGCACCTGCAGGCCCGGGCATTAAGCTGAAGTGGAGCCAAACACAGCGTCCGGCTGATGCCATGGAAAGTGCCAGAGTGAACATTTTTATCAAGGGCTGGTCTCAAGAACTGATTTCAGCCTTGGAGGAATCAACTGACTAGCACCAATGAAGGAAGTGACTGACAGGCTTCCGGTCAACCACAGGTGTGCTGTCTGATGCGCGTCCGGTCGGCCACAGGTGTGCTGTCTGATGCGCGTCCGGTCGGCCACAGGCGTGCTGTCTGATGTGCGTCTGGTCGGCCACAGGTGTGCTGTCTGATATGCGGCCTGTCCTGCCCTGGGATTGACAAAGTGAGAACCACAGCCCCCAGGAGGCTGCCTCTCCCTTCAGGAGGAAAAGCCCAGCTGACCCGCCAGCACACAGGTGGATGGGGCTGAGGGCTTTTCTCTCCAAACTCTCCCTACTAGTCGGTTTTGTTTGGGATCACACCCACAGATTGAATGACAACAACATCAATGATAATGACAAAACAAAGTGGTTTGAAGACTGAAGGCCCAGGCCCAAGTCCCGGGGTCTCCTTTTGTAGTTTGATCCCTTAGACTCAAGCCCCAGTTCTGCCACTGCTATCGTAGGTAAGTTCCTCTCTCTGGACCTTGACATCTGTATTTTTAAACGGGCATAATGGTAATACCCACCTTAGCAGGTCATTTCAGCTTTAAATGTGAAATGCTGGAAAATACTTGCTCAATGGCCTACACCTTACAGATGCACACGGAGTTGTGGGAGTCATTACAATCACCGTGTTCAAGACACAGAACTCACAAAGGTCAGAAAACCAACACTGTTCCCTCCTGCCAGCAGCCTTCAGTTCATGGCTTCGTAAGGCAGCGTGAGCACTCAGGTCAGGGAACTGACAAAGTGTCTCTTAATTTACAGTCTGAATGTTATAAACCCTGGCCAGGGTGCCTGTCCCCAGCCCCCGAGAGTGACACCATCCAGCCTCAGTGTGACATGATGGCACCTGCGAGGACTGGACTCTGGGCTTTTGAAAACCTTCCCAGTGGAGAAGGCTGTCTTTGGTGGACTTGGTAAGCCAAACTTCGCAGTTTAAGCCCCGTTTTAGCCCCAAGGGACGCAGAATCCTTTAAGAGCACACTCACTTCTTTCTACTTGAAGATGAATTTTGAGCTGAGAAAACTCTGATCCTTTGGAAATTGAAAATAATTTATGTCCAAACAATCAATTAAAAAGGTCATAAAGCTCCATTCTATTCAGGGACTTCATTAGCATTGCTTAGGAAAAATTAAAATGAATGTTCCAGAGGTTTTTTTTTAGACTTGCAAGAATTTTCAGACTGTATAAACATCAATGGGAAAATTATATTAGTGAGTGAGCATGTTGAATACATTTGCATTTTATGAATGAAAAGTGTTTCCTGAAATTACCATCAAACTTGAAATACGAAGAAGATAAACATGTTGTCAGAGGCCCACGGGGAAGGCAGAGAGGAGGGAAGCAGTGGGAGAGAGGAGAGCTAAGCTCCCCTTAGCAACCCGTTTTCCCTCTTACCTGCTAATGCTGGAAGTCAGCAGGGGTGGGCGCAAGCCATCTGGCTGAGCTGGGTGAGATAGACCTAGGCTGGGAATATGTGTAAGAAAGTGACAGAAATAAAGGACTCTCCCGTGTCCATGAAGCTGGTTTTGTCATATGGTTTTGGGGAGAAAGGAAAGGTGTGATTCTAAAGGCCACTCCTGTATGTAATAGATGTAAGCTTCAAAAGTCTGTGTTAACTGCCACCCCTGTCTATCTTGTGGAGACCTCTGCCCCTTAAAGCCTATAGACCCTGCAGAGCCCTCCCCATCCTCACTGCTGTCATTCATTGTCATCCTACCCCACCCCCACACGGCGAAGGCCCTGCACCTGCTCACTGCCTCCTCTCCACCCCAGATCCAGTGTCATTCTCGGTCCTTCACCATTGACAGGATGCACATGCTCCCTGGCCCCTCATGCCTGACGCTCCATCTCCAGGCACCTTGGCTCCCGCTCCATAGAGGTTGCCTCCTATCTCGGGGCCTGTTCTGTCACCAGGGACCGCTTTGGTCCGAAGACGAAGTCCCCAGCCCACACGCCCCACAAGCAGGTGTCCACCTCCTCACGGAAGCTGACGGAAACCACTCTCCCATCTCATCACGGTGTCCACCTCCTCATGGAAGCTGACGGAAACCACTCTCCCATCTCATCACGGTGTTCAGGCCACCAATCCTAAAACTTTCATCCTACTTATTCAGGCCACCTACTGTTTGTTTTCTTCATTATCTTCATTAAATCAAGCATTCCCATTGCTTCCTCATAATTAAGCTCAATACCCTTGCCCCACTTGATGTCCTTGGTAGTTATTTTGCTAAACTTTGGATCCTGGAAGAGCCCCACTGTCTACTTCTTCATGACTACATGAGTGTGATCAGGAGAAAAATCCTGTGGAACAGACCCCACTCCATGATCACTATCCGAAAATAGTCGGGGAACCTGCTGCAGGTCTGGCTTAGCTCATTCTATCACACCTCTCAGCACGCAGTCCTGAGACCTTCCTTCTGCTTTGATTCCCAGTTTTACCACAGCCGTCCTGGCCTGGAACCAGCTCATACTGTTGCCTCTAAACTCTTAAGAAAATGAAATTTGTCAGTCAGAAATTTCCTCAGTCTCAAAGTGAGGGAAATGTATAAACAAAATTCCTACTCTTAATAAAATACAGGAAGCATAATTCCTTTTGCTAAAAGTAGCTGGAATTTCTGGGGCCTCTGCCAAATGCCAGACTCTGGTCTTAGCACTTAATTTTTTTTAATCTCATTAAATCATCACAACGTAGGCAGACATTTTTTATTTTTAACTCTAGAAGCAGCCATGGCACAGAGGGGTTAAGAAATCTGCTCAGAAGGAACACTAATGGTCCCCATGGCTGGAGGGGTGGATACTTAAGATACCATTCCCCCGATTTCAGGGTATTCCAGCCCTGCCCTGGAAGGGAGCATATATACATATCTTACGTCATCACCTCCAGACCACACGGTTTACCATACACACCTTTCACTTTGCTGCAAAGAGGACTAAGGTAAAGGTGGTGCCACCCAAATCCATGCCTGCTGCAGCCAACAACTGGCACGAGCATGTCCCCCTCAGGGCAGCAGGAGCTCCTCCTGAACCTTGGGGAGTGATAGGAAGAAGGTGAGAAGCAAATCTTTAGTCGCATCACATTTGTTCAGAGAAAATTAAAATCTTACACTTAATTTTAAGATCTTAGCAAACTCTCAAAGCCTAAAATAATCCCAATAGTTCTGATGATAAGTAAGGACTAGATTGGGAACTGTCTTTGAGGGATGGAGGGGGAAGAACAGCCAGTATTCCCTGATGAACCCAGGCCCAGTGGTGTGCTATAGCCCCGGGTCCTTTACCTGTTAAGCTCCAGCCAGGGCTTCTCACGGGGACGCACGCCAGGGAATTGACTTCCCCTTCTCTGTCCTCAATTCATACTCTGATTTTGATGCTGATGGAAAATGGAGACAAAAGAGGCACAGGAAGCATTGAAAACTAGAAGTGGGCTAGACTGGCAAACTAGGATCATGGGCTAGCAGACTGGAAGAGTCTGGGGGTCATCCCATTCACCCTGGCCATTGTACAGGAAAGGAAACTAGAGTCCAGAGAAGTCATAACTGTCCAGGTATGCACAGGGCCCAGGCTAGGACAGGTCTGGGATGCCAGGTTCACTGGCCCACCCTGTCTCTCCTACTTCAGGTTTCCATGAAAGACTCTCCTGTTCAAAGCTGTCTCATGCTCTTGCACTGTGTGGAAACTGGGCCCATCGCATGTTGAAGAAGATGCTAAAGAAAGCAACTGGTTACATTCAGTCTTGATTTTGATGTCATTGATTATTGTTGTTCTCTGGCCAATTTATCCCTGAGAAACAAAAACAGGCTTCCATAAAAGTGCACAATGCCTAGGATTGGGGCAATAAGCTTTCACTCACCTCAAATATAGTATTTTTAGTGGAAAGTGATATTTATCAAGAATGTCTGTTCTTCAACGCCTCTTAGAATTATCCAGGAAGGCAAGGGAATTTCCTTCCCTAAGATTCATCATTGGGAATAAGACTCCAGCCTTCATGCCCACCTCTTCCAGGACAGGTCGGGGGTTGGAGGAAGAGTGACCAGTCTCACAAATTCTGGAGGCCAGAGCCATCCTCTTGACAAGTAGAGTCTCCCAACCAAGCCTCCTAGAAGGAGGCTCTGCTAGCACAGCATGGCCTCCCTCTGTAGACCCGACAGAATGGAGCCCAGCCTCCCCTCTGCTCTCCAACCAGCTCCCACCAATCAATCACTGCCATCTCCAAGGACTGGTTCATCCCCAGTGAGAGCTTTATACTGTAATTGAACCTGCTACCCCTTGGGTCGTTTACGTTATTTCTCTGTTCCCTTGTCAGGGGCCTCTAATTATTCTCTCCCTTGCTGTCTCCCCTGGAGTCAGGCCACAAATCTGGACATGCTCATTAAAGTGTCAGCGAGTTGAGGAGCATGGTGCTAAGTGGGACTAATTGATGACACAGCTCTCCGCTGTCTTCCACCTGGGGTGGTGACTTATACCAGCAGAGGAGCAATTTCTCCTGTGCCTACTTCGTCTGCATACCCAGGGAGCTTTGTCAGCGAGTTGGTCACACCTTGGCCTGGCTCTGCAAGTGGAAAAGAGGAAGGAAGCGGGCCAAAAGCAGACAGGGCCATGCCCCCGGGGTCCTGGAGGCTCCGGCACTCTGTACTGACCACAGCTGGCTGCAGCTGCCGTCCCAGCAGTCAAGTTCTCAACCTGTGTTTGCTCTCTGTGGAAATCCTGCCTGTCTCCTGTTCAGTTCACATTGATTTTAAGATGATTTTTCTGAACAAAGGGGAAACATTTCTCTGCCCTAGGATTTTGTATTCACAGAGAGGACAGAAATTTGGCCTGGGCGGGTCACATTTTTACCATAATCTCCAGGGGTGGGCTCTTGAAATTCTCTATTCTGCCACTTTTGCTGATGTCACCCCCCTTTGACTCTTTCTTAAATCTGCTTAGTTGATAGGCCGTTATAATGGTTATACACACACTGGCATTCGAGGGTTTGGTTTAATTTTTAACAAAAAGAAATAATAGTTTGCTTCCTTACTCTTATGTTCAGTAATATTTTGACTACCAGTGTTGACTTATTTTTATTTATTCAATAAATCATTCAACTGTTCAGTCAATGTATTAGGTGTTTACCTATCGCTTGCCGAGTTCTATATTAATTCTGAACGTGCAAAGATGAATATTCCCATCCATGGACCTTAGTTGCTGACCTTGTTGGTGGCCTAACATTAGCTTACAGTTGTGCAAAACACAAAGCCTAATTTACAACAAAGTGTTGAATATCTCATGTAGTTTATTGAGTACTGTACCTTGTCAGCAACTGCAATAATATAAGAAGAGAAATTCCAAAGCAACAGATAGATGTAGGAATCGGCTAGTTAAGGAGAGGAGTGATTAAATCTACACAGAAAAGGAAGAAAGGTAGAGCAAAACATTATGTAAAAAGTGAAAACCAAGCTGGGCCTTGTAGAATGGATTATACAAGAAGAGCTTACTAAAGGAAGACAATGAGGGAGGGAGCCTTTCAGCCAAGAGGCAGTGTTTATCACCTAGAAAAGTTTTCCTGAGCTTTTAACTGTGCCAGGGACCGGGAAACAAGTACAATGAAAACATTATTCCTGCTCTCACAGAGACCACAATCTATTTGATAGACAAGTTGATGTAAAAACAATTGCAGTAGCCTATGGTGGAGGAAAATGTGAGTTATTATCAGAGAACCTAGGATGAGCAACACAGACTGGGAGGGTCGGGAAAGCCCTCCCTGCAGAGGGAGCTCAGGGTGAGTTCTGGTAGAGATGGAGCAGGTGGGAGAGGAGAGAGCTGCAGGGATCATGACTCTGAGAGCATGGAGGGATGAGGAAATGTGGCATATGTGTGTCCACAGTGACAGGAGTGAGGGGTGTGAGGGAGACAGAGAAAAAAATAAAATTCTAAGCCCCCAGGAGAATGAACGGACCCCATCTTGGCCAACAGGACACCACAGAAAGCTTGTAAACTAGGTTTCCAGTCACGACAGATAGGGGGTTGGATACACCTCCTTGTACCTCCTTCCTTTCGCAGTTTAGACACAACAACTGAGCAGCACTACTAAGCAGAGATCATAAGATGGATGGAACAGCCTCTGCGGCAATAAGACACCAGCTTATAAACAGGACCTACAGCCGTGCCAGGCAGGGGTTAAGTTGCGCACCCCACACTTAAAGAATAAACTGTTCGGCCGGGCGCGGTGGCTCAAGCCTGTAATCCCAGCACTTTGGGAGGCCGAGACGGGAGGATCACGAGGTCAGGAGATCGAGACCATCCTGGCTAATACGGTGAAACCCCGTCTCTACTAAAAATACAAAAAACTAGCCGGGCGAGGTGGCTGGCACTTGTAGTCCCAGCTACTTGGGAGGCTGAGGCAGGAGAATGGCGTAAACCCGGGAGGCGGAGCTTGCAGTGAGCTGAGATCCGGCCACTGCACTCCAGTCCGGGCGACAGAGCGAGACTCCGAATCAAAAAAAAAAAAAAAAAAAAAGAATAAACTGTTCTAGCTGCCACAGGGTTTTCCCTTTTTCTCTAGCAGCTAAAGAAGCACTGCCCTGGAGATAAACTAGAGTAAATCAGTGACAGCTCACCTGGCTCACAGACGCTGACTAACTGAGCCCTGTTCCACCAGCCAGGATGGCAGCTTTGATTGAACAAGGAACTGATTTCAGCAGCCTTCTCCTGATAAGAACACTGACCGTGGCCTGGTTCTGGGGAGTTTACGGAGGCTGTGCACTGAGTGACTTGTGACCCTTTTTCACCTTTTAATGTATGGGCCTAAGTGATTCATTTAAATGTCAAGCTACCACCCCGAAGTGAACATGGGTTACACGTAACATGCACTTTGTTCAGCGCATATGCGTTAGGACCCCTTCGTGAATACTCAAAACTCCTCCCGTAACCTGTTGAATATGTATGTTTAACCAAATCCTTCCTTGAAAAGCTCCTCCCCCCTCCCTCCTCTCTCACAGTGCTTTCTTTTGGTTTTCAGCCAGAGGCTGCACTTCCCACCTAGAGGTTGTGAGTCCCTTCTTAAGAAATAAAGCTCTTCTTTCTACATTCATAAATTGTGTGATTTTTAAGTTCACAAGAATAAAAGAAAGATAACCACAAAGAGAAATAAGAGGGTTACTGAAGGAACGTAAGAAGGGTGTGTCGCAGCAAAGCTGTAAATAACAACAACTGCAATGGCAGCTGCATTGGTATTTTTCTCTCCGCAGTGCAGAGAATGTTTTGGACAAGGCAAATGCAGCTCAGGTTGACAGTGAAGGCCAGGAAGAGAAGGACAGTTAAGCGAGTCAGTTAAGACAACAGTGACAACTGGTCTGTTGTGGCCAAAGGGATTCCGATTCAGGGAAGTGAATTTGAGGAATAAAATAGGCCTTCCCTGCACTTGGATTTCTTTCTGGCCTTGCCCTCACTGGTTCCGCCAGTGCTCCCACTTTTTAAAATCTCACGTCACCTACTCGCCCCTTACAACTCCTGAAACACTGCTCCTCTCTCGTGCCATTTATGTATTCAACTAACCCTTGTTTAACCTCTGAAATATTTTAGTTATCATTCTGGACACTAGGGCACACAAAAAAATAAGCCATAATAAGCGTTTTCCAGGAAATGAGGGTTGTATTGACTGCCTAACTGGTCGAATGAAAGGAAACTGAATCTGCTAATCTCTTAATGCAGAGGTTGTGGTGTACTAGTATAGTTGTTGCAAAGTCGTTTATAGATGTGCGGTTACTTGCTACTCTGTGGCCACTGGATTATAAAATCAAGATTGCATTATATTCTGTCTTTGCTTGGACACCCAGCATGGTGATGATCCACAGGACTTAAACACATGTTCACTTCACTGATTTAGTTAAGAGGTAAGAACACAACCCCTAGCAAGTGACTCTCTTGTCTTTCCAAGCAGAGTGTCCACAGAAGCTTCCAGCTTTCAGGTCCTAGCTCAAGTTCTAAACCTGACATCAAGGGAACCCCCTTCCTGAGTCTGGTCTAGATCCTTCTTGAGAAGGACCCACATGGAATTGCTGCAAGGATCACAGCCCAGCCCCGCCTCAGTCGCTCTGTCTATGGTGCCCCTGTGTGAGAAGGACCCTCATTCCAGACCTTTCCAGGTGACATGGAGTGAGGTGGACGGATAGCGAAGCCTTCTTTAGCAGTTGCTGTGTCACCCATGTCCTCATGAAGTAGCTCAAGAGAGCTGCCCGGGGCAGACAGGAGCTCCAGCTTGCTGGAGCTCGTTTAGTCTACACTTCACCAAGCACACCAGTCCTAAGGCTTTTGCCTTTACTTCTTCTTTTTTTCCTCGCTACTCCCTTGTTTCTTAATTCCTTATTCTCTGTCACTTCTGCATAAGCTTCCTCTCAGTGCTGTAGAAAACAACCACAAATGTAGCAGCTTAAAACAGCTGAAATGTATTATCTTACAATTCAGGTGATCAGAAGTCTATGATGGATCTGCAGGGCTATAATCCTGATCTTGACTTTTCTAGCTTCTAGAAACCTTTCAACTGGCTTCCTTCACTGAATACTGTGTACTTAGGGTTCCTCCATCTCATTCCATGGCTGACAGCTCATTTCTTTTGATCACTAAGTGATATTCCATTGTCCGGAGGTAATAATTTATTTATCACTCACCTACTGAAGGACATCTTGGTTGCTTCCAAGTTTTCAATATTATTATAAATATTCAATGTTATTTATAAATAAAGTTGCTATAAACATTTGTGTTAGGCTTTTGCATGGGCATAAGTTTTGAACTGATTTGAGTAAATACCAAAGAGTATGCTTGCTGGATTGTACGGTAAGAGTACGTTTTGTGTTGTAAGAAACAACCAAACTGCCTTCCAAAGTGGCTGTGCCATTTTGCACGCCCACCAGCAATGAAGGCCCGCCCTCGCTGCTCCATGTCCCACAGCGTGTGGTGTGGTCAGGGTTCTGGATCCTGGCTGTGCTGACAGGTGTGCAGTAGTGTCTCATTGGTTTCCTGTGCGTTCCCTACCACACGATAGTGAGTGTTGTTTCACGTGTGTATTTGCCATCCGCAGATCTTCCTTGCTACTTTCTGCTCAGATTGTTGGTCCATTTGTAAAATCATTCAGTTTTCTTATCATTGAGTTCTAAGAGCTCCTTGTATATTCTGGATACCAGTCCTTTACCAGGCATGTGTTTTACAAAGTCTTTTCTCCCACTTTGTGGCTTACTTCATATGTTCTTTCACCACTAATATATTATGTTTGTGAAGTGTCTATTTAAATATTTTGTCCACTTTTTACTGGGTTGTTTGTCTTTTTATTATTGACTTGTAGTTCTTTCAATATTCTGGCTACCAGTTCTTTGTTAGGCTGCATTTTGTGAATATTTTGTCCTTTTTTGTCATTTACCTATGCATTTTCTGAATATTCGCTTGATGGGCAACACTTTTTATTTAATCAAGGTAAATTTATTATTTAAACATATATTCTTTTCTGTGTCCTCTCTAAAAAATATTTACTACCACCAAGTCTCAGAATTATTTTCTAATAGCTTGAAAAATCTCTAAAAGCTCTATGATTTAATTCTGACATTTAGATCAGTGCTCTGTCTTGGATTAGTTTCTGTATACAGTGAGAGGTAGGAGGGCAGAGAATAAAATCATGAGACGCTCGGGTGAAAGACTATCATCCAGGGCTTGGTGAGGGCACAGAGAGGCAAAGCTGCAGGAGGACTTCGTGAAAGTGACTCCAGCTGAGCCTTCGAGAAAGAAAACTGCAGTCAGCAGATCACAGGGAAAGGACATTGTGGGAGGAAAAAACACCAGATGCAAATGCGTGGAGAATTAAAATGTCTGAGTGTGGCGAAGGAACTTCTAATAGTGTAGTCAACCAGAACATGTGTGTTTGGGGAGGCGAGGAGGAAGGGTCGTATTTGAGGCAGCGTTTCGAGGGTATTGGAAGAGTTGGACTGTACTCCCAAGACTGTCATCCTTCCCTTACCTAAGCTGCCACCCCACCACCACACTAGTCTCTTATCTCCAGCCTCATCTTTCCACCAGGAATTTGCCATTTCAGCTAAGCTTTAGCCACAACAGGTCCCTTTCCTCTTTGGCTCATGATGTCATCCCATCCTCCTCCATGCCTCCCCCGGGATTCCCAGCTCGTTTGTTCCCAGAGACGTTTCAGGCCCCAGGCAGGAAACTCCCCACCCGCCCAAGACCAGCACGAGAAAAGGCCTCACCCATCTCTCATCTCAGGACCGTGGTGATCTAGAAGTGAAAGAAACTGAATACATTCAGAGTTAATGCAATGTCTTCACAGATTAATTGGCTGTCTGAAGAAAATCGAGTGTGTTCTTTTGTTTCTGGTGAAGCACAGCAGAGGTGAACACTTCACATGTGCAGAAAACAAGATATTCCACTATCTCTTAATTTGCAAAGCTTTAAAGACTGTACAGGAATAGATAGCAGGCATGCTACGTGCTGCCAACAGATTTAGTATTCATTTTGAATGATATGTATGAAATTCAAGGCCTTCCTGTACATTTTTCATAATTTATTTCATTAAATTGCTTTTTACTTGCCTTAAGTATATTTATATCATTGCAATGAGATCATTGGAGAAGCTGCTCTGTAATATGTGAGATAGATTTCTTTTCTACAATTCTAATGCCACTTCAAGAGCCAGAGTAGTGAGGGACAGAGAGGGAGGGAGAAAGTGGAAAGGGCGCCGGGGGGAGCAGGAGGTAAGAGACACTGAAAGCTGGTCATTCAAAAGAGGGAAAAGGTGGAAATTTGCAGGGACCGTCATCAGCCTTTCCAAACTGGGGCACACACATTTGTTCTGTTTGTTCTGCGGGGTGCTTTGCACAGTGTCAGGCACATTGGTGGACTTACCTGAGTACAGGAGTTGGGGCAGAGGAGAAAAGGAAGTAGAGGCAGAGCTGAAGCCCAGTCCAGGGAGGAGAAAAGGGGCCACGGTGAAGTGGGATGGAGAACAGAGAAGGCACAGAAACAAAGCAGAACAAGCAATAGACAGAAGAGGGTGGAGAAGAATGGAAAAGGGGATGAAAAAACAGGTCCCCAGAGACTGGGGCTGCGGCCAAGCCCCTTGGGTCTTCACAGGCCACCTGATTAGAACACACCAACCTCAGGACCCAGGGAGGCCTGGGACTCTCACCCCCTCCGTTAGCTTGGAGGAACTCTGCTCATGTGGAACCCATCCCTGCCCTGCACAGCTCTGAGTCCACGGGAGATCCTGCACCTTGAACCTGCCCAAAGGGACCTCAGACAAGACCACAGACCTCCCACCTCAACAGCAGGCATTTGTCTCCTGAACTGCGACTGTGAGTCAGGCACAGTCCTGCTCTAGGGAGGCAAGAAGCCAACTCATGGGGATCACACCCCATCTCCAACTCAATTCAGAGCGACAAACCCCAGTAGACCTCCCGGGGGTCAAGACCTATGCTGGACGCAGCAGGGAAGGGAGAAAGCCTTCTTGGACAGTGTGGCATGCAGCAGGACGAGGATGAGCATTGAAGGATCTCTGTCATGGACCAAACGCTGCGCTAGGTGCTTCCCAGCATCACCTAACCTGCAGAACTACGTGAAACAGGACACATTATCCCAATTTTCACAGGTAGGTAAACTAAAGCTCAGAACTTCTGCATAACATGCCTAAGCCACAAGGGACGGAGTATAGATTAAGACACATACCTGAATGGCTAGAACACAAAGCAAAGCCCTACCCATACCTCATCCTTCCTTGTAGCCCCATGTCCAGTACGATGTCTGTAAAATTGCAAGATGCTTAGTATGTATTGAGTGAATGAGTAAAGTGGCTACCCACAGTATTTAAGATGAAAGGAGATCAGATTTGGTTTCAGAGAACAGAGAAGATGTCATGGCATTAGTGACGCTTAAACCTTAAAGGGTGTTCCTTTAAGGATATGAGGACTGTGGTGAGCAGGGATGGTTATGAGGGCAGAGAGGAAAAACCTCTGAGTGTAGGAAAGATTCGAGCTTTTGTCCAACATAATTCCCCATGCCGAACGTCTGTCTTGTCCAGGTCAATCTCATCTGTCTTTTCAAACTACACAACTGATGGCATTTATCAGCCCTGATTTGTGCAGCCTATTTTAAACAGATAAAAACAAGATGAATACAGAGAGTGCACATTTATTTAATTGTGGATGACATAGCCTATTATGGGTCACTAATAGATTGGATCACAAAATAAAGATTCAAAAATAATTCAGAAAACGTAGGCCAAAGTTAATAAAACTGACATCTACAGGGATAAATGTAGAGTCAGTTATTGAATACACATTGTGGAGGGCACCAGGGTTCCAGGACCCATGCTAGTGTCTGGGGTCGAGAGAAGCTGATATTTGAGCTGAGCTGTCAAGAAACAAATACTTTTTTTCTGAGAGAGAAGAGCACATGGGCGCTTATGGAAGAGATGGCACGAGCCATGTTGTGCAGGCACAGACAGAGCTTCTGGGGGAAGATGGAGCAGTCGATCTACGTGTACAAATGTGCACTGAACGTCAGCCATGCGCCAGGCAAGGGCGGCCTGCTAGGAACACAGCCCTGAGCAAGAGGACCTCACATTTTGAGAACAGGTTGGTGTTAATTGCTGTAAAGTAACAGAGGATCAGATTGAATGCAGCGTGGATCGGGCTTACACGAGTGACAAAGACAGGGCTCAGCAAAGCCACCACAACCCCCGGCTCCCAGGCTGCCCAAGGAACCCACTCAGTCCTGGCAAATCAGGATAATGAGTCACCCTGGCAGAGGAGGCTTCTCAGAGGAGGTGATAACGGAACAGAGACCTCACTGATGGAGCAGGTCAGCTCAGCTCGTCAGACCCCTGTGGATACCTGTGGGGCCGAGGGGCGCGCTGCCCACGGCCGTCCTCACTCCGCTACCTCTCTCCGGAGACCCCCGGTTCCCCCCTGCAGGCCTGGGAGCCTCACCCACGGCCTGGCCGGGAGAGGGGTCGTGATGAGGATCAAAAGAAGCAAGGCTGTGGCTGGGACAGGGCACTGCTCCGAGGCCCGCCCTGGAGGCGGGAGGCCACCAGCTTTCTCTTTCCTTCCTGCACTTTCTCTGGGCCCCAGTCGCAGGCACCACGGTGGAGCCTTGGCTCTGGCGCGCCCTCCTTTCTCCCCGCGGCCCCTGGCGGGCTTCTGGGGGCTGTGCTTCCTCCCAGGCCAAGGACAACGCTCACCCGCCCCCAGTCCCCACCCACCAGCTGCGCAGCCCCCGCCGCCTCTGCCTCTCCCTCCAGGGCGTTCTCTGCACCGCAGAGGGCGAGATCCATGGCCTGGAGCCGCGCAGAGGCGTGGAGCACGCACCCTTGGCTGCCGTCCTCCTCGGCACTGGAAGGAAAACCAGGCAGCAACACGGCCTCGCTGAGGCTCCTTCTGAAGCTCCATGACCCAGCCCCGACATGACCACCCCACCCTCCCTTTCTGGCCTTTCCCCACTCCCTGAGCCTTCCCCAGTCCGCACTCCGGGCTGTTCTGTGCGATTCCACCCCTTCCCTATCCTGCCTTGTACACAAATCCCTCCCCAGCCTCTGCAGGCCGCGCCGTCTCCTCCACCGGGACTCGGCCCAGACGCCGCCTCCGGCACGAGGCCCCGGGCGGAGGCTGCGCTCTGGGTTCGGGTCTCGCTTCGCCCGAGCGCCTCCGACTCCCGTGGCGCCGACGCCCGTCTGCCGCTAGAGGGCGCGCGCCCCGCCCGTTTCCACCGGGCCCAGCGCCGCGCAGCGCCGCCCGCGGGAGAGGCTCGGAAAGGTTCGCCGGAGGCAGGACTTTCTTCCCCGGAGTACAGGCTCCTTCCTGCTGTTTCTTCCTTCTGCACATTTTGCTCCTCCCTCCATAGCTCACGTGCTTGCTTCCTAGGCGGGATGCCTAGCCACTGCTTTCCCGCCTCGCCGGCTCCTGCTGCCCTGGGCTGGTGCAGCGGGAGCAGCGTGTTCCCTGTGCATTTATTTACAAAGTGTTGTTTGCATTTGTCTCCATGCTGCACTGCGAGCTCCCCCAGGGAAGGGGCGTCTTGTTCATCTTGCACGCTCAGCACTATGCGTAGTGCCTGGCAAGGGGCAGGAACTCCGTGTGTCTTCGCTAAATGATTAAGTGGGAAGCATTCTGTGCAAGTAGCCAAGCGCCACCCACTTCAGTTATTGGGAGGAAGAACCACCTTTCATTTTGTTCAGAATGAAAATGAACATGCTCAAAAGCCTATCAGCATAGCTTTAGGAGCTAGCTAGAGGTGGACTAAAAAATTAAGGAAATTCATCAACTCATCTCTTAGATAGCTTCCACTGCAAAAACCTGATTAGCACCTGATAAATACAAAATTGAGAGCTTTTGGATAATGCAGTACTGACACAGGATGCTGAGGGAGGAAAACGAACTAAATCTTAGCACAGTCACTTCCTGGCTGGAGGAAAAGAAAGCAGAAAGCATGACCCAAATTAGATTGCAGATTTTTCTGTTAAAAATATTGCATGCCCTAGAAGAAACAGCTACATATGTCACTGCATGGGCTTGTTCCAGGGGCAAGGAGATGGACAAGGGCCCTGTCTCCCAAGTTTGAACACTTGACCTCTCCCCCTGCCCGCTGGAGGTCACAGTGACTATCGTAACTGAGCCTAGCAGCAGACAAAAGAACCGCAGGACTTGGCTTCTGCACTCCGGAGGGAAGAATGAATCAGCAAAGATGACCACCTCTATGACCTCCGTCTCCTTCTTTTGGGTGAATTCCCAATGCTCTAATACGTAGCTGTAACAGAAAAGCCGTGAGGGTCCATGATGCTTGACATTCAGCATCATGGGTTTAGGCAGACACACGCTGGAATTCTGCCCTGCAGCCTAAGGAGAACTTCCCACGTGGGGCAAACAGGGCACACAGGGGTACACAGGGCACACGGGGCACATGGAGGCACACAGGGGACACAGGGCACACAAGCACACAGGGCCACCCTGAGGCAGGCTCCGAGGGATATGAGGCCAGGCCCTCCATGGCCCTCACTGTCCTGGCTGTGCAATGTAGGGTTGCTGGCATCCTGACCAGGTGAGGAAGCCTGTGGTGCAGGGGACAGTCCCTGCCTGGGGCAGGAGAGCCGGCTCCACTGATGCTCCTGGACCGGATGGTTGTGGACCTCAGTCGGCTCACCTGCAAGTCCCACAGGATTGCGCTCTGCGCTGGCCAAGGCCCCTCCCCGCCCTGCGTGTGTCTGAAGCAAGAGTAGAGCTGCAGTGGGGGAAGGAGGGGCCCCCAGTGCCAGGGAAGACTTATGGAGACGTTGCTGTCTGCCACGCACTATGCCAAGCAATTCACTTGATTTAATCCTCACGACAATCCAGAGAAGTAGATGTGATTATTATCTTCATTTTATATCCAAGGAGACAGGATTTGGAGAAGCTGTGCAGCTCACTCAGCCATCCATCTAGTGAGGGGTGGTCCAGTGGGATGTGAGCTTCAAGTCTGTGTGGCTCTGAAGCCCTGCCTTGAACCCCCACCGGCGTGGCCTCGGGGAGGACAGAGGTACCGAGAGCACCTGGCCGTGCTGGGCCCCTTCTACTCCCACAGCTGGGGGGTGGACCCAGCCTGGGCACATGCCGTGGCTCCTAGCCACTCTGACACATCTGTGGCAGTATTAGGGATGTCTAGGCTGCTTTGTACTCCTCTTTACACAACCCTTCCCAGCTCATACTCCGGCATCTCGAGGCCTCCTGAGGCCTCCCCAGCTCCATTTCCCAGAGACTGGTTGGGGCTTGAACCCAGTGAAATCTGACCCTTCGAGGTCTCTGAGTCAGTCATTCATTCACTCAACGACTAATTACCGATCGTCTCCTGGGTTCTGGGATGGAGAACTGCTGATTACTGAAAACCAAAAAGGTTTCCAAGAGTGATGTCTAAGTGACACGCAAACATTAGTGTGCACAAAGGAAAGCAGGAGGCGTTAATGATCACGTTGGTCTGCCACCGTCAGACCCTCTTCTCGGGTCAGCTTCACTGCACATCTGGGAGAGGTGGGGACTTTGCAATGAACTGACTAGAGTAAGTACCAATTAAAGATTAGGGGGACGTAGCGTTGACAGCTTGCAGCTTGCTTGCTCCCAGAGTGAGCAGTAAGTTAGGCATTGCTGTGCTGCCGAAATGCTGTGCCCAGAGTCTGCCGGGCCACAGGTGACCCAAAGAGCCGAGAACTGGGGCCTGCCACTCCATGGGACCAGGCCAGAGGCAGGTCTGCAAGAGGGGTCGGTCTCACGAGAAGGAAGTGGCTTTACTCCTCTCAGATCTCACTATCCTCAAGTGAGGACTTTATTTCTTAGTCCTTAAGTGTTTTACTTAGGTTGACTTGACTGTTTCATCAAACAACTCTGATTGTCAGTGGTTTAATACAATGGAAGTTCATTAGTCCCTCTCCATATTCACCATTTGCCTGTAACAACTAACTACAGATTTAGTTGCCTAAAACACAACTTCATTATCAAATTACAGAGGCCAGAGGCCTGACATGGGTCTTGCTGGGCTACAATCAAGGTGTCTGCCGAGCTGGCTCCTCTTGGAGGCTCCAGGAGATCCCGTATCTCTGCCTTTTCCGGCTGTTAGATGCTGCTGCAGGCCTTGGCTCGCGGCCCCTTTCTTTCCTTCATGAAGAAAGGGAGGAAGGGAGGGAGGGAGGAAGGAGGGAAGGAAAGAGAAAAGAAGAAGGGAGGGAGAAAGAAAGGAAGGATGGAAAGAAGGAGGGAAGGAGGGATGGAGAGAAGGAGGGATGGAAGGAGGGAAGGAAGGAGGGAGGAAGGGAGGGCAGGCAAAAAGTAAAATAAACATTATAAATAAAAATTTAGTTTTATAACAGTAAGTATATTTAGTGCAGAGAATCACAACTAATTACTAAGTTAAGAAAACTGGCCAAGAAACTTCATACAACCAAGAAAATAACATTACTTAAGTTAATCAAGTATCTGACACAATTCTTTAATTCCTTTTTACTAACTTTTTGATTGTTTGTTTGGCTAAATACTCTTTGATTACTTAATCCTACAACAATGGTTTTGTAAAATAATTTTCCACAAGGACAGAAGATAATACACTCCTTGCTCTAGCATGTTTAATTTACTTACTTTTTGGAGTCTGATAAATTCATTTTATTACTAAATGAATTATTACTAAATGCAACTTAGAGGTTTTTAAGGAGTTCTCAAATGAGTGTCAGCAACACCTGGGAGCTCTGATAGAAATGCAGATTCTCAGGCCTCACCCCAAACTCACTAAGTCAGAAGCCTGGGCATGGGACTCAGCAACGCGTGTTTTAACGAACCTTCCAGGTAACCCTGATGCACGTGATGTTCGAGAGGTCCTGCTAGAACGGAAGCAAAACCTCATGTCCTCTAAGACCCAACATGAGAAGGATTCCAAAAAGGCACCGAGCTAAGGTTGAAACAGTCAGAGTCAGCGCTCTCCAGGTCCCTCCATCCCAGATTCTGTCCTGTGGATTCCTGCCTCCACCAGCTGGTTCATCCCTGAGATAATGCGGATCAGAGGCCATGTCGAGGGCCCAGGTGTCAACAAACAGCCCTGTCTTTGGTTTTCTACAGCACAGTTGTAATAGACCAAGACTTTCGAAAGACCCTTCCTTAAATGCTTACAGAGCGAAGCATAAAGTGCTAGAGAAACTACAGAGGCGCAGAGACAGTGGAAGGAGCTCCCTCCCCTCTGTACGGCCCTGGCCTGCTCAGTGGCCACCGGCAGAGGCTCTGAGCTCTGCCCTGCTCCAGTTCTTCCTCTGCACTCCCCCTTCCAGGGCTGGGAGGGTGTGACACAGATCAATCCCCTCAGTACTCCTGGAGACACAAGGGCAGAGTGGGGCCAATGACACAGCCTCCAGAGGCGAGACGCACCCATCTCTTCAGAGCACGGGAGCACATGTGAGTTCCAGAATGCCCTCCTTCCTCCACCTCGCAGGCAGGGCCAGGCTGCTTTCTCCACCAAAGTCTGTGTTTCCGATCTCACACCTTCATGGGATCCCTTGTCAAGAGGGCCTCTGCTCCTGCTCTCAGCTCAGTTCCACCTTCTGACCTCACTTTGCCCAGCACAACCTCACTCTGTCCACTAACGTCAGCCTTTGATATTGGGCATCGCCTGCCCTGTGTGCTTATGATGCTCGTACACCAGCTCTGTTTTCCTCAGTTGGATGGCGATTCTTTCTTGTGCTTTACGTCTGTTTGTATCCTCCGAAAGTCGAGTGAAATGGTTTTCAGCACTGGCTGCCTATTGGGATCACCAAGGGGAGCTTTTAGAAAAAAATATCGCATCTGCAACTTAGCCGCAGTTACTGTGAGTCAACCGGCCAAGTGCGTGACATAGAGATTTGTGCTTTTAGCCATGCAGGCAAGGCAAAGAATCACTGACTGGCCTCTTGGACGTCTACTAGGGCATTGAAAAATATTGACAGTAGCTGCTGCTAATGATAATGGTGATGAGGACCACATATGGAAACTTGAGCATGGGAATGCACAGGAGCAAACATCGTGACTGTGAGTGGAGAAATGGGCTCAGATCCCTCGTCTGGTGGTGGAGGAAACGTAGTGCTTTTCATGCAGAGGGGAGTCAGAGGGGGGCGCCTCCTTGCTCAGTCAGGGCCCTGGACGCCTCCCTTCCTCGGGGTTGCCCTTAGCAACCATGTTCCTGCACTCAGGCACTTGGGAAACAATGCCATTTAGGATGACGCTGTGATTCTGAAGTGAAGATTCTAATGTGGAGAAGGAGTCTGTCAGAGAGCTCTGGGCACTGGAGTAATTTAGCTTGTGAGACAGAGGGAGCTTCAGGAAATGGACTACTCCTTTCACCACAGTGCTCTCTGGAGGCCAACCACCAACACCAACAGCAATAACACTTGTGAGTGATCTGTAATTTCCAAACCCTCCCTCAGCCAGGAACTTGAAGTTGATCTCCCAACATCAAAAGGCAAATTCTTGCCCCACTTTTACAGATGAGGAAGCTGAAGTTAAACTGGATTTAAGTCCATTGCGTAACTAGCACATCCTTTGGCTGGGCCTATTTTCCTCCTTTCTCTCCACCATATTGTTACTAGATTGTAGCAGAACACCACACACGAGGAATGTGTTACTACAGAGGAAAAATTGGATTCTGCTTGATACGCACTTTTACAAAAGAGGAAGCTGTCTGCTCTCTGGGAAGGATACAGTGAAATTCTCCCCCAACATAACGAGGGTGGGACACGTGTCCTCCTAGTCTCTCACTGACTGTGACACTCTGACTACAATGGTCTTAACAATAGAACTCCCAAAACTCTGGGTTTGCCCAGTCACCATCAGCAGGGCTACTGTAGCTGGTGAAGTGGGTACAGACACCTTGATGTGCCATGTGCTGCCTGGAACACTGCCGCCTCGCCTCCACTGGTTACCTGATTTCCTTGTGATATTCTTTGCATTAAATGATAAAAATGAATTCACACACGAAAGAAGACACCGCAGGTAAATTCATAGCTCCACGGCTTGCCTCACCTTCCCCAACAAGGCACCACTCAGTGTGCTGCCTCTGAGAGGAACCGTTCAGCAGCTGTGGGGAACTCTGATGCTCCAGAACCCAACCATCCCCGTGCTCTACCCAAACTTTGCCCTGGTAATTCATCCACGGGACACTCGGCTTGAAGCACCCCGTGCCCCACTGCATCCTGTCCCTGTGCTGGGCATCCTGCTTCTATCTAGACAGATCTCCCTGTCTCTAGACCCACCCAATCCATCCATGTGCTGCTGCTTGGAGCACTGTTTGGGCCGCACTCCCCTAGTGCCAAGTTCTTCTGTGATTCCCTGTTGCCAGCAGGTCTTCCCTGACCTGCCCCAGTCCAGATGCTGCCTGAGCAGGGCTAACGGTAAAGGCCCTGAAACAGGAGCCAGGCTGGATCCTGGATCTGTGTCTACCGGCCCTCAGCCCTGAGCACACTTTCTAATTTCCCGTGCCTCATGTTTCCATTTGTGAGGCAGAAGCTGTCACAGAACTCACCTCAGAAAGTTTCAGAATTGCCAGAAGCATCGCCTATGAAGCACAGGGAGTCTCGTAGCATCCGTGCACCCCACCACACACACACACACAGCCCACACACAAACACGTGTGCATGCATGCCTGGCCCGATTCTGGCCCCAGTTCTCACACACACACAGCCCACATACAAACACGTGTGCATGCATGCCTGGCCCGATTCTGGCCCCCTGTTCTCACACACACACAGCCCATACACACACACGTGTACATGCATGGCTGGCCCGTTTCTGGCCCCCTGTTCTCCCTGCACTCCCCACAGATGCTCCGTGCGAGCTTCCTAATTCAGGTTGTGTCCCTGTAGACACACTCCTTGTGCTGCACACTGGGCAGTCTGATCTAAAAACTGCTCGGTGTTCTTGATCAGAGGGTCAGATGGCCCCAGTGAGGAGGACTCAGCCACCCCTGAACACAGATTTTGTGTCTACACCAGGAAGATACAGAGGTCCTAAGCCCAGGCCTTCCCTAGTGATGCTGGTACTGAAACTCATGGATGGTACAGTTGCAGTGAATGCTCCGGGACCACTCAAGCCACTGATGTGCTTCTTTGTCCTCAGAACAAAGGCAAGCCACTGTGCAGCGCATACACCCAGGCTGGCCATGACCTTCCCCACCCAATGTCCAGGCCCCAGGGATGAACACATTCTCAGTCCCAGGTAGGTGGAAGCCAGGTGGGTGCAGCAGGCAGAAGAATGGCGCCCCGAAGAGGCCCCCGCCCTAATCCCCAGGCCCTGTGAACACACTGCTGTCGATGGTGAGGCGCGGTGCACATGCAGGTGGTGCTAAGTCCCTGGAGACGGGGGTACTCCTGGATGTCCCAGGTGGGCCAAGGATTCGGTCACATGATGGTGGAAGAGGAGGGTAGAAGAGTGTGTCAGAGGCCCTGAGTCCTATAACAAGAAACCGAATTCCCTCGTGGCTTGAGTGAGCAGAAAGAGCAAGGAACCAGACCCTCAGCACCCTCAGGGAGGACTGCGGCCCTGCGGGCACCTTGACTGGAGCCCATGAGATCCACGTCCAACTCTGACGATGGAACTGTCATCTTTGTGCTGTGTTAAGCCACTCTGTGCCATAGAAAGCTGAGACAGAGATAACACGAGCCGGGGCTCACTGTCACCCCCAGTGCGGATGCAGGCCAGGGGATGGCAGAGGCCGCTGCCCCATTGGCAGGAAGGCAGACTGAGCTTGGGGGAGGAGTGGGATGCGATGGCCTCAGAGGTGCTCGAGAAGGTGAGTGTGAGGGAGAGACAGGTCAAGGGCCAGTCCTAGGCTTCCTGCGGCTGTTACGGATGAGGCTGACGGCCTCCACCCTACCAGGGGGTTGCTGAAAGGGCCAGGCTTGGGGAGCGGAGGTCCACACTCAGCTCGCGGTGCCTTGAGACGCCCTCCCCCGGCTCCGGACAGGTGGCTGAGCAGGAGTTCCATCCACAGCACAGCCCGGCAGGGACGCGAGCTCCTCCTGAGCGGCTTAGCTGGAGGCTCTCGGCAGCCACTCTCGCCTCCTCCCTGACAGCAAAGAGGCCAGTGCCCAGCGGTGGGAAAGGTGCCTGTCTGAGAGTCTCACAACAACTTTGAGAAGATTCTATCAGGTAAGGAGAAGGATTGTGGGCAAATAAAAAGCAAAAGCAAAAGAAGCCGACACCCTCAGGGCCATTGAACTGACTGTTCCCCAGGCAGAAGCTCGTCAGGCATTTAGATGAAGTCAAGTCCTGCTCCTTGTGAGGCAAGAAAGGTCGCCCCCAGGACACTCTGGGGAGACACTTGCCCTCTGCAACCGGGAGACTGATTTGAGGATAACTTGGAACCATCACAAGACCATCTTCTCTCGCCTTGGTAATAAGCCATATGTCCTCTGGGAAGCTTTGCCTCCTTGGGCTTGGGTGGTGATGGGCAAATCTCCAAGGAGAGGAGTGAGAATCGGAGACTATTTTTGTTTCAGGAACTAGAGAATTGCAGATGCTCTGGCACTTTTAAAAGAATCCATCAAGAGAGGAGGATTCTGGGCACATGAAACTTCAAGGAAAGGCTCTGGCTTATTGTGGCCTGAAACGGATGCCCTGGTGGCCTGCAATGTTGGCTTTCCCGCATCGCCCTCCCTAGAGGACACTACTGCTCCTCGAGGAGCCACCCTCCTGCTTGTGCCTGCTCGTTTCTGCAGCGGTGCCCCCTCTCCACCTAGAGGACACTGCCACTCCTCGGGGAGCCACCCTCCTGCCTGTGCCTGCTCGTTTCTGCAGCGGTGCCCCCTCTCCATTCACCCTTGATCCCTTTTAGAAGTCCTGCAGCAGGAACATCTTCATTTTCAATTCTGTTTCTTCCCAAAGGCATGTTTCTTCGAAAAACAGCATTACTGGGGCTGAAGATGAGTTTAAAAGATGAAGTAATATCCTCCAGGATGTAGAAATCCTTCCTACTTGGTCTCCACAGCACTCAGCTCTCAGAGGCCCCCAGGATGGCCCAGGCCCAGAGGCCCACAAACCCAAGCTGGACGTGGCCTTCCCCACCCTGACGTCCCAGCTCCAGGGATGGGCACATCCTCAGTCACAGGAGGTGGCAGTGACCAGGTGCTCAGAGAGGTGGGAGGGTCCCCCAGCCCTGTGGCCATACAGACAGGTGCCCAGCAGGGAGGCAGAGGACATGGCCACGGCAGGAGGCCATTTCCAGAGCCTACGGAGGAACAGACAGCCACGGCATAGAGAAGTCGAGTGTGTGTTGAACAATGGCCTTAGGTGAACAGGCAGCTTTTCCCAAAGAGTCTGTCCTTGAGGTATTTGTGGGCCAGATGCAGAATTTGGAACCTCACATCTCTGGAGTTAAGAGCACAGAATAATTAGAAACCCTGTTTGGCTCCACACCAGCCTTTGCCGTCCACCCTGAAGCTTGGCCAGTGGTCAGCTGCCCTCTCCCTCCCTGGCGTGTGAGGGTCTTCAGGACAGGGACATAAGCATATCCCAGAGCATCTCCAGTCAGGCTCCATCCGTGACTGAAAACACAACACATTTTAGGGTTGAGGGAGCAGCCCACGGCTCAGTCACACTGCATGGTTTCTTTCCTCATGGTGACTATTTTTCTGTTACTCTCTCAAAAAAGCAGTGGAGTGAATTTAAAGATAACTGCAAAGGGTTGCACAACCCCCCGTGGAGAGGTGGGGCTGTGTCCCCTGCCCTGTCCTGAGCAGGCGATGAGACAGCTTAGCCAGTGGAGAATGGTAGACATGACCGTGGATCTGTTTTGCTGCCCAGATCTTAGGGAGCTGTTAGTGTAGCCAAGTCCAAAGCTCATACTGCCCGCTGCATGACAGTCAATCAGTTCAGAGGCAAAGTGCTGGGGCAAGAAAGATGACCTTATTCCAGGAGTCAGCAAACTGAGAAGATGGTGGACTAATGCCGTAAAGAACCATCTGAGGCTGACACATTTTTAGGCTCCCTCTATGTTAGAGCCCAAGCACACAGGAAACGGCTAAGGTCCGGAGGTGACAGGTGACCTCTGGATGTCAAAAGGGGCCTGAAGAGGTTGCGAAACTATTTTTCTCTTTGTTCATGGTCTAGGACTTGTCAGATCCACCTTGTTCTTGTAAATCTTTAAAATAACACTGTTACATGTACGTGTGTTTCTTTATCTCCTCGGGGGTCTGTTTCAACAGAGAGACAGTCATTAGTTCCAAAGTCCAACTATAATCTAACTTCTTTCCATGATTAGCTTGGCCTACATGCAGGAATGAGCAAAGGCAGCGGCTTGTAGGATCAGAAGCAAGATGGAGTCACCTGCGCCAGATTCCTCCCACTGTCCCATTGGCTTCCACTTCTGGCTGTTCCGGTGATTGCTCTTGGAAAGTGTCCTCAGGATCACTCATTTCTCCCCGGGAGCACAAGCACGTGCTCTGAGAAGCCCACGACTCACGTGAAGGCCACAGGCAGGTTCTGGGATTGGGTCCCCCTGGGCCCAGCCTTCTATCTTCAGCAGGCACCAGGCACGTGAGTGGAGCTGTCCTGAGCCCCATTCCAGACCATCCTCCACTTCATGCCTCCAGGGGACCTCTGTCAAAGCCACGTAGATCAAAGCAGTGCCTACCAAGCACTGCTCAAACACCTGACAAAATTATTACATGTAATAAAATGTCTCTTGTTATAAGTCATTAACTTTTGAGATAATGTGTCACACGGTGCCATTTGACTTTAGCAGCAGGTAACTTACTCACATGGGTTGAACAGCTGCTTCTGCTGTTGCCCTCAACTTCTCTCCCCATTGTCCATGGCTGGCACTTCTCTTCCACTAGATAAGTGTCAGCCATGGACAGTGAGTACACAGAGGAGATCACAGAGCAGCCATGGTGGCATCAGAAGGGCACTTGTCCATTCCTCTCTTTGGTGGACGGCAGGTCCTTTGGCCCCTGCTCAGGCAAAGAACCCAACCGCGGTGCTGTGAGGAACGTAGAGTGTTTCTTCATCCCCACCACCAGGTCAGGGAGGAAAAGCAAATCCCTGTTCCCGTCTAGACAGATGTGCATTTTCTCCCATCCCTGCCATTCCCTTCCGCTCCATTAGAAGAGGTGCAGAAAGCTTCAGAAAGTGTCTCTCCCACTGGCTCCACTGACCTGGGTACTTTAAAGACCAATTTCTAGCCCGGGCAATATAGCAAGGCCTCATCTCTACAAAAAGAGAAAAAAAATTGAAACTGGCTGGACACAGTAGCACATGCCTGTTGTCTCAGCTACTCACAGGGCTGAGGCAGGAGGATGGTGTGAGCCCAGGAGTCTGGCACTGCTGTCTGTTAGGCTGTCCTTGCATTGTTATAAAGAAACACTGCAGACTGGGCAACTTACCAGGATCCCAGAGCTCTTGAACCATTCCCAGCCTCCAGAGACACTTCCAGAAAAACAAAAAATTCATCCCTGCAAACATCTCTAGGTCAGACTTCAGTCATCCAAAATGGGTTATTCATCCAGTCAAGAACAGCAGGAAAGTGGGGAGGGCTTGGGTGAGGGAGTCAGGGATCAGGACTCTGGTATCAATAAATCAGCACTGAGCTCCCCTGCCCAGAGGGGCACATTCCTGTCTCCAGACAGAACAACTTCCCATCATCCTCCTCTCCTCATTCATTCCTCCATCTGAACATCTGTGTCTGTCCCAGATGCGCCGGCAGGCTCTGTGGGCTGGGACATGCAATATCAATCTATTGCAGACCCAGGAATGATCCTGCCTCTTCAACTTACAGCTATGAGACCTTGGCCAAGTCACTTAGTCACCTTTGGTTTCTCTGATTTTAAAAAGGACTCAGCAATACCTGTTTTGTACCTGTGAGTCTCATGAGAAATAAATAACACACATAAAGCACTCATTATGATGTCTGGCAAAAAATACTTAGCAAATGGCATAAATGAAACAGCCCTTTAGGAGTAGTGTTTGCTCAAGGGAACTCACAGGCTCCTGAGGAGAGGAGAAGGGAAGAAACCTGTTAGACAGGCAGGTGTGGGGGGTCCTCGGTTGAATTATTTCAAACAAAAGAACAGCCTGGAAAATCAAGCTGCAGACACAAATAAAGGAACTTGCACATTGGGGCTTGCCTAAGACATGCCCACAGCTGCACAGATAAGAAAGGCTACACAGGTGACTTGTTCAGACATGCCCACAAAGGAAAATTCTGTCCTCTGACACGTGCGCAGTGAGGGGAACAAAGCAATATGGAGTAACTCAAGCTAAGGAACCACAGGTGCCTTAGGAGGATTGGGTGACGCTACCAGAAATTTGTGGCGTATGTTCATGAGATGCCCAGCCCTCGTCAGCTTTCTGTAAAAGCCTTTGCATTCAACTGTATAAATGGCAACACTTTCTCAGGTCCCCTCTCCACAGCAGAGAGCTTTCTTCTTTCTCTTGTTAAACTCACTCCAACCTCATCCTTGGTGTCTACACTCCTTCATTTTCTTGGTCGCGGGACAAAGAACTGCAAGTCTACCTTGAACAACAGGACTGCAACATTGTGGTACATTGGCAAGACTGTAACACTGAGATGGCGACACCCAGGAGGAGTGGGCAACTACCACAGAGACCTGGAGTCCACAGAACCACCAGCCCCCACACGGGGAGGAGTCTGAGGACAAAGCCCATGGATCCCAAACTCTAGCCCATAAGCACACTGAGTAGCATAAGAGATAAGAGGTGAGTGATGTGAGACAGGTCAGGCCACTAGTGATTTAGGCTCCTATTTGCCTTCTCTGCCTTCCTCAAAATTGCCTTTTGTTGCCAAGCATGCCATAGCATTTCTGTGGAGAGTAGTTCATCAGCTGGGTCCTGTTTCACTTGACATTGCAGGTAGTTATGAAGAAATCCAACGTGGTAGAGGAGAAAGGAGAAAAGTCCGGAAGGTTTCCGCTACCCATTGCCTGGAGCACACAGGGTCTGAGATTGGAAACTCAGGCCTCAGGCTTCTCACCCAGGAGGCAGGACCTGCAGGCCCCGCCCCTGCCATCGTGGCTCTCCAGGCGAGGGGACAGGACCTGAGTACACAGGCTCACCCTGCACAGCCTCATGACATCTCTTTCAGAAGCCAAAACTCAGAAGCAACATTGATGCAGCTAACTACTCACATATTTTAGCCACATCCTGCGAAGCAGTTGATTATTTGGGAAAAGCAGGTAATTATCTCAAGTTTTACTTTCTCAGGGAAATGTAATGGAAAAGTCACCTCCAGCCCTTGTACTACCTTCATCCGGGACCCAAGCAAACCTGCCGTAATGAAAGGCTAGACTCATCCGGGACCCAAGCAAACCTGCCGTAATGAAAGGCTGGACTCTGTTTCCACGGCAGTGGAGCCGCCCTTCTCACACTGCCACTGCCAAAACAGAGGGGTGTGCTTCTCTCTGTTAAAAATACTATGGTAACATTTCAATAGCCAAGAGAATTTTTCCTCTGACACTAGCAGGTGACGTCTGTTGGCAGAATAGGGTAAGAATGAGTTTCTTCCTCCCAAGGGGACTAGAGAAACTGCTGTCATCGTGTCACACATCACGCAGGGCACTCAGCATAGCTTCCTCAGAAGTTTCATCGTCACCTGGGGAAGCAGTGATTTTGGAATCCAGCTCATGAAGGAACTGAACGTCTGAGACGCAAAATTAGGACTAAAACCCAGGCTTTCACCTCCAATACAATACCCCCTGACTCATGCCTGGCTGACCATATCACCACCACCACCAGCAACCCACCAGCTGCCATCACAGCACTCACCTCCTTGACTGGGTGGCAGTAGAGAGCCTTCTGACCCGGTGCCGACTCCTTGGTCCACCTCGCCAGGCCACCAGCTTCACAGAGCTTTCCTGTAACTCCTAGGACCCAAAAGTAGAGCCTTTACACCAGCCCAGAGTGACTGTCTTCCGGATCAGGGAGGACCAAATGACCAGCTAGAGTAACTCAAACATAGTAGAGGAAAAACTTCACAGTACGAAATGAAGTATGAGTGCTGAGTGCCGGGAAAGACTCGAACTGCCTGCAAGTGGAAGGAACAAGTCTCTTTCTGTTGAGATTGATTCTGAGATGTCAGTCTCCTTTACACACATCAAGGTTCCTGAGGGGAAAGCCAGCTATTAACATTGCTAATTACTTGTTAAAATGTACAAATGGTCCTGGGGACAAGCTTGTCTGCATGTGAATTAGGTGTCCAGAGTAGTTAAAATCACTTAATTACGTGCTTGTGACGGGGAGAACAGAATTTAAGACAGAAACAACAGGACAGTCTCAGGTTACTGGGATGTGTCTAGAAAACTGAGGAGGGTGGCGGGTCCAGAGCCTCAGGAGGCAGGTCAACTCACATCGAAAACAATTACTGTTCTGCTACTGAGGGAGAGAGCTGTCTGATGAACACCCCGATGGACCAGGGGGAGGATAGGGACCCCTGAGTATGGCTGAGTAGTCACTGAGAAAATTGCAGTTGTGTAGGAATCCGTGAGGGAGGAGCGGCAGGAGGGAGCCTCTTGAAAGGTCCCTGAGCGAAGATTACAACAGCGAGAGAATTCTAGCCTGGCTGAGTCCACCTTGCTCTAGCCCCACAGGTGGGCTGCCCTCGCTCATTCCTGGGCACAGACCAAGTTAACCCTGGGAGGAATTAGTTTACAGCTTAATGTTGAAGCAAGAATGATAATAGTCCCTCCCTAACACTGACCCCTCCTTGTCTGGCAACTAAAGCTGCCTTTGTAAAACTAAGAAAGGGCACGAGACTAGGATTACGGGAGAGCTCTGAATTCCGCGAAGATGTAGGCATAGCTTGCCTTTCTATAATCATTTACTCCACCAGAGATCACAGGTTTGTGACTTCCCCAGGTGCTCTATAGACAGCATCTCTGCTGTAGAAGCTAAGATTTGTCTTTTGGGATGTTTTTCAACCCTTTGCATCCTGGCACCACCCAGACTCGTGACTCATGATTGATGAGTCCTGGGACCCCACCCAGCAGCAGACTCAATTCATGAAGATCCTTTTCCACACCCTGTGATTTCATTCCCTAGCCATTCAGCAGCACCCGTTCCCTAGCCCTCTGCCCACCAGCGTTTTATCCAGAAAAACGCTAGCCTCTGAGTTCGGGAGGAGCCTGACTTGAGTAATAAACTCCAGTCATTCCACTTGGCCAGCTCTGCGTTAATCGAATTCTTTCTCTACTGCAATATCTGTCCCAGCGAATTAGTCTTGTCCGTGCAGCTGGCAAGATTACACTCGCTCCTGAACGAAAACACCTGGGAGGTGAGGAGGATGGACTGTTCCTCTTCTCCAGCTTCATCCCTCCTCCCCCATCTGCTTGGACTCCATGGTGTTCCAGGAGCCCCTTACCTGCATGACCATGGCCCAGATAGCCCAGAAGCAACCTCAGACAGAGAAATGAGGACAACATAGCCCAGCCTGCCATGTGTGGGGTAGGAGGGACAGTTAAGCGTCCTTTTGCAGCCTTTCCTGCAGAAGCTGGTAACTCACCTGCCCCCTCAATACTGGGATTGTGTTTTAGTTTCTGTTTATCTTAAACACTTTATAAAGGGGTAGACATGCTGTGCTTCCAAAGAAGGCTTCAGAATGCCTTTCGAAAACCTGTTGAGCCATTCTGTGACTGTGTAAGACAGTGATCCAGCATCTTTTTCTCAGTGCTGTGGCACAGGGGAAGAAAAATGAACTCAGAGATGTGGAGGCGTGTGAGACCTGAAAGAGTTTATGGCAGTCAGCAAAAGCCAGCCCAGAGTCCCATAGATCTCAGCTAGTTCATCCGAATGAGGCTGTAGAAACTGAAATGCAGCCCTCTCTTCTCATTGTGAAACTGGGAGCAAATACATCGCCCATTTTCCACAAACTGTCTTATAATAGGAGAGAGAGGCCTGAGAGTACAAATCCAGATTTTTTTAACCAAAATAATTTCCTAGATTCAGTGCATCCCAAAGAAAAATTTCAGCATTTTTGTAGACCAATGAGCTGTTTGTAAAATTCTTATAGGAACACAAAGGACTAAGAATAGTCAAGATGACCCTGAAGAAAACAAAATTTAAAAATATGACCAGCCACCAAGCCATGTTATAAGGCTAAATTAATTCAGACAACATGCTATTCACTCAAGAGTGAGCAAACTAACCAATGGGATAAGACATATAATTAAGATAAATGTGCATCCATGTAGTATTGCCTGGTTTCACACAAAAAATAACACTGCCCTGCAGCTCAGGAAAGAATAGTGTTTTCCATAATCTATACTCAGACAATGCTTGTGTGTGTCACGTCATCCCAGTCAAAGAAATCCATCCCAGAAGGATGTCAGAGGCAAACATTGTAGATATCTCCAAGACTTTGAAATAGGAAAGTTTCTTCAGTAGGACACAAAAGAGACTAACCATGAAAGAAATAAAATTAAAAATTGATAAATCAGACTCTATTAAACTAAAGCTTCAGGCAATGGCGGAGTAACCTATATCAGACTAGTCCTTCTGACCAACAATCCAAAGCATTGAAAGACACACACAGTGGTTTGAAGGCACAGAACAGGATGGCGAAGCAGGCAGGACCTGGAGGAGTACAGCACAGGAAATCACACTGGGCGTGATCACCACATATCCGGCTTCACGCCAAGGATGCACTCCTGCTTTACACAGACATGGTAATACACCTCAGGAAGAAAGCAGACGTTTCTTGGAAGTGAAGAGTTGGAAGTCGATTGGGAGACATTTCTGCATGGATTTCTGACACGTCATATATTATAAGCAAAACACTGATCGCCATTGTTCCAGACAATCTTTTCAAGAATGTATGTACAGCAGACAGCCTTGGATGATAAAAATCATGTCATCTTTCAGAGCAAAGGGCAGGTATCTTATTGTGCAGTGCAATGAAGATAATGTCTCTCCTTCTGGAACAAAAGACGGGCATGGTGAATCCTGTTAATAAACGTTTCAAGTTCTCCCAACTCAAGGCTTCTGAGTTCTTCTCCTGTAATACAAGGCACAGCATGTGCAAATGTTGTCTGGCCCTTTTCACATCATCCTGTGGAAACTGGGGCTCATGGAAGTAGCACAAAATGCCACAAAGCTTCTATCTACCGCTTTTGCTGTGAGTAATAAACTGTCCTTTGTCTCTGATCCAGGAGTCTCTGGTTTCCTGCCACCAGCACTGAAAATGTGGTAGGCTGCCTTGTTAGCTTCCCTGCAGGGTGAAGTCTGAGATCCTTCCATTTCTGACAGTTGTAGTAAACAGGATGGGGTGTTGACCACAACATGGCTTTCTATAAAAGAAACTATGAGGGCCTCAAAGGTCTATTAATAGGATTTAAGGGAAGTCCATAGAAATCAGTAGCAAACATGTTCACTAAATTGTATAATTAACTGGGAAATGAACAGTCCTTCCCACTATTGCCTGTTCATTAAGGAGTTGTACCCTTTTTACTGGTATAGATCTTTCTTCTCTTTCTATCACCCAGTGCCTCCCTAACCCTCTCCCCAGGCCTCAGTTGCTTTAAAGAAAAAGACTATTAGAAATGAGCCAGTCTCCCTGCCCCAAGGGCAACTGAAGGTCCTTGGCACCCGCATGCTGGGGAACTGTGGGGCTGGGAAGAACTCAAACCTTTCTACTGTTATTGGTGCAGGTACAAAGCCACCATTCTATGCAGTCCCCTGGTTAAAAAATTGAGGGAAGATCGAAGATCAGTTGAATGGGTTTGGACCAAGTTTACAGTGTACAAAGGGAAGTAAAGTGATGCTGTGAGCGGAGGCACAATGTCTACTAACGATAACTGTAAGCATGATTTTAGGTGTTTTCTTTTCCTTCTCAATCTCTTTAGGTTTCAGTTGTCCTAGTTAGTAAGTAGTCAGTATCTGCTGAACTCCTGCTATGTATCAATGCCAAATTGGAAAAGTAATGCATGCCTTGACTCACAAAACTGTCATGATGCAGAAATGAGATAGATGTGAAAATGCTCTGGGAAAGAATGTGTGTAGCAGAAAGGAACTAGAGTGGGCTCTGGGACAGGAGTTTAAAGGGTTCTTAGCCAGCAAATGGTGCTCTCCATATGCCGAAGCAGTGGAAGAGCTCCCAAGCCAAGCCCGTTCCCAGTGGATGTTGCAGGGCTCTTGATGCCTTTGTCCATGTCCTAATCAATCAGCAGTGACACCCCGTGACCTGCCTGCTTCCCCCACTGCACCCTACAGATAACTGCTATGCAGCATGTGATGACAGGGGACCTGTCTCATCCGAAATCTGGTCTGCCAGAGCCTCCACGCAGCCCTTCGTCAGGCACCGTATCCTGAGAGGTGCTTGGCAGAACTGAGGAAGCAGAAAGGAAACAGCCCTCCCCCCGCCGAAAACAAACACATGAAAAGAAAAGAACAAGAAGAAAGCAAGTTTTAAAATCCGATCGCATGGGGAATTTCACAAGAAAAGTGAGGGCAGGTGACGTGTGAGGAGCAGGGGGCCATAGCAAATACATTTCATTATTGATTTATGTATTTAGAACAATTCTGAGGGAAAAGTGACTGTTTGGGGCCTGCTGACTTGATTTTCGATGTCGTACCATGTGTGAAATTATCTAGTCATAAGAAGAGAATAAATAATGTTCTGATTTTCTTGCCAGTAATAACAGCACACCATGCATATTGAAAACCATGGTAATTCGATAAGAACTGTCACATTCCATGCCATGGTTATTTCTTGTCCCTACTTCTGTGTGCATGCGTGTGTGTGCGTGCATGTGTGTGCATGTGTGCGTGCGTGTGTGTGCATGTGTGCACATGCGTGTGTGTGCGTGTGTGTGCATGTGTGCACATGCGTGTGTGCGTGTGTGCACATGCGTGTGTGTGCGTGTGTGCGTGTGTGTGCGTGTGTGCACATGCGTGTGTGTGCGTGTGTGCGCGTGTGTGCACATGCGTGTGTGTGCGTGTGTGCGCGTGTGTGCGTGTGTGTGCGTGTGTGCACATGCGTGTGTGTGTGTGTGTGTGCGTGTGTGCACATGCGTGTGTGTGCGTGTGTGTGCGTGTGTGCGCATGCGTGTGTGTGCATGTGTGTGGTGGGGGGAGGTTCCGGCCACCCTTGCTATTTTTCTTAATCCTTCTTTTGTGTGGCTATTTCTCCCTCTTCCTCTCTCTCTGATTCCCTCCCTTCCTGCCCCTTCCCTCCTCTCTCCACCCCCTCAATCTCCCTCTCCCTCTCTCTCTCTCTCTCTCTCAGCAGTTCCCAATGTCCTCCCTGCTTCCTTCCAAGGAAGCCCTCTGTCCATCCACGTCTCCAGGTTGGTCCTTCTCTCCTTTGCTCTCACTTCTCGTGGCTGATCTTTGTCTTCCATCTATACTGTCTATCACCACTTTGTTGACCTGTCCCAATGGAACCACACGTCCTGGTGGACTCCGCTTGCTCCTGTGGAGAGGAGACAGGGGTGGCACAGGCCACCCTAGAGGCCTGAGGCCGTGAGCCCTGAGAGAAGGTGCTGAGCTGGGAACAGCTTGTAGAGCCAGAGATGACAGGAAGGACCTCAGGTCTGCAAATTCCACTGTGATTGTTTTCCTGATGAAAGGTACTAACCAAAAGCTACCCTTGGAGTGAGAGAAACCACTTTTGTTCAGAAAGGAGCTTAAATCTTCCTAAAGTACTGAGCAAGGACTTTTCCCATTCAAAAATACTTCATAGTGTCTTGTGGAAAGGTAGACACCAGCATTAGGTTCTAGCATGAGCCTTACCATTTATTCCCTCGGGATTTCCATGTTCTTAATACAGAACCAAGGAGCATGTTCACCAGGTGTTACACAATGGTGGCCTCCACCCAGATCCAGACTGCGAACGCGGCGTGTGGCTTCACGTCCACTGCAAAGCTGACTGCTTTCTGTGAGCCATGTGGAGTCCAGTGGGCACAGCATCCATTACTCCTTACTGTTTAAATCACAGCAATTTAATACCTTTACTCTAGGCTGTGCCCACGGAAGACCAGAACCCTGGTGAGAGGAAGGGTGGCATTCTCCCTGGAATGGGGAGGAAACGGCGGGGGACGGGGGAGAAGACTGGGGTATGGAGAGATGGGTATGGACAGGTGGGGATACGGACAGACGGGGGTACAGACAGACGGGTACGGACAGGCGGGGGTATGGACAGGCGGGGATACGGACAGGCGGGGATACGGACAGACGGGGGTACGGACAGATGGGGGTATGGATGGTGGGGGTACGGACAGACGGGTATGGACAGGCGGGGGTATGGACAGGCAGGGATACGGACAGGTGGGGGTACGGACAGGCGGGGGTAGGGACAGGCGGGAGTGTGGACAGGCAGGGGTGTGGACAGACGGGGATATGGACAGACGGGGGAGAAGACGGGGGTACGGACAGACGGGGGTACGGACAGACGGGAGTATGGACACACTTGGTTCAGCTGCCTGGAGGAACTTGCCAGGGAGTTGAGTCATTGCCAGGCCACAGAGCTCAGCCTGACTTTCAGCCTTCTGCTCCAAACTTTCTTAATTAGATCTCAAGGGAATTAGAAGGAAAAAAAGGCATCAGAATTTCTAACTTTGCTGTGCCAAGCATATTCCTGTTTATGTGAGAAGTCAGAGCGTGGAGCATGAGAAGGGAGGATGATTCGCACGGGACAAGGAGAGTGGTGCAGCATGAGGAAGCAGAAAGCGGAGGCTGTGGAGTGCACCTCGTGGGTCCAGCTTCTCACCAGTGGAAACCTTGAGGTCTGGAGGAGAAACAGAGTCAGGAGGGGAAAGGCAGATGCTGATCTCCCTCTCAGACTCGTGCAGCAGCCACCAGCCATCAACAAGAGCACAGGCTCCACAGACAGCGGTTTTGTCGTGATATCCCATCACCATCACGCAGGGCCTGGCAGTCACTCATTCAGTAAATATCGATGACCGACTACACTGTGAAAATAAGTCATTCAAAATCTAAGCTGCTGGGACTCTAAATTGTTTTGAGCTTTAAAGGAATGTAAGAGGCCTGAGTCATGTAACAGGCAGCTGCAACCCTCGTTTCTCTGATTATAGATTAGCCTTAGTCCTTATACACACGGTTTGGTTAAATGTTGCAAATGACTAAAAAGCACAAGTGGCAAAACTCCTCCCTCTTCACTGCTGACCTTCATGGTAGATTAACTTCCTCCTCTTTCTCACACAAAACTTCCTGATTATCACAGTGTCTAAGATGAAACATTAAATACACACCTTTAAATTGGAAAGGAAATGAAAACCAGTTGTAAAGGAAAGAAAATAAGACCTAAGGAAAAGAAAACAAACAAAGCTATTGTAACTCATAAACCAGCCTTGTATAAAAAGGGTTACAATCCTACTAAACCTGCCTATATAAGCAAGAACTTAACTTTTATCTTAGAGCACTGACCCTATTTCTCTGGAGTCTTTGTCTCCCATTCCCAGCTTTTCACTTGAATAAAAGCTTTAAACTGGATTCTGGTATTTTTTACTATTTCAGGTTAACAGAATAATGTCCTATGTATCAGTTTCCCCAGCACCTGTCATGTGAAAGTAATTTAATGTCTGTGCACAGATACTTGACTGTTTAAAACATGTCATATGTAATAAATCTTTGGAAGTCACGGATCCCAGTGCCTCCGAGATGAGACTGACATGTGGTGAGGCTGTGAGCCTACAAGGCACGCATTTAGAGCTTCAAGGATGCTAGTGGTTTCTTTCTGACACCAAATCTCAACAAACTTCACTCCTGGCACGAGAAGAGAAGTCTCCAGATTTAGCGTTGCCGGAGAGGATGATGATGGCGATGGCGAGCTCAGAGAGTTAACATCTCAGAGGTTAAAAAACCTCACTGCTGGCTGCACAGCAACGTGAATATACTTTACTTTACTGAATTATGTCCCTAAAAACGGCTAGGATGGTAAATATTCTGTTACGTGTATTTTACCAAATTTTAAAAACAAACACACCACTAGTTAATGGTGGAACTGTCATCCAGCACTTTCTGACTCCAAGGCCCACATATTATTTCTTGCCTCTGGGAGGCACAGCATTGTCAAGCAGCCTTTTTATCACATATCCTAAATAAAGATGATTTCTTCAGAAGTAAAATAAACAAATATTCTCATCCCACCCTGGTATTGCAAGACATGGAAATAGAACAAGCAACTGTGGCATTTCAGTCTGGATAAGACGTTGTCCACCCCTTTTAGAAGCTGACCTGAACTGGAGGCAGAGCTTGTGTGTTGAATTTGAAAGACTTAGATCAGTCCTCAGGGTTACAGGCAACATTGAGTGCCGCACACACTACCCCGGCCTGACCTCTCCCTCCTCCGTGGCCGGGGAGGGTGGGTTGTGGGTTGTCAAACAGGAGGTAGGGATTCCTGAGTGCTTCTGAGAGCATCTATTTTATTTATTTATGTATTTATTTTTCCATAAGTTATTAGGGGTACAGGTGGTATTGGGGTACAGGTGGTATTTGGTTACACGAGTAAGTTCTTTACTGGTGATTTGTGAGATTTTCGTGCACTCATCACTCGAGCAGTACACGCTGCACCGTATCTGTAGTCTTTTATGCCTCGCCACCTCCACTCTTCCCCCCAGGGAAATGCAAATCAAAACCACAATGTGACATCACCTCGCTCCTGCAAGAACGTCCATAATCAAAACATTAAAGAACAGTAGATGCTGGCGAGGATGCAGTGATCGGGGACACTTCCACACTGCTGGTGGGAACGCAAACTGGCACAGCCGCTGGGGAAAACTGTATGGAAATTCCTTAAAGAACTCAAAGTAGAACAACCATTTGATCCAGCAATTCCACTGCTGGGCATCTACCCGGAAGAAAAGAAGTCGTTATTCAAAACAGACACTTGCACACACGTGTTTCTAGCAGCACAATTCATAAGAGCATCTATTTTAGAGAGGAGCCAAAGCGCGATCATCATCAGCAGGCAAGGAGTTGTGGGGGAAACTGAAATGTTCGAAACACAGGTGAGAAAGGCTCAACGGAGAAAACGATTCCCCGTCACAGGAGGGCAGGGTGTACGCATCTCACATCATTTAATCCTCAGCACCACCCTGTGAGGCACGTGTGACTCTTATCACCATTTTATTGACGCCATAAAGAGTCAGCGGCGAAAGGATTTTCTCAGGGTACCACTGACATTGTTCTGAGTCCTACTCGTCCTAGTCCCTGTCAAGGCCACGGCGCAAAGGTGCCCTTCCATGACCCTCATACGTGTCTTCAAACATGCTCACACAGACAACCACACGCAAAAGCCATCCACACATGCACCACACACAGCACACACACAGACACACACACCGGGCACACACACAGCACACACACAGCAGACACACCACATGCACCACACAACACCTCCCACACCACACAGTGTACACACACTACGCACCAAACACAACCCACACACACCATGCATTACACACACCACACACTACACCTCACATACACCACACACACGACCCACTACACACACCATGCATCACACACACCACACACCACACATACTACACCCCCACACATCACAGACTACCCACACACACCACACCCCGCACACACCACACACCACACCCTACATACCACACACAGCCCACACACCACGCACACACCACAAACACCAAACAATACCATAGACACCATTGACACCACACAACCACACATCCACACCACACACATCAAACACAACAGATGCACACCACGCAAACCACACACACTACACACCACATACACCACACAACACCTCCCACATCACACACTATATACACTACACACCAAATACAACCCACACACATCGTGCATCACACACACACCACACCCCGTACACAACACATACACTACACACTATACTCCACACACAACCCACACACACCACATACACCAAACACACTACACACCACACAACCACACATTCACCACACACAACAAACACAACAAATACACACCACACAAACCACACATTACACACCACGCACACCACACACCTCCCACACCACATGCACACTACACACCAAACATAACCCACACACCACATACACCAAACACACTACACACCACACAACCACACATTCACCACACACATCAAACACAACAGATGCACACCACGCAAACCACACACACTACACACCAAACATAACCCACACACACCACACACACACCAAACACCACACACCATACAAATCACACATCAACACCACAAACACCAAACACAACAAATACACACCACACACACTACACACACCCTACCCACCCACACCGCACACATCACCCACACCAAAGACACACCACACACCACCACACACACACCACACTCCGGCACACCACACACACCACATGCCACAAACACCACACACTACACACATGGCACACACCAAACACATCAAGTACACACCACACACATACACTTACACACAGAACACCCACCATACACGCACTGTACACACACTACACACACACACACACATACAATCACAAGTACACATCTTATGGTGCCTTCAAAGTAGCAGGAACGAGGTCAGGAAGTCAGGCTGTGCTGCAGCAGTTGGTAAAGAGGGCACAGGCTCTGCCCACACCCAGGCAGTCCACCCATGGAGGTGAGGGGTGAGGGGGACAGTCTCCAGGAGGGGCCTGTCGGCCTTGCTGCTCCTGGCTTCCTAAACCAGTTCCTCTTATCAACCCTGCCTCCGCCAGCTCCAACCCAAAACCACACGCAGACACACACGGACGTAAACACAGACGGGGACACACAGACACACTGACGCACACAGACATACAAACACGCACGCCCAGACACAGACACATATTGATTTAGACGCATACAGACACACACACAGACATACACAACCCACAGATACGCACACAGACACATACAGAAAGACATACAGATTCACGCAGACACACACAGACACACACAGACATACACAACCCACAGATACGCACATAGGCACACACAGACATATAGATTCATGCAGACACACACAGACACACACACACAGACATACACAACCCACAGATACGCACACAGGCACACACAGAAAGACGTACAGATTCATGCAGACACACACATCGTCGGTTGTGAGTGCTCAAGGAATGCAAGCTCATTTGGATGTTGATACAGGCACAATTGCATTACGAAGGCAAATTTGATGATAAAGATCAACACAGGATGAAACCAAATCTAAATGTCTTCAGGATGGATTTTTAGAATTTTTAGTCCGCAGAGCACACAGGCTAATGGACAGGTCACATTGCCTCAGGACAATCTCAGCTCTCTGGAAGAAATGGGGTCTAGTGATTGACAGTGGGAGATTTTAAGATGTGTGGCCTTGGACGCGTCGTTTTACACGTTTGTGGTATCAGTAAGTGGGAGGAATCCAGGTGCCTCCCAAGGCTGTCCTGGGGAGGAAGTGATGGAAGGCCGGAGAAAGAAGCAGGCAGACCCTGCCAGGAGGTGCCACTTCATGTTAATTCTGACCACACTCTTTACATCCTTCTGGCTTGAAAGTGGCGAGGAGGGAGCCTGGGCCTCATTTCTTAGGATTTTTCCCAGACTCCCAGGCTGTGCGCAGTAGGCGGGAAAGCCTCACGGTGCAGCCCAGGCCTGGGGTGGGGGTGCAGCTGCCTCGCGAAGCGGCTTAGCCTTCCACGCACTTCACCCTCCCTCTGAGCTGAGGTGAGAAACTCACTCAAGCTCAGGCCCACCCGCTCCTGCCTCACCTCCAAGCCCAGCGTGCTGCCACCATCAGCACCAGGCACTTCAGAAACATGCATTCCACACGCATGAACCCGGATCTGTGCCCCTTATTCAAGGAAGATCAGGGCAGGACAAATCAGCCAGGGGATGCCAGGCACCATCCCAGGGACCTGGGGAGAAAAAAGGGGTCACCAGCCATGGCACATGGCTCCCGGGACAGCAGGAGGGCTGGGAAGGCATCTGCCCTGTGCCTGGGCCTGCAAGTCCTGGGGACAGGCAATGGGTCCACACACGTGGCGTCCGGGACACCTGTGCTCGAAGGATGGTCATGGCAAGGACCCTCCACCAAGGTGGGAACTGGGGCAGGGACCCTGTGAGGGCCGTGGTCCCTGTCAGACCGGGTGCCATCAAGGCTGTGCCCCTGCTTAGCCTGAGGCTTCGGGATGACTTTGCCTGTGCCTCCGGTCCCTCCCAGGGAGATCCACAGGTGCTGTGGCCGTGCTGACGCTGGAGTGGTGATAGGGGCACAGGCAGAGGTGGCTAAAGACTCACAGACGCAAACGGCGTCTGTGCCACAGGTGGAGGGGCCTGGCGAGGGAGATGGAGTGGCCTCTCGTGGAGGGGCAGGTGCAGGAGCCAGGCAGAGCCCAGGGGCAGGCCCACGCCAGCACCACCTGGGCTGTGAAGGGACAGCCTCAGAGCAGAACTCTCAGTGCTGAGCTCAGCACAGAGCAGGACGAACCGGACAACAGGACACCACCTGAGGGGAGGGGAGGGGAGGAGCCGCTCACGTAACTGAGAGCTGAGGACAGAGGACACACGCCCAGGAGGCTTCCACTGGAGTCCACGCATGGGAGGGAGGGAAAGGGGGAAGTGCTCTTTCTCTTGTTTTTCCTGTGGTTCCACGGCTCACTGCCTTTTCCACAGCCTTTCCACTCCCCAGAAAACCGTGTGGCTGGGTTAATGATTTTCTCCAAGGACTTGCGGCTGATAACTGAGCCAACACCCCGTCCTGGACTCCGACTTCAGGATCCCACATGGGCTCCCCCGTACCACGAAGCCACCCAGAGGGCCGTGGACGACCCCACAAGAGACACCGGCCGCTGCTCTTCATTGAGTTCCAGCTGCAGTCGTCAAGGTGGGGGAGGGGCGTGTGTCCCCACCCCCAGTGGACACTGGCAATGTCGGGCGATGTTTTTGGCGGTTGCGCCTTGGGGAGAGGCGCAGATGCTCCTGGCCTCTGGTTTCTTAGTGGGGAGGCTGGAGATGCTGCGAAGTGCCCTCCAGTGCACACAGCAGCCACGGGGAGGCTGCGGCCTGAAGGGTGGGTGGTGTTGAGGCTGATACTCTGGCCCACCACGACGCCACGTCCTCCCTCCGACAGCCACGATCAGGAAGACTTCTTCAGCTCGTCCTTGTGCCCCCAACGTCCTCGCTCCCACGGCCCCAGGAATGGTTCTGGGGGTCATTGCCGCTTCCATGGGGATGGCATGAGGCACTCCAGCTTCGTCATGCCTTGTTCGCCCCTTGTTCTCAGCACTGCTCTTCCTCAGCCCAGGAAGTCAGAATCCACAGTCTCAGAGTCTCCACCAGTGACAGCTCAGCTCAGCTGAGTCATTCCCACTTTCAGAACCGGCTGACAGTGGGGCAGCAGCCACTCTGTTTTCCATCGCCGCAGAGATGCCCCAGGGATGCTGCTGGGGGCCCTCTCCAGCCCACCCCAGCCTCCTGACACAGTCTCCCCACAGACCTCGCCTCAGTCATCCCCACAGAAAACTCAGAATCGGGAAATGAGGAAAGGACCACAGGCCTGACTGATTTGGCAGAAGACAGTAGAGGAGCGAGTGTTTGACGAAACAGTAAGGACACCTCTGACGGCAGAGCCGTGCAGTGAGCATCTTCTTCCCAAACACAGCAAATTACCCAGCAAGGGCAGGAAGCTTTGGCAGAATTAATCACTACCTGGAAAACAATTTCACACTAGAATAAACAGGAGAGAGAGAATAATAAATGCATTGCATTGTCCAATTGTTAACCTGAGCCTCGATATATATTAAAAAACAAGTCAATTACTTCTAGCAAAGACGGAAACTCATCTTGTTTAGCAAAATAAGATAAAGAAGTCTGGGGGTGGAGAGCCAGCGATCTGAGGGAAGACATCCTGAGATGATAAATATCTCATGTCAAGCCCGCACTCAGCCGCAGGCTTCTCAGAACAGAGGCAGCCAGCCCCGTTCCATCTGAGGAAGCAGAAGAAGGAGGAATGGCACTGAGCATTGGAAAGGGAGCGGGCATCAGCTACCAGAGAGTTGTTATAAAATATAGAAGCAAAACATTAGAAAGGCACAGTTATTTTTCAATAGAATCGTCCCATGTCTTCGCAGAAGGGTTTAGCTCCTGCATTCACACTCTGGTGTCTGGGAAATGTGCTTGACTTTCTGCGCAGAACCAGAAAGGGAGACAGGAAGATGAGTTTTTTTCCCCGAGACAAAACTAGGTTGTTTTTCTTTGCTGCCTGCTGGACAGGCGGGCTTTCTGAATTGATAGCATGTCACTCAAGAGGCATTTGAAAGAAAACACTTTAATCCTAAGTGAAAGAAGGGTTTTCGCGCGTACAGTTCATGGTTCAAATAAGTAGAAACCACTTTACTTTTGATCCCCAGGTTGTATGTGCCAGACAGACTGCACTTTCTGGAGTCTGACACCAGCACATGTCCAGGAGGTGGTCGAATTATATTCTGGGCAGTGGAGGCTTTTGTAATCGACCAGAATTGCTTTTTCTGTGTAAAATGATGGTTGCAGTGCTTCCTGGAGTATAGATAATGCCCTTGAAAATCACTTAAGATGACCTTACAAACTTCAGAGTCTGTAATTTTCTCACGCCCTGTAATGCACGACCCTCACTGGTTTCCTTCCTGGGCTCTGTGAGAAGACGGATGTGCGTCAGGTCACCCCCGGCATCTGAGTGGGCCTGGGCTGGCTGCCTCTAATACAGCCTCCAGGACATGTCAGATGGGCTTCAGCACCACCCCCACGACTGACCTCATTCACACGTGGAAATTTACCAGGAAAAGTTTGTTGTGGATGGATCCAAAGAAAGCGTGTCTATGTAGATGTAGTGGAGAAGGGTGTGACACCTTTCCTCACCCATCCCGAGGCTCACAGCGGACACTCCTGTGACGGAAGACAGGTTGACAAGAGAAAAGCATCACAGATTTACTGAAAGTTTCATGTAATGCAGGTGCCTCGAGAAACGAAGACCTGAGGCTGCAGGGAAACGTCTGTCTGTGTGCTTAGGTTCCATGAAGAATGGGCGCTGGAGAAGTGTGCATGGACAAAGGGGGACAGTCTGTGGTGCTATACTGAGGCCTCCAAGGCCGGTCTGTGTGGCTTCTTCTTGGCTTTTCTGCGTAGCATTTCAGCCTCCTGGGTATGGGCAGGACCCCTCTGGAACGAAGGCTCTCAAGGGGGAAGGGAGAGGGTGAACTTCATAAACCAAAAATAAAATTCTAAGACCCCACTGACTGAACAAACACTCCCCTTGGTCTAGGGGACCCCAAAGAAACCTGAAAAACTAGCTCAGGATGTAACGAGAAGAGGGGGTCAGACGTGCCATGTCATCCCCTCCTCCTTTTGGAGTTTAGAGGCAACTGACCAGCATTCACATGAAAACAGAGATCTGAAGACAGACAAGCAGACTCTTTGTAGCCACAATATTTCTGATTCTGGCCTGACTCTGGTATAGCATCACATGACATGTAGCAGGCCCTGAAGGAAGTCAACGTATTTTATCCCAAAACATATTTATTTGACATACGTTGAAGTGGTTCTGCAAAGCTGTCTCTTGCGGGGCAAATCTACATTCTGCAGAGAGTCTCCTTCCCTTACCAGGTCTTTCCAGAGAGTCTGACACCTTTCAAGTGTGATAAGAGACATTCCACATACGATTCTCTCTGAAGCCTGCTACCTGGAGGCTTCAACTACAAGACAAGAACCTTGTCTTCCACAACCCCCTTATCCAAACTTAAGCATTTCTTTGTGCTGAGTTTCACTCTCCAAGCAAGACTTAACTCTTTCAAACAAATCCGCAACTCTTTGAACCTTCCCCTTGACCTGGAAGGCCCCTTCGAGCTGTCCTGCCTTTCTGGGCTTGCCAATGTACACCCTCCATGTATTGATTTGTGTCTTGGCCTGGAACTTCTGTCTCCCCAAAATGTATACAACCAAGCTGTCACCCAACTGCCTCGGGCGTATGTTCTTCTGAGGCTGTGTCATGGCCCATGGCACCGCCTCAGAACCTGTGCCCGAGGTGGTTGGACAAAATAAACCTCTAAGTGGATGGGGGCCTGTCTCAGATACCTTTTGGTTTATACTTGTCTGTTGTCTACCTGAAGAAGGAAACTGGCAAATTTAAAGCAGAGAGTTTATGTGGGCCAAGGTTGAGCACTTCACAGTCTGGGACACACTGAAGGGCTCAGGGAACAAAGGAGAGCCTCCAATTTTTAAAGGATAAAGGATGCATCAGGAAAGGGGGTGATGACACAAGCTGTTGGTCAGGAATTCTAATTGGCTTGCAGAAATCACATTGATTAGTGATTGGTTATATATTGTTGAATGACAGGATGTGACTTGTGGTATCCAGTGTGGGATGGCCATTCTTGTTGGATTAATTTGTAGCTATTGGTGGCCACACTCAGTCTTGAGTCCATACAACAGGTGGCTTAGAAATGATGACTTACCTCAAGGCACGTGCGGCGTGACTCCTCTCATTTTAACTCCTCCCAGGGCCTGATACTTCCTCACGTTCCTCAGATTAAAATTTTATTTTCTTTCTCACTAGGTTTCAGGGCTTGCTTTGTGGGAGGGGAGGTCCTTGCTTCCATGGGGAAGAGGATTCTGGCTTCTGTGACTCACGTCAAAGGCAGAGGCAGGCAGAGCTCGGCTTCTGAAGCCTGCCAGTCTCCTTTTGCTCCAAGTGGTCAGCAGGCGAGAGCCCCACACTGTGGGCTGTTGTTCTCAAGGTTATTTATTTGTGAAGCTACATGCTGAGTTGTCTGGGCGCAAAGCCTCCGCCCCTCCTCCCCAAGGTGTCTGCAGCACCACACGGTACTCTGCTTATGGTAGGCACATCATCAATGCTTATTAAATAAATGAATACATACCTTTTATTCTTTGCAAAAAAAGTCTTCTGTTTCTTTGTCCTGGCTGCTCTTACCATCTCTCCAGGCTTTCTAGCCCCAGAGCTGACAGTCCAGCAGGGGATGAAAAACACAGTCAACTTTTGGCCAAAGATTCTAGACAGTGGAAGAGGGAGGGCTGGGGACTGGTCTTGTGAAGTGCACGGATTTGGGCTTTTATTAAGGAAAGATCAGTTTCCTCCCGGGAACAGGATAAAACTGAGCAAGGAGAGGTTTGGCTGGGGCTGGCAGGGCAGCAGGTGCCATCCACTGGGAGCCTGTGTGCAATTCAAAGAGATGAGAGAAGACAGTCCCTGAGGGAGGAGAACTCATCCAGGAAACTCAAGGGCAAGGATGCTCTGAAAGATAACAGCTGCATTGTTTCTAAATTTTCAAAACCTCTGTTAAATGTTCTAAAATCCTCATTAGCCTTACAAATCACGAGCCTTTAGCCTGCAGACATAAGAGCCTTTTAGATATGCACGTCTCTGGCTGACCCAGGAAACCCTACGTTAAAATGACTAAAGAAACTGCTAGTAGGTAGAGTTCAGCACAGCCCTAGACCGAGACAGGCTCCTGGGAGGCGTTCAGAGAGGCGCAGCCACCAGGAGGGCCTGCCTCTTGTTTAGGCTGAGAGGGCAGAGCTCTGTGCTGTGAATTGAGGAAGCTGGGAAACATTTTTTCAATTAAATATTTCAGCTGTCAGCCTGCCAGAATACCTGAAATTCCCCATAAGAATCTAGATTTGGATTTCATACCTTCGCCCCCGTGTGTCTGCTCACCTCAGGGCCGTATACCCCAGAAGCCGCCGTGCACCTTTGGAGCTTGCCTCGTAAGTTAAAGCATTCATTTTCCCCAGCATTGGACAGCAAGCCAAAAGCAGTATCCTGCTGGAATGGAAAATGAAGGAAATATACCTCACTGTGGGGAGAAACCCAGGAAAGAAAAAACAGAGGCACAACCCAGAAATCCAGACCCTGGGAAAGCGAAAGCCCCGGGCACCCGGAGCATCTGGGAAGTGGCCGTGAAAGCACCAAGGGGAGGGAAAGCAAGAAGGGGGCGGGGTCCCAAGAACTTCCCTAGGCCCCAGCCCTCTGTTCTCACTGCCTGCCCCTCTCGCACCACTCATGGGTGCTCCTGGATGAAGCTGCGGGCTCCAAGGCCTCATCTGAGTCCCACTTTACTGGGCCTTATGCAAGTCACAGGGCCCCCAAGACTGTTTAAATGCCTATCAAGTAAGGATCAGCAAGCGTTAATTATGATGCAACGAAGGCAGCTGACGCCTACGAAACCAAGGTGTGCTTGAGCTGGAGGAGAGTCATGGGGCTGCAAATCCAGGAACTGCCTGCCCTTGCCTTATCAGCTGGAAAACTGTGTTTGCACAAGCAACATGGAGAAGGGCTCTGGGCCCTGCTGATGGCTAAATAGGGGATGACAATGAAGGATTCTTCCTTTTCCATGAGAGTTCCAAACATGAACCTGTGTTCGAAGGGCCAGTCCACCTGCGGCCACCTCTGAAGGTGGCATAGCCCAAATGCACACACCCTGGAGAGGAGTGGCTCATTCAAAGTCAAGACAAATGTAGGGGGCAGAGCCCCAACCAAGGCTCTTAGCCAGTGACCTCCAGCCGCTGATGGGGGCCCTCTCCAGAATCAAGGGCACGGTCCTACTGCAGAGCCCTGGCCTCCTCTGCACCCTGCACGTGCCTCAACATCCCAGAGTTCATCTGTCACTGAATTCTAGTCCCAGTGTGCATGTCCAGCCTAGAGCTTTGCCTCTCCTGAGACAGCCTCACCTGCCCCTCCATCTGCCTGTAAGCTCCCTAGAGCAGGATAAGCCATTTATCATTGTAATGGGATATGCACATTCAGATATTAGAGGCCTCTAATTTATTGGGGTTCCAGGATGAGAGACCCAGGAAATCATTACTGCTTGGTTCTATGAGGCCCTTTAGCGTAACCCCAGAGAAAGCCTCAGCGACATCATCCAGTGCAGGTGAATCTGCCCCTCCTTCCTGCTTGCTGCCAGCGGGAGATCCCTGTGTGTTTCGCTTCCATTCGGCAGGCCCTGTGCCTCACCACACACAGGCAGGCCTCGCTTCCTCTTGGTCACCCTGCTTCTCAGCACTGCGGGCTCAGTGCCAACCGTGTGATGGAGTGTGGCCCATCTCCTGCGGGTGCTGTCGGATCACAGGAGGTTCCAGGCCCACTGCGCATGGCCCCTGCACCTGCTCCTCAGTCCTCTGCACCTAAATTTTCTCGTTTTCTCCATATCGGAAAGTGGGGTCTTGCTATACCAGGTAATCTGAGCCCCTGCCCAGCACTTGCTGTCACTTGCTTTAAGACAGTCACACGATGCGTGGGAAGCCTTCTGAAGTTTCCATGACAGGCAGCGATCGCCACGGTCCCCAAGACCCGACATGGGAACCAGAATTCTGGTCTAGAGGAGACAGAGTTGTGTAGCCAGGAAGCAGCCTGGGAATCAGAACCAAAGAAAAATATCCCAAAATAAAGAGGAGAAGTCCTGTGTGTGGGCGGGGTGGGGGGAGGGGCTGGGTAACAGGAGAGCCCAGTGCATGGAAGCCCAGAGTGCTGTTGTCCCTGCCTGTGAAGGCTGCTCACAGCCAGTCATGCAATGTGACCCACGGCTGGCCAAGGCCACGGGCCCCTCAGGCCGGTCAGGGGACACTGAGGCCTGGGAGTTTCTCGGGAATTGTGATCTGGAGTAGCTTGCAGGAGACCAACTCATTTAGATAAAGATGATGCTTCAGCTCATATTTCCCAAAAAGCAGAGTCCAAGGCCGGGGCTTACGTGCGTTGCCTCACTAAGGAGCACAGTCTTCAGCACACGCGAAGTGAAGTGGGCAGGAGCTGGGCCACACACACGTGTCACGGATTTGACCGATGGATGTCATGGCTGAGGTGTACCCAGGACCATCCCTGACACGCCACACAAACCTCACCTCAAGACCCTGCCTCAGCCATGGGGCATGGGAAAGGTGAGAAGTACAGGGAAAAGGTGAGACAGTACCCCCTTCGTCTCCCTCAAGCTGGCATCTTACGCAGGGCACATACTTCTCTCACGCTTCCAGATGGCCCCAGTGGCTCCACTCTGGTCTCAGGGCATTTTGCCTTCTTTCTTACCGAGACTCCCCAGGGCCAGCCCGGATGTGAGGTGCTATGGACTCATGCCCCTGAGGTTGACCTGAGTGCTTGCAGTGTTGGCCCCACAGCCATGACAGGGCTGGAGCAAAAGGTAAATCGGGCCCAGAGACGCACAAGGAGGAGAACATAGCCTCCTCAGAAGAGCCTGCAGTGGCGCCGCTGTGCTGAGGACCCTGAGCCCTGCAGGATTGATCTCCGCCCCGATCATGGCCCCCACCAGGCCCAGGGCTGGAGTCACCCCTGCTGCCCCGGCCACCATGGGAGGAGGGACACAAGTTTTCCATCTGAATGCACCCCTCAGCCACCTGCATGGCAGGGAGGAGAGGAATCAAGGTCCTGGAGACTCCAGGAGGTTGTGGCTTTGAAGTAAGCAACATGCCTCCTCCCGGGACCTGCCTCCTTGAGGTCTGCAGCATTTAAATACTAAAAGGATCACGGGGTTTTCTTTTTCAATATGTCCAGAGGAAATAAGTAGATTAAGAATTAGCCACGGGCGAACAACACAGCCTGGGGACAAAGCCGCCGCCCAATGGGGGTGGCCGGGTCCTCCGGGAGCCGACTCAGGATTCACTGTGTCCCATCGGCTCCTGCAGCAGCACCCAGGGGCGTTCGCAGAGACCTGGGCTCCCCTTCTGCTGCCAGAGCCCGAAGGCACAGCTGGGAACACGCTACCAGCCACCCTTCCCGAGGGTCCTGCATGGAGTGGGAGGTGCTTGGGCAGGGATTGCCCTGGGCTCCAGCAGGCCCACGGTAGGCCCCGTTCTCATTCAGTTTATGCCCATATCGGGCACATTTAAAGCTCTTTTTCTGCGGTGAGGGAGCTCACAGGTTTCCTGAGGAGACTAGCTCTCCACTGAAATTCCATCTAAGCATCTGAGCTTCACTCACCCCCGGGGGCAGAAGTCATCTCACCCCCGCCTGCCCTTGGAGGAAGCCTGACGGAGTCATGGTTTTGTTATCATTACAGCACAAGCCACAGGACAGAGGTTTGTTTGTTAACACTCACTCTGACACTGAAAGAAAGGAGTTATTGTTCCCATTTTACAGAGGAGGAAACTGAGTCTGAGGGGTGTTAACTGCGTGGCCAGCAGTCAAAGAGCCAAGGGGGATGGAGACGGGATGTGCGGCCAGTGTGCCACTCCAGAAGCAGAAGCCGTGCCACCGGGGGCTTCCTGGGGCTTGAACGACAGCAGAAAACACCACATCCCTGACGGAGGATTTCAAAAGACCTGCCTATGAAAAGAAAGAGTCAAGCTGTTTATCTGTTCTTCAAATAGGTATCCACCCACAGTTACAATAGAGAGAGTTTATCTTCGTGCTTTTTAAAAAAATCAGCTTTAAAGAGCAACTAACAGATTTGCCTCAGGGTAGTAACCGAGGGTAAATGCGTTGGCAGGGAGTGCAGCTGCGGGAGCATTTTGGTGTGTTTATGTTCAAGGGTTTGACTTTTTTCTTTTCTTTTTCAACGCAAAAGTAGATTCTAATTTTTCATCTTAGTGTGTCCAGTGCATCGGTTCCTCTTGTGCCTGTGTATACTCAGCAAAGTTTAAATGCAGCTGCCCCGGCCCTCAGGGATCTGCAGATTCTGGGTGAATGATGGGGAGGGAGACCTCAGGCCAGACAGCAGCAGTAACTTCTGCCCAAGTGCTTCTCACTGTCTGCTTGGACTCAATGCTGTCAGCTCTAATGGACCCTTTAAATGGTGTGGTGCTGGTGTGTGTGTGTGTGTTGTGTGTGTGTGTGTGAGAGAGAGAGAGAGAGACAGAGAGAGACAGAGAGAGAGAGAGAGACAGAGACAGAGAGAGCACGTGCAAAGGACTTTCTTCTCCTTTGAATGACCCGGGTGAGGGAGCTCCAGCAGCACGCCCAGTGACCTCAGCTGAGGTCAGGCGAGGAGCTGCTTCTCTTCTGTCCCGTGAGCGTCTCTCTGGGTATTTTCCAACCTCATCCTTTTGTGATCACAGGTGGAGTTTCTACGTTTCTGACACCTGCCCGACTGCAATTTAATTCTCCAAAGGTATTTCCCGAGATTGCTTGTGCCCAATTCCTGAGCCTCCCTGGACACAGAGCAGCATCTGGGTATAGTAGTTGGCATGATGTGACCACAGAATGCCAGAATTGGGAGTGACATTGGAGACAATAATCCCACACCAGCCTTGAATCCTGCCAGTCACCCCGTGCCCTTCCTCCATCCAGCGGGGCCCCCTTCTCAGGAGTCTGACAGTGGCAGAGGCAGAGCTGAGCAGGTGAGTTTTCCGCACTGCTGAGCTGCCCAGGTGTGAAGCTGGCGGGGGCATGGGACACACGGGAGGGCCCTCCACCCACCTCATGTGAGCTGCCGACGCCTGGGAGCAGAGGAGGGTGGAGCTACACTCTCCCCTGCCGCACAGAGATACACTTAACATGTGTTCCCATAGCTACGCTCACAAAATGCCACAGAGCCTTCCAAAACCCATCTGTTTGGACTATATCCAGGGTTTACACTGAAAATACCAAAATCCTTAAAGAGACTCCAGCCTCAGAAGAGGCTGGTGATTTGTAAGTTTGCATCCAGCATGCGATCTGGACGCCATGTTCCCATCTCAGGGAGACTTTACGAGTTCCCCCTAAACCCACCGCTCTGAAGACTGAGCAGTCAGCCAGTCATGCTCCTCAGGCCCCTGAGGCCGACGTGCCAGCAAACTGGATTCAGGCCCACACTTATCCTCAGGTCCTGCCTCTGTGCTCATCCTGTCTCACCGACAGCTCGGCCTCTCCCCAGGTGCAGAGACTGCTTTTCTCCATTTGCTTTCCATCACCCCACTCCACACTCCAGGTGGCACCCAGCCTGTTCGGGCCCTGTTGATGCCCAATAAATGCCTGTACCCAGCAGGCTCATGGTCCAACCATATGTAACCCCATCTCCCCCACCTGTCAGTCCGTCCGCACCTGTCTCCCACCTGCAGGATTGCAGCTCACAGGAGGAAGCTTGGTCCCTCGGGCTCACACAGGAGCCTTCCTGTGCGGCAGCAGCACCTGCACCCGCCTGTGGGGGCGTTGGCAGCCCATCCGGGGTTGGGTATGGTCATGTGGGAAGGAAGGATGGGGGCAGGAGGCCGAGAAGGACGGGCACATCAGAGGCAAGCGGGAAAATGTTGAGCCTCCGGGTCATGACCTCAGGCCCCCCTCCAGCTTTCACGGCCCCACATGACCTCCCTGGGATCTGAAATCCTGGCATCCAACAGACAATGCTGTTCTCAGCGCTCAGATCCCCCGGGTCCAATCTTAGAAGTCAGCTCTGAGGCTCAGAGTTTATCATCTAATCATTCCAGTGAGCACAAAGCAAAGCCGTACTGACCAACTCAACTTCCCTGAACACGTTTCTGTTTGTGTATTTACCTGTGAGTGATGCAGAAAGTACGAGTGTTAAAGCCCCCTCTGAGCTTGGGCCACACTCCGTCATGCCATTGTAGCCACCAGGTGCCTTCCTGTCTGCTCTGGCACCCGCTCTGACTCTCAGGGCTGGTCTGGAAGAGGATTCCAGGAGCCCCTATCAACACCTGGGGTGAGCAAAGCATCCCCTCCAGATGGCGGGATCACAGGAAGCACCTGCAGGACCCCCAGCAGAGGCAGGGCCCAGACTCAGCAGTGCGGCCTCAGTGCAGCTCCCACTGAATCCAACAAATGAGAGAATCACTGTAAACAGGAATACTTCCCAGCCTCAGTATGGACCTGCTCCAATCACATTGTCTTATCTGCCAGAACCTGTGTCCAGTGAAGCGAAGCCAGAGACTGCTGCCAGGTGACAGAGCTGTTCACCGCCACAAGGTAGCAAGACCACTGCTGCCTCCCACCAGAAAAACCCATCCTCTGTGTAGCTGCAGAGGCTGACTTTGTTCCCAGCCTTGCTGAACACTTGTAAATCAACACCAAGGATTCAATGACCTGCTCATATTTGACTTATGCCAGGTCAGTGTATCTAGTGAAGCTGGAGGAAGCAGTCAGTGCGCGTTACCATGCCCCACACTGTCTCACCGAATCCTCATAACCACCTAACACACCCTTATGCTACATGGGGAAATGCAGGCTCCCGGGGTGAGGGAACTTACGCAGTCTCTCAGCTAGTGGGAGGCAGGGCTGTGAACGGAACGCGGTTCTCTCTAAAAGGCAGAGCGTTTCCCCTCCACACCTTGGCTCACTTTGTGATTTATCAATGAGACACAATCATATCTTAAAATAGTAATCTGCGCTGTGTTCTAATTTTTTTTCTTCCCCACCCCACCCACCTATTCAGGCAGAGTCAAACCCTCTTCTGGTTATCATTCAATGGCTGGTTTTCTTCTCAACATAAAAAGCAAAAGAAGGTTGTCATTAATTACTATTCCTGTCCATTGCAAAAGATGCTACCAACTTTAGAAATGCTTCTCAGTACCTAGGTCCGGGAGAAAGAGGGAGAGATGTGGAGAACAGGTGGTGGCTGAGAAGACAGATTGGGAGGAGAGACATGGAGGCATGCAGCTGGAACAGCTGGTCCCACCCCGGGGAGATGTCTAAGGAAGGTGGGTGCAGAGCGGAGACATGCTCCCCACAGTGCCAGCTCCAGGAAGACACCCAAACCCCCAGCACTGAAGGGCTGCGTGGACTGAGACGTGCGCCCTTTCTGCAGAGACCAGTAGCAACAGACGACCAGTGGCTGGAAGGCCCCCAGGCTTTGGCACAACATACCCCATGGGGAGCTTGACGTCACTGAGAGGAGCCATGAAAATGAATGAGGTTGGAATTTCAGCCAGCCCAGTAGAAAGGAACTAATTGCAAAAGTTCAGGTGATTTTTAAAAAATGCTGAGTTTCTTGTTACCTTAGTGCCAGGTTTATATCTGCTTATTTAATCCTGATGGAAGCACCTTGCATGAGCGAGCCCAGCCTCGCCTGCAGCCTTCTGGAGCACCTGGGCTCTATTTTGGTTATCTTCCCTTACCAGAATCTAAAGGCTCAGGCAGGCTGCCTGTTTCCCATGCAGGCGTGCTGTCTCCATGACTCTTGCCCTCTGTGCTGAACTGGATAGACGGGGAAACCATGGGGTGAGGAAAGCTGTGCCTGAACTCGAGGAGGGTGGGGAGGCAACGTAAGGTGGGTTGAGGTGTAGCATAAGCAGCCCTTCAGATCTACCTAATGCCTGGCAAGAAATGGGCATCACCAGGACACAAATAGCACGGACATACCGGCGGGCATTGGCTTTGAAGCAAAGGTACAGCATTGTGATTTCCGTAGCAAGAAATCTAGGACACCAGGCTGGAATCATAGTATGCTGTGGTCAGGATAAGGAGGAGGAGTAACACTCTGTTAACTTTCATCAGAGGTTTCCCAGTCACCTCAGAGTGTCTGCCCATGTCCTACAGAGCACCAGAGAGGACAGACACGTAACTTCACTCCAGAATTACTTCTAGTTTATAGTAACCCTGCTATGGTAGGTTGCACAACCCTACTGTTGCTCTTTCTGAAGTCTGGCTGAAATCAGGGTATGGCTGCAGCACTGTCTGCTGTCAGGAATTCAGCACAACCATGGAAATATATGAAACCAATGTGGTGGATGCACATTTAGGAAAACTGCCCTGAAGTCAGAGGCGATGAACCAGATGTACCCTCAGCAGCATGAGCGACGGGGTAAAAAGGAAAAAAATAAGAAAAGGCAAAACATGATCCAAAGGACAGCACCTCTGAGGACTATTAATAGATAAATGGAGACAGGCGCCAGCAAGATGGCGGGCTAGGACGCTGCAGCCTCTTCAGCTTTCACAGAAACACTAAATAAACCACGGAGGACGGGCTGAAAAAACTTTATGGGAGCTCTGGAAATCATGAGACACTTTTGATTTAAAGACACCTAAGTTGAAAGTGAAAGTATAAAAAAAGATAATTTATACGAATAATAACCAAAAGAGAGCAGGGGTATCACACTAATGTCAGGCATAGCAAACTTCAGGTCAAAAGCGGATACAAAAGATGAAGGACAAAAGGCATCCTAGGCCCAAAGGATCAATTCACCAAGAAGACAAACACTTACAAATATTCATGCACCAAACCTCAGAGCTCCTGGTCCTGTAAAGCACACACTGGCATGACTGAAGGGAGGAATAGACAGCTCTGCAGTAGGAATAGGAGGCTACAGTGCCTCTCTCTCTCTCTTTCTCTCTCTACACATATATATATACACACACACACACAATATCTCTATCATCTATATTATATATAGATGTACATATGATATGTATAATACAGATATATATATATATATATATCACTCATAGGTAGAACAACCAGACAGGCATGCATTGAACACAGAGGGCTGAACAACACCGTAGACCCACTAGACCCCACAGACACGTACCAAACACTCCACAGACAGCAAAGCACACATTGTTCTCAAGAGCACATGAAACATTCTCCAGCACAGACAGAACAAGTCAATAAATTTTAAAAGACTGAAATTATACAAAACACCCTTCCCAACCAACCACAGTGGAATATAACTAGAAATCGACAGCAGATGGAAATTGGAAGATTCACAACTGGAAACTGGAGATAAAACAGCATACACTTAACAAAAACAATGGGTCAAAGAGAAAATCACAGGAGATATTATAAAATATCACGGGACAAATGAAAACAAAAATACAACATGCCAAAATTATGGAATGCAGTGAAAGCAGTGATAAGAGAGAAATTTATTGTTGTGAATGTTTACATTAAAAAAAGAAGAAAGATTTCAAATCAACAACCTACCTTTACAGGTTAAGGAATTAGAAAAAGAAAAATGAACTAACCAACTCCAGCAGAAGAAGGAATGTAATGAAAATTAAAGCAAAGATATATAACATGAAGGGAAGGAAAACAATAGAGGAAATAAATGAAATCAAGAATTCTTTTTCCAAAATTGTCAACAAAATTGACAAATCCTTAATTTGACTAAGACAAAAAGACAGAAGTTTCAAATAACAAAATTCAGAAATGACAGAGGGAGCACTGCTATTGAGTTTACAGAAATATAAAGGATTCTAAGAGTGCTATGAACAAGCATTTGCCTGAAAATAAATAACCTAGGTGAAATGGACAACTTCTAGAAACATGTAATTTACCAAGACTTAATCATGAAGGCACAAAATCATCTGGATGGACCTACAACTAGTAAAGACATTGACTCAGTAACTAAAAAGCTTCCAGCAAAGAAAAGCCCAGGACCAGATGGCTTTACTGGTAAATTCTACCAAATATGTAAAGAAGAATGAACACCTGTCATTCTCAAATTCTTCCAAAAACGTTGAAGATGAGGGAACAATTTAGTACCAGGCCAGCATTACCCTGATACTAAAATGGGCAGAATAACGAAGAAGAAACTTGCTTTAAAAATGGTCTTGGCCGGGCGCAGTGGCTCAAGCCTGTAATCCCAGCACTTTGGGAGGCTGAGGTGGGTGGATCACGAGGTCAGGAGATCAAGACCATCCTGGCTAACATGGTGAAACCCCGTCTCTACTAAAAATACAAAAAACTAGCTGGGCGAGGTGGCGGGCCCCTGTAGTCCCAGCTACTCGGAGGCTGAGGCGGGAGAATAGCGTGAACCCAGGAGGCAGAGCTTGCAGTGAGCCGAGATTGCACCACTGCACTCCAGCCTGGGCGACACAGCGAGACTCCGTCTCAAAATAAATAAATAAATAAATAATAAAAATGGTCTTTAAATGGCCAATAAATTTTAAAAACTGAACTTAAATAATTGTCAGAGAAATACAAATTAGTGTGATAATGACTAGAATTTAAAAGATTAACAATGTTTAGTATTGGTGAGAATCTAGGAGAAAAAATGTTAACACTCTCACACCGTTTTGTTAAGATATAAATTGGTACAAATCTTTGCAAAGCCGTCACTCTAGTAAAGGTGGGCATAAGCTCAGGCTGTAACTCAGAGATTCTGCTGCTGGATGTGCACCGTAAACTGTACGCATGCATGAATCTTGGCATATGCATAAGATGTTCAAAACAACACTACCCATAATCACCCCAAACCGGAAACAACTCAAAAGTCCATCAGCTGTAGAAAGGATAAATCAATTATGATGTCTTCGTACAAGGGAATTCTAATTTTTTTAGCATTTGAGCATAGGAATTGGTGTAATTTCCAAGTTTCTGCCAATGCCGATCTTTCTAAACTTCTAATTTTAGAGAAATCTTCCTTTACCAAGAAGGAGAGAGAGAGAATGAAATACATGATAAATGCATATATGTAAGATGACTCTGTATATTGCTTTCAAGATTCTGGTGCTTGGAATGTAAAAGCATGAAAGCCTGCAATGTTGTCTACTAAGGTGTAGTAGATTAAAGATGGCTGCAAATCACGTTCTATGGCTCACTTTGAAAAGTAAAACATAATTTTGCTCTCCTTGAATCTGTACTCGCTTTGGTGGTTTGCTTGACCAGTAAACGTGGTTAAAGTAGTATTTTGGGACATCCAAGGCAGGACCTAAGACAGCCTGCAGCTTCCACCTGAGTCTCTTAGAACATTAATTCTAGGGAAATACAGACAGAAAAAGCTGGACAACTCAGGGATGGCAACGCTAGAGAGGCCATGTGCAGGGTCCACAGCCAATGATCCCAGCTGATTATAGCTTTCCAGCCGTCCTTGCAAATGCTCCAAGATGAGTGAATGAAAGGACTCCCATCCGCCATCCAAGAACACAGTGGCCTTAGTCTATGCCACGGGGAGCGGAGGAACCACCCAGCTGAACTTTGCCTCAATTCTTGACCATAAACTAGGACATACAATTAGTAGCTGTTATTTTAATTGTAAGAATCACTCTCTAGTGAATACATATATATGTGTGTGTGTATATATGTGTGTGTGTATATATATGTATATATAAAATGTGTGTGTATGTGTGTATAGTATTACATATGAAATATGGCAATAGATTACCAGGACAGAAGTTAATATTGGGTGCCTGAGGTAGGGTGCTGATGTAACAGAATTCTACAACATGCAGTGTTTGGTTCAGGATATGTGGCAAGCAGGAGCTATGAAGTCCTCAAAGAGACTCTTAGTAAAAGATGAAAGGACAGGGAGGAAATTTCACTGGAGGCAGGATGAAAGGAAACCCTTGTTATGTCGTGGTAAAATTTGGAAATATTTGTGCCTGCAGTACTATGGAATAAAGAGGATACAGCTAATACATGTAGATTTGGCTTAAGAAATTTTCAGGCAGAGTGTCAATAGTGCCTACTGGTTTCTCATTGCTGCTCCTAGTAAGTTCTGGATAGAGGCAAATCAGTAAAACAATTGCAAGCAAAATCTAGGGGGAAACATGAAGGATCAAGGACTTGACAGACTCCAGCCTCTCTAGAGTCAAAAGGCTCATGAAATAAGCAAGAGTCTCCAGATAAGAGTCACCTCAAAGGTGTGCCTGTAAGTCCTTTCTCTGAGATTTTTGAAATATTTAGGGAGCATAGTTGTTCTCAACCAGAGAAAAATGCTTCTAAGAGTATTAAGGGTGTCTGTCTGTAGAATGCTGCCTCTCAGTCCAAGCCAGAAAAGGTCTTGAGGAAATCTGTGTGCCTTTGCTAATAAACAGCAAGGTATTTATATAAAATAACATAGAATCCCACAAAGTTCTCAAGAGAATTGTACGGGTAGATGCAGCATCCACTTGAACTAAGATAAACAAAGAGAGACTGTTTGAGATGAAGAGTCCCCCAGGTCCACAGCCTTTTCTGGACAGAACGAAAGCTAAGAAACTGCCCAGCTGCAGACACAGGTAGTTTTTCACAAAGGGAAGGATGATCAGGGGCAGGAAGCAGAGCTGGGAGCCACACTCAGTCCCGGGGAGCAGAGCGGAGCCCTCACTAAGGAATCGGCAGAATGAGCCTGACTGGATTTCAGAACTGCTGTGATCCCTCCCTTTTCTCCCTTTTTGGACTGGAGAGTCTGTTGTAGATTTCCTGTACCTACCCCACCACCATCTGCTGGGTGTGAAGGGGGCAGAGAACTTGTCTCCTTAGGACATAAGTCTTGACAGTGAGAGGAACATCATATGAGCAAGTACATCCGGGAGCCTCCTCTGATCCTGACCCTGATCTAGATAATGATTTCTGGAGTAGGAGAGTGATATCTTACATTTTAGGTAATGATATTAATAATCATTAATATCCATTGTTATAGCAGTGCTAGACATAAGTGAAGCCACCTCAGACCCTCCAGACAGGCCGCTCTGGCCCCTAAGAACCAACAAATGACCTCAGTTAGCACTACCAGGAATAGAAGAATCACCCAGCTGAACCCCGCATGAATTCCTAACCCACACAATTATGAGTTATGATAAATTGGTTGTTTTAAGCCACTATATTTTGGGGTAGTTTGTTACACAGCCAGGGAAACTCAGAACACAAGGCTTACGTGTGCACTCCATGTCTACAAACTAATTTCATCCTGCCTCATAACATACCTGTTCCTACCTCTGTTCCATTGCTGGAAAGCGATTCCTTCAGAAGAATCGCTGTTGTCCTGATCGTGCCTGTACCCTTCACAGCTTTGAGCACCGTCTCTGGACCCTGGCAGGTATCCAACATGGAAAAATGAGGACCACAGTCCAGGTGTGTTTCTTTTTATCCTTTCCTCCACAAGCACATTTTAGTTTTAGTTCTTTCTATAATTCTAAGCGCTGTGTGTCAGCCTAGGCACATCGTGTTCTTATTACATCCTGTCCGAAGTAACAGAGAAGGAAGTGAAAAATTACAGAGCAGAGTCGCCAGCGTTGGCTGTGGGGTATTTAACCCTAAGGAGTGAGGACTTGTTTCCTAGAGAGAACAGCATGATCTGAGCCTTGAAGGGTGACGGAGGATAAAAGGTGCGGGGCGGGAGAGGGACGGTTCGGTCTGTAAAGAGGGAATGGTTCGGTGTGTAAAGAGGGAACAGCACACATAGTGGTAGAGAGGTGCCAGCGAGCGTCTTCTCCTTGAAGGTGGCACATGGGCCATGATCCTCCACTGCAGCCTGTGGCATCTGGGGGAGACTGGCAGGGGATGGCACAGGAAAGGTCAACAGGACTCTGCTCTCCATGCTCAGGATTTTATATTAAAGACAACAGAAACCTGTTCCAAGGTTTTGAGCAGAGGGTTGAGAAGAGCTGAAGAATGTTTGAAAAAGCTCACCCCAGCAGACATAGCAGGAGCTGAAGCCATGACAGCCACACGGGCAGGACTCTCAGAGGGTCTGACTCAGACAGTGACAGGGCAGAGGCACTGATAAAGCCCAGCCAGCAGGAGTTGGGGTGCAGTCACAAGAAGGGAGCTTCCAGAGCTAACCCCAGGTTCCTTTCTGGGGGGAAAGAGAGGGGCTAGAGAAAGAAGAGAAGATGGGAGATGGGAGGTGAGATGCAGGGCCAGGGTGGGGGCATATGCTGGAGACAGGGTTGTGCTTAGAGTTGGAAACCAAGAGGAACAATAATCCTATCTCAGATAACTTGCATTTAAGTTTTCTGCAGAGCATCCCTCTGGAGACATGCAGCAGCTACTGGAGTTTACAAAACGGTTTGAGACTGTAGATGGTGATTCAGGGGATGCCGGAGCATTGGTGGTGACCGCGCCCCAGGGTTTGGACAAGACACTCATGGCAAACGCAGAATGGAACAAAAGAGACCTGGGAGGATGCATCGAGAAAAGACGCTGGAAATTATGAAGGAACAACGTCACGCAGGACAGGGAAGTGAGAAAACATTTCACAAATCGGACACAGTCGCAGGCTTCGAGTCCATAGTCAAAGCTGAGCATATTCAAGTGGATGCGGCAAATTAAAACAAACTACACTGTGACAAAGGTAATGCCACAGTATCGTGTGGGGAAAAACAGTTTGCAGCAAAGACAATCAGTAAAACTAGTCTTCGGAGGAGAGCACATGTGTGGAGACAGCCATGGGACCGCAGGCAGCCCCCAAGCTTCCTGGCCTGCGCAGCCCCCAAGCTTCCTGAGGGTAAAAGCGAAAGGACCGAGGCCAAACGCACCACTGCAGGGTCAGCCACCTCCAGGTGGAGGCAGCGGCGAGGCTCTGCGGACATGGACTCCTTCTGATGAGGTGCTCAGACGGGTGGACGCTTTAATGAGCCTGCTGGACTTTGTGGCTGATGCCAGGGCAGAGGGAGAGAGAATGACTGAGGCCCCTGCCCATCTAGTTGTACACATGGCCAGAGGGCACTCGTTCAGCCGGACCACAAACCTGTCCTGGGAATAAGCCGCTCCTTGGCGACAGTAAGTGAGAGGCATGTTGTGGGGAAGGAAAGGGCGCAGAGCTGCAGAGAGCGAATGTGTAGCCCGGCCAGGCCCCACAGAAGGCTCCCGCTGGCTCAGCAAGACACTGACCTCCACTGCCTCCAACACTTGACCTGTATTGCTACGAGCAGAGCTCAGTGACGTATTCTCAGTCTCGGCTCTCCAGGAAAACCTCCTCTGCCTCCCTGGAGAATCGACCGCTAGCTTTTAAGTGGCAGAACTTGCTGCCGAGTGAAAACCTCCAGATGCAGATTGCATTCGGAGCAGATGAAATCTGACCCCAACTCTTGGTGTTAACACCTTTATGCACATCTGGATTTGTGACTTGAAGTTTATGTACCCTGGAAGGAGTGTGTTGCCAAAACTTGCCTTTATTAGCCCCACTCTACAGGTGAGGTGAATCCAGCTTCCATCCTGATTCAAGGGAACGTGACAGGTACGCATAGCATAGGATGTAGAACTTCACGCTGGAGGTGGGTGGTGGGAGGCAGTGATATGAGCACCGGGCAGGAGTCCCACTGGGCATCCTCTGCTGGGTCCCATACTCACGTGCAGCTTCAGACAACTGTGCAGCCTACAGTGGAAAATGTGGCGTTTTCACCCGAGGGCACTAAACTGCCATGAGCAGGAACAACACAGCTGCACACGACCATGTGAATCCGTTTCACAAACATGATGTTGAAGGAAAGAAACCAGATGCAAACACATACTGTGTCACTCCATTTAGCTCATGTACAAAACTGGCAAAACCAATGTATGTTAGACACACTGTGTAAGTTGCTGGGAAGGAGTCCGACGGCAGAGGCGCCGGGAGCTCCCAGGGTGCTGCCGCTTTTGGTTTTTCCAGCTGAGCGCGGATGCTACGGCTGTGTTTGGTTTACGAAAGTTTGCCAAACTGTGTGTCTGATGTGTGCACTTTTCTATAATCATAACATACTTCCATAAAAACTCAAAAAGAGAAGAGTGAATTGATAACTTCTGGGATTTCACTCAGTTGCAGCAGGCTGTCATTCCAGTCTGTCAATCACCCTAGCTTCCAGTGTCTCTTCTTTTCTTTGTCCCCTCCCTTTGGCTTCTCTCGTCAGTATAAAGGGAGGTGGACTGGGCAGAAAGGGTGGGAGCGCCACTGTCACTCGGCTCCCTGCAAACAACTTCGCCCCAGGCCCAGTGGAACAGGGGGCTGAGCCCCCAGGATTTCAGCCAAGCTTGGTTGTATCAATACATGTCGATGACTGTCACTTCTCCATCCCTGGTAGATGGCTCCCAATCTAAGCCTTATCTCTGAGCAGAAAAATTGAAACTGTTCTAGGATTGAGGAGTTTGTGAAAATCGTTATGTGGAGAAACACTTTTTATTTTCTGTGAACAGATATGCTGAACTGAGTGTTTCCCAATGACCTTCTTTATTTTGATGCCCACCTTCATGGCAAGCACAGGGTGCTTTGTCCTTGATGAGGGTGCTTTCAAGGTGATGCTGCATTGGGTGTGGACTTGAGCAGCTCTCTCTGTGGAGCAGTGAGCCAGCTGTCTGAGCTAAAATCTAGGAGCTGGAGCTGGCAATAATAAACAGAGTGTGGGCTACATGTTGATTCTTTATCTCCCACTTCCACTGGCCCCTGCCAAAAGCTTGTAGTCTGTGTCTGGTAGAATGGAAAGTCAAAGGCAGCTCAGCTCCTGCTTGAGGACACCTCAAAGCTGGGTATTGTAAGCTGGGAGGCAGGTTAGCCACCAGGTGGGTAGGTAGTAAGTCAGATGTGCATGTTACTCAGAGGTCAAGATGAAAGATCCAGTCTAAACCCAGACAAACGTAATAGGCAAACTCTGGCCAGCACGATGAACCTAGTGCTGAATATCTACGCAAAGCAGATTATCCAGAGCCTCGAAGGGTATTTGGGAACCTGAAGGACACGGTGTATGCAGGGAGAGTGGGGCAGGCAGGAGCACCGAAGGAAAGGAGGAGCACAGGGGCCTTTACTCCGGAGCAACTTCTACCCAGGCAGACAGGAAGCTACCCCAGACAGCAGACGCCGACCTGACTCAGGGAGCTGGAGGTGGGGCGAGGGCGGGGTGCAGAGGGCAGAAGTCTGTCGGCAAAACCTTATGACATGGACAGAGCTGTCCACGACTGCCCGTTGGCTCACAGCTAACTTACCCAAAAAGTACCTGTTGAGCTACTACCTGCAGATGCCCGGCACCATTTGAAGCACTGAGAATACAAACGTGAAACTATTCCACATGTTCTGCCGACAGAACAACCTGCAGATGGCACAGGTGTTTGAGAGCAGGTGACCAAGAGTGTGTGGCCTTTGCGGAGAGCGCACGGCAGCCACGCTGTGCAGCAGGGAGCACATTGCAGCAGAGTGTCTGCGGGCACGGAGCCACCAGCATGCCAGGTTTGGGACTCTGATGACACTATTCGTGCACTCAACAAATACGGACTGGGCAGCTTGCTCGGTGTGTGCTGTAAAACACAGGGCAGACACGGTGCCCACTCTGCTGGAGCTCGCATCCTTGCAGGGGACAGCTCCGTGTGGACAGGGGGAGGGCATTGCAAGGAGTCCCCAGGAGAAGAGGCAGTAAGTGTAGGTAGTGGCCAGGCCATGGTACCGGTGGTGCTCTAAGGCACTAGAAGAGCTTACACGTATTCCAGAAGCACTGGAGGTCATTGAACTACTTAGTAAAGAAATGGTGACCTAGGTGAGAAATCGTGTGCTTCTCGGGGAAGAAAGGAAGCGAAGGACTCCAGGGATGTTCACGCCTTATTCATTTCCACATACACCACACCCAGTGACTCTCCTCCTGTCCCCACGTTGGTTACGGCCCCGTCTACATCCAAGCTGGAACAAGTAAGTGGGGAGACCTAGGCTTCTTCCCTCGTCACCCCCGTGCTGCCCACCCTCGCTTCTTCACCTTAGGTGGAGTGCTAGAAAGAAAGGAAAGCGTGAACATCTGTTGACACCTGCTAAAGGGTAGAATGGCAGTAACGGGCAGTGAATTTAAGATAGAAAGCAAAAGGACAAGGTGGCCTCGGGTGGAAGGGCAGAGTGGGGTGGCGGGGTCCTGATGTGGGGAAGAACTGGCCCCGTGGGCCTCAAGGAGCCGACCAGGGCGAGGCTGCGGAAGGGCAGGCAGCCTAGGCCCAGTGTGTCTGAAGGATGACCCTCCCAGAGGGGTCTGTGGAGGAGGAGGATAGGTCACTTGGGGCGCAGACAGAGCACGTGAGGAGGCCCAAGTCTCCCCGACTGAGGAGAAGAGCCGGGGGTCAGGGCGGACACAGAGGAGGCCGCGCACACAATCCCCTGATGGGCCAGTAGGCAGGGCCCTGCTGTCCGCGACAGCGTGAGAGTGCGTGAGTGCGGGCGTGCGGGGTGAGTATCTCACTAAAGGAAGCCTGATCGTACCCAGCCTCTGCCTTCCCTGTTCAGCCTCTTTTGTGCTTCATGTTTATTGAGCTTAATGCTCGTCTGGTGATAACTTCAGGAAACCCTCTTAAATAATAAACTGTAAATGTATCCAAGTTGCCATCTCATTTTAGAAATATAATTTTCCTATTTGGGATTAATTGCCTAAACGTCCTTAGAAGGTTAAAAGGGAACTGTCTCTTGAACATTAGTTATTAAATTACGTATCACCAATTCATTTGCTGCACTGATTTGAGCTTTGTGACATTTCTTATTGATTGTTTGAAAGCAAACTTCCAATTATCAAAGGATCAGATCCTGCCAGCTCAAAATCCCTCTTGGAGTAGCAGAGAGCTGCTGTGAGAGTTTGAAGATCCCAGGTCTTTGTGACCAGAACGTGACTTGAGCCCTGATATGGGCATCAACCAAAGGAAGCATTTGCTTAAGGAGGACGTTTTGAGAAACCCGTAATCCGATTCTCAAAATCGTCACAGCGTGGTTGCCCTGGCAGAAAAACATCTCGTGTGCTTGCACTTTGAAGCCCAGTGCACTGAATGGGGTCTATTATATTTAGGCTGGAGATAAAGAACCACATTTGGCAAACATCCCGGCTCAGATCCTACCTTTTCCAAAGGCAGTACACTGCAGGTTCCCAGAGATGAAGAAAGAATGGCTGGAACACTAGCTTAAGGTTTATCCATCTTATCTCACATATCTGGGGAACAGGAATAATAATATTTACAATTTGTTGAAAATTTTATGGGCAGGCATTGTGTAAGTACTTTACATATTATACATATGAATACCTTTATGGATGTATAAATGTATACATGTAAATATATATCATAAATAACAATGGATACAGATAAAAATATCTACATCTATCTATTTAAATAGATGCATCAATCTCCACTTTTAACCCTTTCACCAGTCCTCTGACATAGATATTACAATGGTCTCCATTTTAGAGATTAGGAAAATAAAGCAAAAAAATGTCAATTTGGTCAAAGCACATAGCTAGTAAAAGTTGGCAGACCCAGAATTGAACTAAGGTGATCTGAGCCTAGAAATGATGCAACCTAGGCTTGAACTTAGGCCTCTGGTTGCAAATGCAACATTTGAATGCAAAAGTGAGTGTGTAAGAGAAGTGTTGAGATGTGGAGGCGTGGTGACCCCACAGGCAGGTGACCCCACAGGCAGGCGACCCCACAGGCAGGCGACCCCACAGGCAGGGTGACCCCACAGGCAGGCGACCCCACAGGCAGGTGACCCCACAGGCAGGCGACCCCACAGGCAGGTGACCCCACAGGCAGGTGACCCCACAGGCAGGGTGACCCCACAGGCAGGTGACCCCACAGGCAGGGCGACCCCACAGGCAGGCGACCCCACAGGCAGGCGACCCCACAGGCAGGTGACCCCACAGGCAGGCGACCCCACAGGCAGGTGACCCCACAGGCAGGGCGACCCCACAGGCAGGGTGACCCCACAGCAGGCGACCCCACAGGCAGGGTGACCCCACAGGCAGGCGACCCCACAGGCAGGTGACCCCACAGGCAGGCGACCCCACAGGCAGGCGACCCCACAGGCAGGTGACCCCACAGGCAGGTGACCCCACAGGCAGGGCGACCCCACAGGCAGGGCGACCCCACAGGCAGGGTGACCCCACAGGCAGGCGACCCCACAGGCAGGCGACCCCACAGGCAGGTGACCCCACAGGCAGGTGACCCCACAGGCAGGTGACCCCACAGGCAGGGCGACCCCACAGGCAGGCGACCCCACAGGCAGGTGACCCCACAGGCAGGGCGACCCCACAGGCAGGCGCCCCACAGGCAGGCGACCCCACAGGCAGGGTGACCCCACAGGCAGGCGACCCCACAGGCAGGGTGACCCCACAGGCAGGCGACCCCACAGGCAGGTGACCCCACAGGCAGGTGACCCCACAGGCAGGGTGACCCCACAGGCAGGTGACCCCACAGGCAGCGACCCCACAGGCAGGGTGACCCCACAGGCAGCGACCCCACAGGCAGGCGACCCCACAGGCAGGGTGACCCCACAGGCAGGTGACCCCACAGGCAGGTGACCCCACAGGCAGGGTGACCCCACAGGCAGGGCGACCCCACAGGCAGGTGACCCCACAGGCAGGTGACCCCACAGGCAGGTGACCCCACAGGCAGGCGACCCCACAGGCAGGGTGACCCCACAGGCAGGTGACCCCACAGGCAGGTGACCCCACAGGCAGGGTGACCCCACAGGCAGGTGACCCCACAGGCAGGGTGACCCCACAGGCAGGGTGACCCCACAGGCAGGCGACCCCACAGGCAGGTGACCCCACAGGCAGGTGACCCCACAGGCAGGTGACCCCACCAGGAATGTTTCCTGGCTTGTCTGCCTGGTGACAGTCCCACTTAGGTCTGTGGCTCTGGTTTCCTGATGCAGAAGGAGAGGCAGGGTCTCATCTGTGTTTCCTGGTGGTGAACCTATGGTAGGGCCGACTGACTTATTAAATCACAGTACTCTTGCCTCAAGAACACCCCAGGTGAAAGCACTGATGGCACTTTTGTTGATCACCATAATAGCTAATTTTTAACTGTTAACAATTAACAGGCCCAAGCCTGATAAACATCTTTTGTAGCCTGTTTGAAGGCAGTGAATAAGGAACTATGCCCAGCTGAAATGCCAGTCTGCACGTACAGCCCTGCATTGCTAACTACAGTCACACATGGCTTAGCCACAGAGATGCATTTTGAGAAATGTGTCCTTAGGCGATTCCATTGTGGTGCAAACATCATAGAGTGCACTTACACAAACGAAAACAGTGCAGCCAGCTACACACTAAGGCTATGTGGTGTAGCATTACCCCTTGGCTATGAACCCGTAAAGCATGTTGCTGTACTGAATGCTATAGGCAATTGTAACACAATGATTATTTGTGTAGCTAAGAATATTTAAAGATAGAAAATACACAGTTTAAAAAAAGGATAGAAGATTAAAAACAGTACACCTGTTTAGAACACTTATCATAAAATCAGGTTTACAGGACTGGAAATGGCTCTGGGCGAGTCAGCGAGGGAGTGGTGAGTGAATGTGAAGGCCTACAACAGGGCTATGCACAACAGTAGACTCCACAAACACCGTAAGCTTAAGCTACACTGAATTTCTTTACTTTTTCTTTAATAACGAATTAACCTCAGCTTACTGTAACTTTTTTGCTTTATAAACTTTTTAATTTTGTAAACTTTTGATTGTTTTGTGATAACACTGAGCTTAAAACACAAACATAATTGTACAAAGATACTTTGTACAACTGTACAAAAATACTTTTTCTTTACAATCTTATTCTATAAGCTCTTTTCTATTTTTTTATTTTTTACTTTCTAAACATTTTTATTAAAAACTAAGCCACAAACACACACAAGCCTAGGCCTACAGGGTCAGGGTCATCAATATCCACTGTCTTCCACCTCCCCGCTCATCCCACTGGAAGGTCTTTGGGGCAGTAACACGCATGGAGCTGTCGTCTCCTAGGATAGCAACGCCTTCTTCTGGAATTCCTCCTGAAGGAATTGCCTGAGGCTGTTTTATAGTTTACCTTTTTTAAAACAATATAAGTACACTCTAAAATAATGATAAAAATGGAGTATAGTAAGTACACAAACCAGTAACACGGTTGTTTATTATTATCATCAAGTATGTACTGTACATAATTGTATTGAGATACTTTTATGGGACTAGCAGTGCAGTGAGTTTGTCTACACCAGCATGCGCATAAACACATGAGTAGTGCATTGTTATGGCATGTTAGTGCAATGTGATGACCGCTGACATCACTAGACAATGGGAATCTTTCAGCGCCATTTAAATTTCATGGGACCACCGTCATGTGTGTGGTCGGTCATGCAGCACTTACTATGTGCCTTCGTTGAGCCTGTTCTTTTGGCTGATTTTTCTTTTCCCTCCCCCACTACCTGTTCAAATTCTACTAATACTTCAAAGCACAGCTCGACTCCAGCTGTTCCCATAAGACCTTCTGATCATCTTTTCATCATTCCTTTATTTAAAAAAATATTTATCGAGTGCTTTTTATGTGCCAGATGGTATTCTAGGCTGCATGGCTGGGATGGAATGTAGCCTCAGTGTGTAGTAGATTGTGCCATCTGGGTTTGTGGACATACACTCCATGATGTTTGCATCCAACAAACACATGAAAAAATATTCAACATCACTAATCATCAGGGAAATTTAAGTTAAAACCGAGATGAGATACTGTCTTACGCCAGCCGGAATGACCGTTCTTAGAAATTCAAAAAATAATGAATGTTGGCACGGATGTGGTCAAAGGCGGATGCTTATACACTGCTGGTGGCGTTGTAAATTAGTACAACTTCCACGGAAAACAGCATGGAAATTTCTCAATCCCGCAATCAACCCACTTCTGGGTACCTACCCAATCCCACCCTGGGTATCTACCCAAACCAAAGTCATTAGACCAAAAAAGACATCTGCACATAGATATTTATCACAGCACAATTCACAATTGCAAAGATATGGAACCAACCTAAATGCCCATCAACCAATGAGTTTGTTCATTCAGGCATAAGAGAAGAACGAAATAATGTCAAGTTGGATGGAGCTGGAGGCCATTATGCTAAGTGAAGAAGCTCAGGAATAGAAAACAAATACCATATGTTCTCCTTTGTAAGTGTGAGCCAAGCTATGGGTGCACAAAGGCATACAGGGTGGGGTATGACGGACACTGGAGACTCATGAGGGGAAGGCTGGGAGGGGGATGAGGGATGAAAAGCTATCTATTGGGTATAAGGTACACTACTCGGGTGACAGAAACACTAAAATGCCAGGCTTTACCATTATACAATTCATCCATGCAACCAAAAACCACTTGTACCCTTGAAGATACAGAAATAAAAAATAATACAAATTTGATCTTTGTTTCACATGGAAGTTAGAAATTGTTGGATATAATATTATTATTAATATTTAATTGAGTTATAGTCAAAGCATCTTTTATAATATTTTAATTTGAAATGTATTAATACTTATTTCTAGGGTCAATGTATATGATTTTCCAATGTGCCCTTTAAAATCACATGTACTCCTTAATTGTGGAGTGGAGTGTTCTGAAAAGATGTTATGTCACATTGGTTGATAATGTTGTTCAGGTGGACTATTTTTAATTTTGTCTGATTGTTCTGTCAATTATTAAAAGAGGGTTGCTAAAATCTCCAGCTATAGTTATGGATTTACTTAGTTTTCTTTTAGATCTGTTCATCTTTCATTTATTTATTTTGAAGTTTTTGAGAAAGGCTGAGGTAAAACCACAGTAATGGTTCTAAGGAAGGTGGTAGAAAGGCAGACCGGAGAGCTATGACATCACTAGGCAATAGGGATTTTTCAGCGCCATGTAAATTTCATGGGACCACGGTCATATATGTGGTTGGTCAGGCAGCACCTGTACCCAAAGGAAGGGCTCTTATCTGGCACCCGTCCTTCTGTATCTCCTGGCCCATGCCACATTTTGTGTGTGCATGTGTTCATGTAAATTGAGTCTTTGTGCACCTTCTTGCCATACTTGCTTTCATCTATTATATTCTGCAAAACTTTGTATGATCTAGACCTTTTCAAGGTGCTTATGTTGGGGCTCAGAAACCAATACCCCAAGATACGGCGCTGTGACCTGCTAAACCAAAGAAGCAGGCTCAAGATCTCTCTCACCTTCACCCTACTTTTGTCTCTCAGTCCTCTGCCTCTTCCAAAGCACAAACCTGTTCCCCAAAATGTCCTTATATACCCAGAAACTGGACCCCCAAAGAGAAACACAATCCCTTCTATCCCTCCTCTGAAATTTCATTAACCAGAGAAGATTAAAATTCATATCACAGAGGTAGAGTCTAAAAATTGAGCATCACACTTAGAGCCCAGATGAAATTTTAATGGTTCGGTTGTCCCAAACCGTTGTTTGTTCTCTGCTTTCATTCAGTTCCCAAAGACAATTATTTACTTACCATTGTCTGAAAATGGAGTCCATTCATTCCCCCTAAAAAACATTTACTCCTACACCACACCTGCCCTTCTCCTATGAAGAAGGGTACATAACATCTGGAATGCATCAGATTATTGGGTAATCATTCCCCGTGATTTATCCACGTTCTGCACATTAAATTAATTTTATATGCCTTTTTCTCTTATTAATCAGCCTTTTGTCAGTTCGTTTTCAGCAAACCCTCAGAGGGTGAAAAGGAAAGCACTCCCTTTTTACCCTACACCCACTGCAGCCCAGAATGTGTATGTAATAATTGATAAAAATTATAATGTATTATTAGCAAAAATAGTGATTGATGCTGCTGACTTTTCCAGATTTCTGTGATCCAACAGAGCACCTGCCATTTCTAGAGAGAACACACACTGTGAAAAAAATATTTTCAACCGATTGGCTAGGTTTCCATTTATGCCTTTCTGCAAGATGGCACATGTAAATTGTTTAACAATTCTGAAAGGAAACTGGTCCATGAGGAAGTTTACTTATACATTTTTAATGATGCCCGATACAAATTTCTGTTTTGTTTCTAATGAAAGATACATAATATATGAATTAATAATTAAGGATAACTGCATTGACTTAGTATTTTTTCTCTCATTAAAGTTCTTCCGGCTGGGCATAGTGGCCCACGCCTGTAATCCCAGGACTTTGGGAGGCTGAGGGGGGTGGATCACTTGAGGTCAGGAGTTTGAGACCAGCCTGGCCAACATGGCAAAACCTTGTCTACTAAAAATACAAAAATCAGCTGAGGATGGTGACAGGTACCTGTAGTCTCAGCTACTTGGGAGGCTGTGGCAGGAGAATTGCTTGAACCCAGAAGGCAGAGGTTGCAGTGAGCCCAGATTGTGCCATTGCACTCCAGTCTGGGCAACAGAGCCAGACTCCATCTCAAAAATAAACAAATAAATAAATAAAGTTCTTCAAGGAGTGGATACATCGGTGTCTGGATTTGTCACCCTGAACTTATTACCAGTGGGAATCTCACTATTATTTGATAGCTTGGCTTCAGCTTTTGCTGGTATATCCTTTGATCACTGTGATCACTCAAATCATGTCAAGTATCTGGCAAAACCAATGATTCATCTTTACTGCATTTTATTTCTAGGAAAACTTGAGAATTATAAAACCTTGGTTTTGTAATTCAGGGATGCCTATTCTCCCTGGTCAGGTGTTGTAGAAAAGTGTGAGGGGCTGTTTCCTTTCCACATCCTTCCCTAGGAGACTGGGAATAGCTGTGTGCCTTCTTTCCCGTTGTGAGGCTTTGTTCCTTGGATCACCCCTGCTGGGAGGCAGCTCCCTTGATGTGCTCAGTCCCTGCCAAGCAGGCTGCTCTCAACTCTTAAAGGAGAGAGGGGGCTCCTCTTCACAGTGGGATGTTTGCCGCTGACACTGGGATGGGACTCTCGGGGGCAGGATCCCATTCACCACATGTATTCGATCTGAAAATGTCTTACCAGTACTTGTTACTAATTTGCTCTTTCATTTATTCAGTCATATGATGATGCGCCACTGACTCCTGCTTTGCAACTGCAAGGGAAGAGGGTAAGTCACCCCCACTAGATTTTTATTTGGCTTCACTCTGCTTGGAGCTGAGTGGGAGGTCAGGTTGACTGTGCAATTTTCCCCCTTTGTCTTTCGGGACAGTTAGAAGACCTAGGTTTAGACTAGAAGGAGTCGTTAATTACTGGACCCCACATAGGCCTTGAGCCTAAAATGCAGATCATCTTTATCAAGCTCTGCATTCAATGTTCGTTGGCCACTTCAGTCATTCATACTGTTACTCAGAGCTTAGAAATGATTAGCCAGCCAGGATTTATGCATTTCTGAGTTTCACTCACGATATAACCAAGAGTGTCACTCCTCCACCAGCTGGGTAAAACACGGGATGCCCAGTTAAGTAAGAATTTCAGATAGACAATGACTTTTAAAATATAATTGCATCGCAAATATTTCATGAGACATATATGTACTAAAATAGTATTTATTGCTTATCTGAAATTAAGTTTAACTGAGAATGCTGTACTTTTATTTGCTGGAGTTGACAACCCTACACACTTAAGCATGGTGCTGTTAAGCATAAACTTTAGTGACAGATTGCCTAGTTCAAATTCTTGCTGTGACTTACCAGGTCAATATGGATCTTAAGTGATTTTACTTTACTTAATTATCCCTCAGTTTCCACAGCTGTAAAAGTTTCATAATAATATTAGCTACCTCAAATGCTTAGTGTGAGGATTCTGTAATCAATACACACAAAGTGCTTAGAGCAGTGCCTGGCACATAATAAAAGGTATTTAAGTGCTAGCCGATAACCATCTGATATTAACCTGTGCTCAGTTTAAATTCCCAAGTCTGAAGTTCATTTGTATATGAAGTTTTCCACATTGCACAGGTGCCCGCTTCTCCCAAGGGAAAAGTTTTCTACTCGAAGTTCATTTCGTGCACATATGTCTGTGTGTGTGTGCATGCGTAAGTGTTCTAAATGCCCTCAGGTCCTCCTCTCCTCTGCTTCCGGGATCGTCACTGGCAAGTTTGAAAAGTTTCACTCGTGTCCTTCCTTAGCGTGCAGGTGGGACAGCAACGAAGGGGGTAAATTTGGGGGTGAGTTAAAAAGGCCTGAGAATAAGACAGGGAAGCCCCCCGCAGACAGTGGTGGGTACCAAGGCCAGAGGGTGGCTCATCCCAAAATGGTGCCGGAGAACCAGGGGCCAAGAAATCCCTAGACAGGTGAGGGGGGACTGTGAGTCTCTGGGGGCCCAGGTTACGGGGTGGCGTCAGGATTCTAAGCCTAAGGCTGTGGTCCCAGAGACGAAAGAACCACGAGTTAAAATTCAAATGTGGGCAAGTAGGGGTTGGGGTGCTGGGAACTTGAGTCAGGGCTGGGACAAAGAGTCCAGGCTATGCTGGACAAAGTGCCTTCTAAGCCATCACTCAGAGTCTCGAGAAAATGTAGACCAGGGAACGGGGCAACAGCAGCTCCTCCAGGTAAAATCACTCACACGCATTTCAATCCGCCTTTTATACCATCATCCTGCCTGTCTTTCTCCACCCACTTTATAAGGTAGTCAAGAAAATCACGTCCAAAGTCCCTAATGAAATACAGGTCTGCACCTCCATAATAAAAGCATGAAATAAATATATTTATAAATTGCAAACTTACTTAAAGCTCATCAGATCTTAAGGAAGAACTGGCAAATGATGATTGGAAATTTAGAGTTAAAAATACCCTATTAACAGCATCTGCAATGACTTAAATCATAGAAAAAAATAATAAAATGTATAGAAAACCTGTATACCAAAAAATGCAAAGTGTTGACAAATTGAAGACCAGATTGAACTTTGAAGTCAATGCAATTCCAGTGATGCCCTACTAGGGATTCTTCTTATAAAACTTAACAAGTTAATTCTAACCTCTGTATGGAAATGTAAAAACTTAGAATAGTTGAAAAAAGTTTGAAAAAGAAGAACCATGTGAGAGGACTCATATTCACTGGTTTCAAGATCTACTCCAAAGCTACAAGGGTCAAGGTGGGAAAGTGTTGGTGAAAGAAGAGACAGAGCTAAATAGAAGAGAAAGCCTGGAAACAGAACTGCACACATAGGGCCAACTGATTTTTGAAAAAGGTATCAAGATCCTTCAATATGAAAAGAATAAACTTCTTACCAAATAGTGCTAGACCAGCTGGGTAGTCATCCTAGATATCAATATGGTGGGAAAATCTCAACCTCACTTCACAACATACACAAAAGTTAATCCAAAATTCATTATTAGAAGTGTGAAATCTAAAACTATAAAACTTTTCAAAGAAGATATAAAAGAAAAGCATTGCACCTCAGGATAATAACAGTGTCTTAGCTAGGGCATAAAAGGCAGAAACCATAAAGGAATTAATAAATTAAACTTCCTCAAAACATAAAAACTAGTAGTATTAGTAAGACACTTAAGAGAAAGAAAAGACAATCCACAGACTGGGAGAAAATACGTGCAATACGTGTATCTGAAATAGGACTTATATCTAGAATAAGGAATTAACTTTTGTGGGTGAACTATTTATAGCCCTTCACAAGAAAAGGCTTACAAATAGTAATAACATAAAATGATGTTCAGCATTATTTGTAACCAGAGAAACTCATATCAGTGCCATGAAGAAATACCACCACACAGCCACTAGCATGCCTGTAACCCAAAGCCTGACCTAACAGACATCTGTGAAGAGGTGAGGCAGCTGGAACCCAGCCGTTGCTGATGGTGCTGTAAAATGGAGCACGACTTTGGAGAACTGTTCCACAGTGTTTTAAACATGCATACATAATATTATTACATAATTCTATTCTCAGGTCTTCACCTATGAGAATAAAATATTTCCACATAGACACTTGAAGCCCAGTGTTCAGAACACCTTTATTGTAACACTGCATGAAAAGATGAACACATTTTCGTACATCCATTAGTATTCAGCAATGAAAAGGGATGAGCCACTGATACCTGCACCAACATGGACAAATCCCGGAATCATCACGTTGCATGAAAATCATAATTCACAAACGGCCATGGCTCCATTTCTCTAACCCAGGGTGGCAGGAAGGAGGCCTAGTCTCCGTGGGGTTGGGATGGTGACACCTGGCACTGACGCAGAACAGGGAACTCTGGGGTAATGAAAATATTTTTTCTATGGACTGTGAGGGTGGTTACACATTGGCAAAGCCCATCAAACCATACAATTTAAGTGGGTGCATTGGCCAGATGCAGTGGTTCATGCCTGTAATCCCAGCACTTTGGGATGCCAAGGCTGATGGATCACGAGGTCCAGAGTTTGAGACCAGCCTAACCAATATGGTGAAACCCCATCTCTACTAAAAATACAAAAATTAGCCAGGCAGGGTGGCACTCACTGTAATCCCAGATACTCAGGAGGCTGAGGCAGGAGAATCACTTGAACCCAGGAGGTGGAGGTTGCAGTGAGCCGAGATTGTGCCACTGCACTCCAGCCTGGGCAACAGAGCAAGACTCTGTTTCAATAATAATAATAATAATAAATGGGTGCATTATATTTTACATTAATTATCCTTCAACAAAACTGATTTTAAGACTTAAGGAAGAATCTAAACTTTAATGCTGCCTACATGACAACAGGTACTGTAAAAAAATTTATATAGCAGATCATCACAGACGGAGGAAGTCTGAAGTAGCAAAATATATTTACTAGGGTATTAAAGTTCAGGCTAGTGGTTGTGAATTTATAATATACTTATTTCCATTTTTATGGCATTTATATTAAAATAGTTTCACAAGAGAAATTTATTCTGTAAAGCTGCAGGGTTGCAGAACATGGTTTAAAAGCCCTAGACTAATTAATTCAGCCCTTGGCTCCTCCTCCAGTTCACCTGGCTAATTTTTCTCTCTCCATTCAAACATCAGATTGCATTTCTGGGTCTATTAAAATTGCTTTGCTACTGAATACTTAGTGGGATGCAAAATATGTGACTTGCTTATTATTGCTCACTGTGTGCCTGTAATGTTTCCTTGTCATGCCTTCCTAAGTGTTTCATTGCTTTATTTTGCAAAACTGAACGGGGAAAATGCATACTGCAACTCTCCAAGAAAAATGTATGTGATGTCTACTGCTTGCTTATCTAAGTTGCTATTGAGATTCTTGTCCTTAGATGGTGAGTTGAAATTCTTAATATCAACATCAACTCCAAAGGAAATCTGAGAAGCTTGGTTCCTGAGTCCAGAACGTCTCTTGGTTCGGAGAGAGAGTTGGCAGCAGAGATTCTTGCTTTTCCTTGGAACTGCTGCTCAAAGCAGATTGGCCTGAAGTACTTTAGAATACGTGGATGGGGGAGGAGGCTGCCGAGATGCTCTTAAGACAGCTATTAGCATGCACCCCGGCACTGCAGTCCTTCATGCCACCTGGGGCACTGAGCCTGCCTCGTGTCCAACCTCTGTCTCCTGCTGTCCACCAAGGGTCAGCTGTGGAGGGAGAATCTCCCCATGGACGTGGCTGGACCTCCTAGGCCTGCTCTTCCCTCCTGTGAGCCACATATCCCGAGAATTTCTCACTAACTGTTGCTCCTCATCCCACTCTTGTTTTAGGGGATGCTGCACTCCATTTAATGTTATTACTCTAGCTTAGATCCCTGAAACCTGGCTGGAATATTTAAACAGTACTTTACTAACAGCTCAGAGTGAGCAAAAGAAAAATAAGCACTGTGAATTATGTGACTCGCAAGCTAGGGTCTTAATTCTTTCCCCATGTTTCCTCCTGAAACATCTCTCTGCATAGTTGTTGATTCTTTGGAATTTTCTACATAGCCAATCATGTCATCTGGGAAGAAACGCAGTTTCATTTCTTCCTTCCCCATCTGTATGCCTTTCACTTCCTTTTCTGTCTTATTGCATTAGGTACGACTCACTGCACAATGTTGAAATAAGTCATGAGAGGAGACATCCTTATCTTGTTCCTGATCATAGGTGTAAAGCACTTGGATTCTCACCAGTTAGTATAGCATTAACTTAGATTTTTATAAAACATTCTATATATTCAGAAATATTTTTATAAAATATTCCATTTTCCTCCCTTCCTAGTTTGCTGAGAGTTTGGATAGTGAATAAGTGTGTTGGATGTTTTCAAACACTTTTTCTGCATCTGTTGTTATGATTGTGTGATGTTCTTCTTTTGCCTGTTGATACAGGGATTACATTGATTGATCTTCAAAGGTTGAACCAGACTTGCATGCCTCACACGAATCCCATCTGATCCTAGTGCATAATTTTTAATACATTGTTGGATTCAATTTGCCAATATTTTGTTAAGGATTTTGCATGTATGTGTATGAGAGATATTGGTCTATAGCTGTCATTCCTAATAATGTGTTTGTCTGGTTTTGATATTTGGAAAATGTTGGTCTCGTAGAATGAGTTAGAAAGTATTCTCTCTGCTTCTATTTCTGGACAAGATTATAGAGAACTAGAACAATTTCTTCCTTAAATGATTGCAGAATTCACTAGGAAAATCATCTGGATCTGTTGCTTTCTGTTTGGGAAAGATATTAACTATTGACTCAGTTTATTTAATAGATACAGGCCTATTCTGATGATCAGTTTTCCTTTGGGAGTTTTGATAGACTGTGTGTTTTGAGGAATTGGTCCATTTCATCTAGATTATCAAATTTGTGGGTATAGAGCTTTTCCTAAATTTCTTTGTTATTTCTTAATGTTCATGGGACCAGTAGTGCTAGCCTCTCTTTTATTTCTGATATTCACAGTTTGTGTCTTCTTTTTTTTCTTAGTTACTCTGACTAGCTATTTATTATTTTAATTGATATTTTCAGCAAACCATTGTTTGGTTTTATTTCATTTCTCTAGTGCACTCTTGTTTTGTGTTTTATTTCTTCTCTAATTTTTATTATTTATTTTCTTAACATCCTTTAGGCTTATATTGCTGTTTTTCTCTAAATTCCTAAAAGGGATACTTAGATTATTAATTTTAGACCTTTCTTCTTTCCTATTATATGCATTTAATGCTATAAATTTCCCTCTAAGCCCTGTTTTTACTGCATCCCACAAATTTCTATGTTTTATTTTTATTTTCATTCAGTTCAAAGTTTTAAAAAATTTATCTTTGAAAATGTTCTTAGATTTGTGTGCTGTTTTGAACTGTGATGCTTAATGTTCAATTAGTTTAGCATTTTCCAGCTACCTTTCTGTTATTGATTTCTACATTAATTTTATGGTGTTCTCACAACATGCGCTGTGTGGTATCTATTTTTAAAATTTCTTGAGGTGTGTTTTCTGTGTGAGTTCATGAAGAATGTTACTCTGCTGTCATTGAATAAAGTACCCTCTAATGGTCGACTAGATCTCGTTTGTTGACACTGATGTTCAATTCAGTTACGTCCTTACTGATTTTCTGTCTGTTGGATCTGTCGATTATTATTATTATTTATTTTATCTATTTTTTTTTTTATTTTTGAGATGGAGTCTTGCTTTGTCCTACCCAGGCTGGAGTGCAGTGGCACAATCTCGGCTCACTGCCACCTCCACCTCCTGGGTTCAAGCGATTCTCCTGCCTCAGCCTCCCGAGTACCTGAGACTATGGGTGCCCACCACCATGCCCAGCTAATTTTTTGCATTTTTAGTAGAGATGGGGTTTCACTATATTTATTGGCCAGACTGGTCTCAAACTCCCGACCGCAGGTGATCTACCCGCCTTGGCCTTCCAAAGTGTTGGGATTACAGGTGTGAACCACTGCACCTGGCCAGGATTTGTCAATTATTGATAGAAGGATGTTGAAGTCTCCAATCATGATAGTGAATATGTCTATATTGTTTTGCAGTTCTGTCTGTTTTTGTCTCACCTCTTTCAATGCTCTGTGTGACTCTGTTAGTCACACACACACGTTAAGGACCATCAAGTCTTCTTGGACAGTCGGTCTCCTTATCCTTTACTGCCCTTCTTTATCCCTGATAAGGTTTCTTATTCTATTGTCAGTTTTGTCCAAAATTAATATAGTTACTCGAGTTTTCTAGAATTTCTACTATCATGGAATATCTCTCACCATTCCTTTACTTTTAATCTGTCTGCACTTTAATATTGAAATTGGGTTTCTTATAGACAACATGTAGCTGAGTCTTGTTTTTTCATCTACCTGGTCAGCCTCTGTCTTTTAATTGTTATTTTGGATTATTCACATTTAAAGTGATAATTGTTATAGTTGGACTAATATCTACTACATTATAACTGTTTTTTTGTTTCTCTTCTGTGTTTCTTTTTTATCTTTCCATCTTGTCTGCCTCCTGTCATTTTAACTGAGCGTTTTATGATTCCATTTTCTCTCATCTTTTAGCATCCATTATACTTCCTTTTAAATATTTTTAGTGATTGCCCTATCACTCGCAATATACATTCACAAGTAATTTAAGTGCTAGTGCTTCATGGCAGGGCAGGTGCTTATGCCATCGCTTCCTCCCATTCTTTACATGTGACTGTCATCGGTTTTACTTATTCGTAAGCTATAATCATCTAATATGTTGTTGCTATTATTATTTTGGACAGTTATCTATTAGGCCAATAAAGAACAAGAAAAATAAAAAGTTTCATTCTGCCTTTCTTAACACTTTTCTTCATGCAGATCAAGTGTTTGGCCTGTATTATTTGCCTTTCGTATGATTTCCCTGATATAAATTTATAGCCTGGTGGATTTTTTCTTTCAACGTATTTCTATCACTTCATGCTCCTCTTGCCGGCGTGGTTTGTGAGGGGAAGTGTGATGAAAAAGTCTCATCTTTGTTTCTCTACAGGTAAAGTCTCCCCTACTCCTGGTGAAGCACCTTCCAGAGGACTGTGGGAGCCTTCTTGTTACTGCCAGTATCCTGCAAACATTGTACCAAACAGATAGCAGTCACTGTGTAACACCCATTGACTTATTTGTCTGTTTATGCCTGCAGAGGCAGAGAGCATGGCTGGAAGAGACCCTGAACCTCTTTATCTGCCAGTTCCCCAAGACCCCAGCAGAATGACCCACGTCCTTCAATGCATTCCTATGTTGTCTAGTTTCTGTCTCTCTTCATGATTATCAAAGCTGCCTCTTACCTTTGCAGTATGAACATCCATTCCAGGCACATTTCCACCCATCAAATTGGATATTAAAAGTCCAGATCATATGAGCAACAGAGCAATTCATCATATTTTGCCTTAAAAGTTTTAGAAAAACATTCAATAGTTGAACCTTGGTTGCCCCAACAAAGTCATTGTTGGTTATTTTCCAGCTGACCTCTTATTCTATCTCTTCCAGTGTCTACTGGGAGTAGGGCGGGGAGCTCAGAATAGCATGGAGCTTGGTTCTTGTGTAAAAACTGACCACTGGAAACAATGGTGGGTAAGTAGTGTAATTCACAAAGAGTCCCCTTACCCCACAATATGCAGGTATACCTTAGAGATATTGCAGGTTTGGTTTCAAACCACTGCAATAAAGTGAATATCTCAATAAAGCAAGTTGCACAAATTTTGTGGTTTCCTAGAGAATGTAAAAGTTTCCTAGAGAATGTAAAAGTTATGTTTACACTATTCTTTAGTCTATTAAGTGTTTATATCTAGAAAACCAAGGTGCATGCTTTAATTAAAATACTTCATTGCTAAAAAATGTTAAAATCATCTGTGCCTTTAGCGAGTTGTAATATTTTTGCTGATGGAGAGTCTTGCCTTGATATTGACAGCTGCTAATCAGTGTGGTGGTTGCTGAAGGTTGGAGAAGCTCTGACATCCAGTTAAGACTGAAAGTCTCTGATCGAGGGCAGCGGTTCTGCAGCTGTGGTCCTCAGATCAGCAGCATCTGCACTGCTCGGAAACGTGCTATCAATGTCGACTCCTGGACCTTCTCCCAACCTAGTGAACCAGAAGCTGTAAGGGTGAGGCCTAACATTTGTGTTTTAAGCAGCCCTCCAGATAATTATCATGCATGCTAAGGTTTGAGAGCCATTAATTTGGGCCATTTACTCAACTTCAACGAGAGTGCAGCATCAGAATCGCTTGTGACCCTTTATAATCATGCATCACTCCAGACTCACTGCCTCTGAATGTCTGCTGGCGTGGCCAGGGCACTTGTGCATTTTTAAAACTGCTATAGTGATTCTGATGCAAGCCCCTGGTTTACAGCCTTGTGTTGAGACCAAACCATTTATTTTACCGATGAAAAAACTGAGGCTTGGAGAGCCAAAATGAAAGCAGTCCCAATCACTGTGTGAAAGAAACAGAAATATTTTAATTTCACTATATTATGTCATTTCTTAATGTATCTTTGAGCTGGAAGGAAGAAACCACAGGACAAGGAACAATTATAGAATGAAGAGGAGACACTAGCCAGTCCCCAGCCCTGGACATGGTCAGTCATGTCCGATGGGCAAATGTGGGCCCAAGAGCCACGGGTTTTGGTGTTGGCCTGAATTAAATAGAGTCTGTATTAATAAACACTTGTCATTGACTTTGAGGTGATCTAATTGACAGGAACTAGAAAATCAAATATGTACACTTAGAAAATGTTCATTCATACTAGTCCATTCCAAAAATAAATGAATAAGCAGAAACTAAGCCACGACATTATAAACCCAAGAATTTTGCCTAACAAAGTTTCGATGCAGGTCATTATTTCAGGACATTTTCTTTTTCTTTTGTGACATCAGACTATTCGTGGTGCACGGTGCAGGTTGGATGTGAAGTCACGCAGGGATGGAGGCTGAAAATTAGATGTGAGCAAACACAGTGGAGAGGGGTTTGAACTGCAGACGGTTAAAATGGACGGGGGATATCTCTAGCACAGAAAGAAGAAGAACGGAGCCTGCCAGGTCCCAGGAAGGTACTGAACACAGCACGTAAGGAAAGGTGAGCACAGCAGGTAAGGAAAGGTGAGGTCGTTCCAGCTCCGTGACACCTTCAGGAGTAGCCAGGCAGTAAGAGTGAAGGGCCGGACACAAATGGTAGCCTCAATTCTATCCATAAATATTTCTAAGCATGTTTTCCCTTATTGTTAATTAAAAAACAATCTAATGGCATGTTTTTGTCAAGGGAACAGAATTTCCTTAAACACCCTGAAGGAACGTGTATTCATTTGTGAGTTCATATAATCCGAAAGGGGCCACTATATGCAAATGTGATTAGAGAATCCGGGAATCCCAATGCCCAGTTACCCTGAAATACGCTTGTGTTAGAATTAAATGATTGTCGTGTCTCAAAATGAATCATTAGCATTAAGATTAATAGTTTTCTCCATTTATCCTGCCTCCATGCCCTTTCAAAGTCCAGAAGTTTGAGACAGGGTAGATCTCCACCTTCATGAAACCAAAGCTGGCGCCAGGACATAACGACTGTGTTTGAGGAGTCAGGGAACATCAGTGTGTTTGTGGGGGAAAAAAGAAAATTGAGAAGTGAATTCTAAAATGCAGATGGAGATGTAAAGGATCTAGAACCGCGAAAACAATTTGAAAATGTACAACCAATTTGGAGGACTTATCCTCTTTGATTTCAACACTTGCTGTAAAGATCAAGACAGTGAGATATGGGTAATGCCATGAGGATAAGTAATCCGACAGAATAGAAAGTCTGGAAATAGACACACAAACACATACTCAATTGATTTTTAACCCAGGAGCCCATCAACATAATGGGGAAGAGAGACCGTTATGAAGTTCTGCTAGAACACCGACATATTCACAGGAAAATAATCTTGACTGCTACGATATATAAAAAATGAGAGATGAACTATAGATCAAATACAAATGCTAGATTTATAGATCTTCTAAAATAAAGCGTAATTTATTTGTGATCTTGTGACCCTAGAGTTGGAAAAAATATTTCTTAGAAGAGACACAAAGACACCACCCACCAAACAAGAAAATAAAGATGGATTTTATTTTGTTAAATATATCTTTTTATCAAAAAGCTTTATTAAAAATAAACATGCAGGGTACTATTGGGAAACTCACACTCAATCTTTGTATACAATTCAATGACAAATAGGGGCAGAACCCAATAGAACCCAATGGAAAATGGCCAAAAAATGTAAACAGACAATAAACAAAAAAGATCACATGAATACTAATAAGCAAATAAACTCATGTTCAGCATCATCGTCTATCACGGTAATGCAAATTAAAACCACAATGAGGCACCAATTCCAACTGATTAGCAAAAGTTCGGCAATACCAAGCGCTGTTAAAAAGGGGAAGAGCTAGAGTTTTAGACGTAGCTGAAGGAGTGTAAAACGAAACATCCACTTTGTCAAACGCCTTGACAGTGTCTTATAAACTCCAGCAAACGTATGACCAAACAAATCTCCTCCTGGCTTTTTACCAAAGAAAATTTAAAACATGTGTTTACAAAAGGAATTGTGGGAAAAAAATTACCGTAGCTGTATTCATAACAGCAGAACACTGAAAACCCCAAATATTCATCGACTGACAAATGAATAATCAAATTGTGGCATAGTCACACAACACACTATAACTTAGTGATAAAAAAGAATAAACTACTAATACACAGAGCGACATGATTGAATGTCAAAACATTCTGAGTAAAATAAACCAGACACAAAAGAGTGCATTCTATATGATTCCACTTTTATGAAGTTGAACAACAACCAAACTTATTCTGTGGTGATAGAATTCAGAATATTGGTTCTTTTTGGGAGTGGAACAGTTCTATAAAGCAGTACAAACAAACATGCTGCAGTGATGGAAATAATCTGTACCATATGTTTGCAGTGGTTTTATGAATAAATACAATCATCAAAATTCATCTAAATAAACAGTTAAGATAAATCATGACCTTAACAAATGAACGGTGTGGTGTTAAATCAGAAACATCATCTGGTGTTGGCCGCTAGGCCCTTTCTGACCGGGGTGAGACGGGAAGGTCTAGAGGGTTCCTGGCTGCACAGCTACCCTGTCTCATTTTCTGATGCTGTCTGAGATATTGTTTGCTGACAGGGGCTGGAAGTGATCTAAATCACTCTCTCATGCTCCTTCAGATGCAATCAGTTATCTTTTCACAAAATAATGAATCTGCCAGACCGGAGAATCCCAGATGAAGTTCTTGACAGAATCAACCTCTTGAATTTTGCATCTAACCTTTTCTTCCCCTTGAAGTATTTCAGACTCCACCGCTCTCCTCATTAGGCTGAAACAGAGCTGTGGCCAAGGAGTGGAAGTGAGGGAGGAGCATGGAAGTGAGGAGGATGGAGAGGAAGTGACAGGAGGGGAGACACGGGAGGAGAGTAGGAGAGTGAGAAAGAAGGAAGAGGAAATGGAAATGGGGCGGGCAGAGGAGACTAACAAGGAGGAGAAGACAGAAAGTTGACATCGATTGCATGACTTGAAGCAGATAAATTACAGCAACGTCTGACATTGAGAAGCTCTCAAGCTATATATGTGTGTATGTATATACATATATAATATGTAGCAACATGTATATATGTATATATGTAGATATATATATGTCACAACAACTTAATGAATGTGTTAATTAACTACAAATACACAGAGAAATGTAGGGCATAGGGCTGGGGGAACACACACTATAGGTCCTTCTCCTTCTCAACCCTCAACAGACTAAATCTAGTTATTTATTTCTGATAAAAAGAAATATTTCAGACCTTGGTGCAAATGAGTGTTTTCAAACGAGGTTTCTGTACCAGGCAGTGTCATGAATTAGATGACAACAGAGAGGTCTCACGTTCCCAGTGTGAGTGCGATGGGCAGCCTCCCCATGCTGTAAACACCAACTCCTTCAGTGTGAGTGCGATGGGCGGCCTCCCCGTGCTGTAAACACCAACTCCTTGTTGTACAGCAAGGCAGCTCCTGCGAGGGTTACACATCCCATTATCAACATTTCTATTTGAGGCACATTCTGTATGTGTTCACTGCTCCCAGAGTCTAGAATACTATTTGTCGACACAAAAGCTTTGTTCTGGTATCAGGGAGCATCCGCTTCATGTTAGTTCCTTAGAATTTCATTTCTTGCAGATATAAGTTTATTACAAATAGGGAGACTGTCTTCTTGCCCATTTTAGTTTTCAACTGATTTTTGGAATGTTTTATAAAAGACACATTTGTCCCCAAAAATTTTATTACTGGCCTTTTTTGAAACATTTCGTGATGCAAAATAACCTATGCCACAGCACTATTACGCGCTCTCCCCTTCCCATCTCTCAGTGCCCGGGAAGGTAACATGATTGACGGCAGCTGCACATGCCTGAGTCACTCCATGCTGTCTCCGCTTATGCTCCAGCCCCAAGCCCTAGAGTTAGCAACTCTGAGGGTGCCTGGACACACTCGTTTTGAAGAAGGAACCACTCTTCTTGGCCTTACACAGCCTTGTGTGGACTCAGGCAGGTGTCATCCTGGCTCTTGGAAAACTCAGAAGAGAAAACAAAAAGACACGCTATGGAAGGGATTTGGGGGAAAATGCAGTTCAGGTTCCAGGGAGATGACTTTCCCGTTCCCATGAGAGATGATTTCAGGCAAAACAACCATCCACAAGGAAGCTCTCCTCCCTGCCTCAGCTGGCCACAGAGAATGGATCTGGGTGTGCTGGGTACGTGGACAGTGAGCCACAGAGAATGGATCCGGGGGTGCTGGGTACGTGGACAGTGAGCCACAGAGAAGGGATCCGGGGGTGCTGGGTAGGTGGACAGTGAGCCACAGAGAAGGGATCTGGGCGTGCTGGGTACGTGGACAGTGAGCCACAGAGAAGGGATCCGGGGGTGCTGGGTACACGGACAGTGAGCCACAGAGAAGGGATCCGGGGGTGCTGGGTAGGTGGACAGTGAGCCACAGAGAAGGGATCTGGGCATGCTGGGTACGTGGACAGTGAGCCACAGAGAAGGGATCCAGGTGTGCTGGGTACGTGGACAGTGAGCCACAGAGAAGGATCCGGGGGTGCTGGGTACGTGGACAGGGAGCCACAGAGAAGGGATCCGGGGGTGCTGGGTACGTGGACAGGGAGCCACAGAGAAGGGATCCAGGTGTGCTGGGTACGTGGACAGTGAGCCACAGAGAAGGGATCGGGGTGTGCTGGGTACGTGGACAGGGAGCAGAAAGACGGGCATTGTAGGTCCAGCTGCTTTCCTCTCTCCTCACCTGCTTACTGGCACTGAATACCTGAGCGGGTAAATGGCTTCAGGGCTTTCATGTAGCCCTGCTGAACAGACCCTTCCAATTCCTCAGGCTTATTCTCTCGCCTCTTCTCCCCACGAGACACCGAGGCCCTCATCAGAATGTTCGCTCGTAATGAGTGCACAGTGCCAGCTGATCTTGCTTTTCAGGGCAGAGCTCCTGGGAGGAGGGCTCTTGGAAGTGGGTTCTCAGAGGCCTAATTTACTGTACCTAAGATTGGTTCTGGGGCAGCAGGGAAGGTCCAAGATAGGAAGAGAATGGGTCAATTTCAGGGCCGTGTTGGCAATAACCAAAATCTACTGCGGCAGTTTACCAGGTGCCGTGCCATGAAGCCCAGAGTTCCTCCACTTTGCACCACTACCTTCTAATGAGCGTCGCTCTGGGCAGTGAGTTGGAAAAAGAACCTGAGCAGATGAGGAGTTTGCCGTCTGCCCTTCCCTCAGCACCCTCAGCCTTCCCACCCTGCCTGAAGCTCACCCTGTCTGTGAAAATGTCATCTCTTTCCACAAACAAAACAAAAACGATTTCCCTGGAGAATGCATATCAGGAGTTTTACTGAGTTTCGGTCTCGTATCCACATTTAGGAAGGTCCTTTTTACCAAGGAGAACTCTGCCTGGGACCCCTGACTTCTGATGTTTATCACTGAAGCCCAAGTGAAATAATAACCTAATAAGAAACAGATAGTTAGAACCAGTCGCTGAAACGCTCTTAACTCATTGCCCTGCTCAGCCTGCTTCACAGGTAGGAGCACTGGGTCACCTTGGCTCACTGCGTTTTAGCCTGTCAGCTTGAAGACACAGTCCTCTGAATTGAGTCCAACGGTTGGAGTTAGAAAAGCAGCCAAGGAGGCAGTATCACACCAATTGCTGCCTTAAGAATTGCGGCTAGAAGTTAAGAGAGAGTCACAGAAGAGAAGAAGGTATAAATAGATCTGGAACCTTTGTATGGGTGTAACATATGAGATCTGCTGTGATTTTAAAATGCACAAGGAAAATGGCCTTAGAATATAAGAAGATCCCTGCTGGAATTGTGGCAAGAAGTTGAGGACAGGAGGAATGTGGCTGCATGTGCAGCTTTTACTCTTAGATGACGCCTTACTTTGCCTACTTGATAGTGCTTCTTATGAGGCTCGAATAAGATAATATATATTTTGAAAGTAATTTTAAACTATAAAGCGCTTGGAAAATATTGGTAATGGTAAGATGTGATATTATAAGTACTGATCCAATCAAAAATTCATATGGAAACTCCCAAACTGTTTTCAAGTGCATCACAAAACTAAGGGAAATAGAAGATACTAGGTTTAATTGATTCCATTTTGCTCCAAGGTATAGAGGAAGAAATACCTGGAAATTTATGATAATAGTGGAATTAGAACCTGGGCCAATTGTCTTCTGAAGTAGTACAGTACCTATTACTCCATATGATCCTCATGCAAAAAGATTAGATCCAAATACTAGAGCAACCCTGCAAGAAAGACCTCTATGGAACAGGAGACGTATCTGCAGGACGCAGGCTGGTAGTCTCACCATAAGAAGATTTTATGAACAAAGACAGTCCTGCATTCATGGCTGGAGATGCAGGTTTGCCTTCTCACTCTGGCACTCTGCCATATGCTATTTGTTGGCTAACACAAGAGGCATAACCAATTTTATTTTCTCTCATTTGCGCATTAGCACCCGGAAAGCTCAATACCTATTTACCCAAAAAACTGATCACTAGGTGTGGCTATCAATACAGTTCAGATCAATAAAATATGTGTTGTTTTAGGGACTTCTGGAAAGGATTTGCCTTTCCTGACAAAAGAAACAGTTAAGACTCATGCTACCACTCCCTCTTCTTCCTGCCTCGACTTCAGACGTAATGTCTGGAGCTACAGAGGCCACGTGATGGCCATGAGACCTCATGCATGAAGAAAAATCCAATAGAATAACAGAAACATCAATCAGTCTCAATAGCATCCAGGGACTGGATCACTACCAATATCTTCCTTCCTCCAGATTTTTTTAAGTTTTGGGGAAAAGTAAATCTTACTTGTTTTAAGTTACTGTGGGCAAGTGGTTTTTGTTTGTTTATTCTTAATCAGGTGAATGCACTTCTAACTTTTACAGCCTCTTGTTAATTTGCAGTTGGGCACGTTATTAACCTCCCTGAGCTGATGAAAGATCAGCGATGGCCTAACGCATGTGGTTACGGGAAGCATTAACTCAGAAAGCATGTAGCAGGGAACAGCAGGCTGACCAAAGGTCCTCATGTTCATCCCCCTTCAACACTGCTTCTGGCTCCACCTCCATCACCATCACCTCCATCAATCCCTCCCCACCCACTTCCTCCCGCTCCTTCTCTCCTGAAACTTTTCTCCCATCCTCAACGCAAAATGTAGTACCTTTTCATTCCCTGAATGGATCCCAATACGAAGTTGGTGCTACCGACTATGCTGACTACAGTGATGACAGAGAAACTGGCTTTGTAAATCTCAAGGCAAAATAAAAATTAGATGACCTTTGTTCTCAGAACATAACCATAAACTTTTTGAGAACCCTCCGTATCAGTTTGCTAGGGCCACTGTGAAAAATGTACCATGAACTGCGTGGTGTAAGACAGCAGGATTTTATTGTCTTACAGCTACGGAGACCACAAGTTTGGAATCCAAGTGCTGGCGGCACCACGCTCCTGGGAAGACCCTGGGGAAGGAACTGCTCTGTGCCTCTCGCAGCTTCTGGTAGGCACAGGTGTTCTTTGGCTCATGGATGCACCACTTGAATCCTCCAAATTCAGATGGCTTCCTCCCTAGATTCTTCACACCAACTCCCCTCTGTGCATATCTGGGTCCAAATTTCTCCTTTTCATAAGGACCCCAGTCATATTGGATTCGAGCCTACTCTAATGACTTCATCTTAACTTGGATAAATCTGCAAAGGCTCTGTTTCCAAATAAGAACACATCCTGAGGTGCTGGGGGCTAAGACTTCAATATTTCTCCCTTTGGGACACAAAATTCAAGCCAGAATACCCCCTGATAAATTATCCTGTAGCTCTTTTTAATACTTCTGCATTCTACCTCAAGCAAGAGGAATCTTGCTTTTAGCAAGATGCCACGGTTTTGTCTTACCCCTGTCTTCCCTACGATTTTGGTTTAAGTTGAACAGAATTATAATTTTCTTTTCCACAAGAGTATTTGCCTCTGAATAGGAGATTATTTAATCCTGCAAACTCCAGGCATTCTGACAGATGTCAGTAAAACGTGAGACATACAGGGGCACGTGATCTGGAATTCTCGAGAGCCTCACTTGGCCAGAGGGGCGGTCACTCAGGCAAACACCATGCTTATTTGTTTGATGCCCGTGATGATGAATTCCCAGCATCATCTGTGCCTTTGTCTCTTTTCCAAGATTCATTTGTCTAGTCCAGGCCCAGTGATTAGTTATCAGCCCAGAATGGGGAGATTTTAAATGATGTTGATGGCCTTGCCACTTTCCAGTGTCATTTATTTTTATTATTTATAGGTGCCCAAATATCCCTGGCTTCTTGCCATAAAGAAAAGCAAGTGTGAAATTAAGAGTAAGATTCATTGGCTGAGATTTCCCCAGGCAACATGAAAAGAGCTCGATCGTCAGTGTCAGGGAGACAGACGTTTTCAGCACTGGACAGCGAGTCGCATGCCTGAGTGTTCAGGGCTGGGGAGTCAGGAGAGGTCTGGTCATCTAGAAGAGCAGAGCTCTTACGTTGGAGGTGGGAGGTGGACGAAAACAAACCTGGCTGGAGAAAGAGAGGGATCAAGATGAAACTGGAAAATTTATTTTGTATTGGAAATTCTCATTATTTTTTCTTTCCTTACTATCTAACAGAGTTTTTCATGTCTAAATAGGAATCCTTTATTTTCAGGCTTGTTATCACTCATCATAAAAGCAATCCTTCTCTGCTTCCCTGATGTCTGCCTTTTTCTGCTTGTCTGACACAAGTTTCCCTGCGGTTCATACAGATTTGATGCCCTCTATTCATCCTCTAACTCCTTCCGCGCCTTAGCTTTCCTCCTTCGATCCCTCACTGTAATTTGATCGCTCATCTCTGGCAGGAAATCTTGCCAAACTGGAGTGTGCTCCTGCTCACCTAGGGCAAATCACCCTGTAAGGTCATCAGGATGCTGCATCTGGCCACTGACTCCTCAGCTCCCTGCTAGCTGTCGACTAAACTCTCATTTGGTGTTGAGATTTTGCTTTTGCACTGGACTTCTTTCACTAAGTGTGTTTAATCTGCTGTGAAATTGTTTTCATGGTTGCAGTCAGTGTTATAGTAACTGTTTAACAATGTGCATTTCTTTGCTTTGCAAAGGGTCTCGGCAGTCTCTATGCAAATTAACACTTGTCTAATGTCGTTAAGCACAGTTCCTGGGAGAGCAGCAACTGGATAAACTGTCCAGTCAGTCTGGGTTTGGATAAGGAGACTGGGATACAGAAGCAGAAACTCTCTCACTGACGGATGGAAGAGGCCTTACCTGGACATATGTGATCTTCATCTTAACCTGTGGCCTTGTGTTTGGGATGGGAGTAAGAAGATTTCATTAAACCAGCTGAACTTTTATCGTCTGGGGCCAAATGTCAAACTCTACCCTGAGATGCAACATGGGGGCTTAGATTGGTGTAAGAAAGTATGTTTTGATTCAGGTGACACATGGAAGCTATATTTCAGGTAGAAGCGTAGGGTACCCTGAGGTTAGAGACTTAGCCTATGAGATTATAAGAAAGGGAGAGTGAGGTGCTATATTGTCCAAAAATTGTAATGTATATTTAGTTCTCCAAATTCTGGCAACAATTCTGTAAAGTTAGATGCAGAGATTACATTCCCTTGGAAGCTTACTCTGAGATGGAGTTCGGAAAGCAGAATGCTTATTGTGAAGATAAATAATTCAAATTAAAGCTGTTGGAACTTTAAAGTATTTTGAGCCTTGAAGGGAACATGAACTGTGAGACCTGAGTCACGTAGCATGCAGCTACAGCTTCTGCCTCTTCCTATAAATGATAAGAAAAGGCCTCGTGGCACCAGAGAGCAGACCCCCTGAGATGATCACCCCTCCTCAGAAAGTGCTAGAGCACTGTTCTTTAGAACGTAGCAAACTGTGACCAATCACATCCCTGCAACTGTGTCCTGGCCATGTATGGGAAACGGCGTCATCCTGCCAAACTTCTTTGTTGCCGCCCACATTAATAAAACCTTAATTTCCTCACTAGGGAGGCACTGACCCCATTATTTTGGAGTTTGTGTTTCTGAGTGGCTGTCTTCAAACTTTATGCTTGAATGAAATTGGATTTTGATGCTTTTGGTTATTTCAGGCTGACATTATTGAAGATTGACTTTGGGATCAAGCCCTGTTGTAGGACGGGAGAGAAGGAATTGCAGACAGAAGGGCATTTGAGCTGAGCTGTGATCCAGGCCCAATAGCAGCCTCCATTGGCACCAAGAGGACCCCTGTGGAGATGGTGGCCTCCAAAGCTGTCCCAGTTGAACTAATTGGCCAGGCCTCAGTATCCCCGTGCCCCTCTGCCTGTGGATATGGGCCAGTGAGGCGGAGGGTGACCCTGGGAGAACGCTTTCCTGCAGGGTCCTGGAAGGGACTAAGAGATAAAAAGCTGTTGTCAAAATCACTCCCAACTGTTGAAACAACACTTTTTCATTGAGGAAGAATCTGGTCATGTATCACTGTGTCCACCGTGTAAGGTGTGTTTGTCACCAGCTTAAAAATCTAGAAGATAAATTGAGAGAGGTTAAGTGATTGTGTGAGGTCATATAATAATAGAAATAATAATAGTAATAACAATAATAAATAGGTACTGTATGCCGGGACCTTTTCTAAGCACTTCACATGGATCTGTAAGTCCCACAGCAAACGTATTTGATAGGCATGACCGTAATTCCTGTTTTAACAAGTAAGTAAACTGAGGCAGAGTAAACATAGGTAACTTGCTGAACATATCACAGCTAAAAAGGGGTGGGCCTAAGCTCAAAACAAGCACAAACAACTTCAGAGGCCACGCTGTAACCACTGCCTCATACAGCTGCTACGGGGTTTGAACCCAGAGCTTCCTGACAGTGAAGCCATGCCCCATCTGTGCTAAGCTGCATCTTCAAGGCTGTGAAGGCACTGGGGATAGAGAAAGAATGAGCTAAAACTTCTTCTCAAAACAGAAACCGAAGCAGAGCACGTTTGAGGTCAGGTTTCCTCAGTTCGGCACCCAGAGGTAGAAGAGTCCTGTGTGGGCCATGGGTCTGAAGCTCCCCTGTTTTCCTGAGCTCTCTGCCAATGCAGCCAGGGTTCCAGCCTCTCCAGCGTCCCGACACAGGGGGCATGTCTGGGCAGAGTTCTATACATGCCCTGGCTGGAGGACACAGCAATGGGAGCTGCAGACTGTTGGCCTTCATGTTGGTCATGCAGTGGGGCCTGGTTCCTCTAACCCAGCACCTGCCTGGCTGCTCCTCATACTTCTTTGAATAGAATCCTGTCAGCAGTTGTTAGCAGTCTGGTGACCTCCTCCGTCTTCTGTGGACATGTCTACATTGCTGGGAATTTCAGACACCGTTCATAAGTGCCCGCTCTTCCCCTCATCCCCCACAAATCAGTGTCTTGGCCCAGAAACAATAGGCTCTAGGTTCTCAGTGCCTCTGCCCTCACCACCCAAGCCTTCTGTCTTTCCTGGAGAGTGCAGAAGTCTCTCATCAGTGTCCGAAGTGGCCCTGTTTCTTCCTTCTTTGCTTCATTCAACCAAAATATGTGTCAGGCGTCTGATAACTGAACTGAGGCAGGCCTGAGCTCCAGGAGTTCACAGACTGCAAAGGGCGACAGATACACAAGCAGATCAACATGTGTGGAAGGTCCTGGTGGGGCAGAGCTAAGCCTCAGACATGTCCAGGCAGTAAAGGTCAGAAATGCCCCCAGATAATTGTGCTTATCCACTGATGAACAAGGACATGAGTTGATTATTAGGAAAATTCATACTTGATGCATATCACAAGAGAAACTTAGACAAACACAGACATACTCTCTGTGTCTAGGGTTACTGAGATGGAAGCCACGCTACAGAGAGAAGGTCCCAGAAGAGAGGAAGGAACTTGGCCAGACTGAGGAACATAGCCTGAGGTTTGCAGAGGAGCAATGGCTTCCAGTGAAGGACGTTATTCAGTTACCTGGCACGACCCCGACGCCCTGACAGGCTGTGTACACAGGCAGAAAGATGACTGTGAGGGGACAGGAGGGGGAACCTCCCTAAAGCCTATGGCATTTCAGTCCACATGCATCCCCACCTGACAACCCTCCCCTTCAAGTCAGCATCACACAGAAGGAGGAAGGAAGGAGGAAGGATTCTCTGATTTGTTCTGTAAGATCCTCACTGGTCCCAAGGCTGGTGGCACAGGCGGCGATGGCCACAGTGTATCTCCCTCTTCAACCAGCAGTGACGATGGCGGTGATAAGCAAGGCGTGCACCTGTGTCAGAAACGCCTTCAGCAGCAGAGAACAGTCGGGGACCACGCAAATACAGAGCTGTTTTCCTCGTGGGGTTCTGCGTCTGGGGTGGTTGCCTCCCAGCATCGCTTTCGTGGATTTACACTGCCAAGGCTGAATTCTTGGGATTCTCTTGGCCTCTTCCTCTTGACTTCAGTTTGCTTCTATGACCCCAGTTACAAAATAAATATCAAGGCTGGAGGAAGTCAATGATGTGCTTAGAAAAGGTCCCGGCATACAGTAACTTTATTATTATTATTTCTATTATTATATGACCTCACACAATCACTTAACCTCTCTCAATTTATCTTCTAGATTTTTAAGCTGGTGACAAACACACCTTACACGGTGGACACAGTGATACATGACCAGATTCTTCCTCAATGAAAAAGCGTTGTTTCAACTGTTGGGAGTGATTTCAACAACAGCTTTTAGCTCTCAGTCCCTTCCAGGACCCTGCCGGAAAGCGTTCTCCCAGGGTCACCCTCCGCCTCATTGGCCCATATCCGCAGACAGATGAAAATAGGGGTATTGAGGCCTGACCAGGGTGGCCACAGTTGCAACTGTGCATGTCCCTTTTCATCAAGAAAGCAACTGTTTCCCTGAAGATAGCTCTTTCTGTTTCACTGGGTAGAATAGGTCATACTGCCACCCTGGCTACAGAGAAGTTTGGGAAAGTTGATTTTTGGCTTCCCAATCTCTATAGCATGAGGTGACAAGGAAGAGGGCAGTTGGAAGCAGGTGGTGGTTACTCAGTTGAGTCAGCTGTCCATCCATAGACATCAAAAAGTGTCATGGAGTAAAATTTTACAAGCGGTTGAAGCTCTGCTGGGGAAGGACTGGAGGGTCCGGTCAGCCCATCTTATCTGGACAGGAATGCCTGCCTGCCAGGGCTTCCAGAAGAAAGAAAGCCTGCCCTACCTGCCTTCTGGCTCCTCTCCATCCCCAGTGCCACCACCTCAATTGTCTGCCACCTGGATTATGTGGTCTTTCCATACCAAGTGTTATTCTTATCCAGTATGCCTACCACACTTTCTCAAGTGTATCTAACCAAAACTCAAATTTTACCATCAGACAATAAAGTCTAAGCTCATTAAAATGACGCAGAGAAATTCAAGATGTATTATACGGTTGTAATAATCAAAACAAAATAATACTGGTGAAAGAATAGAAACACAGACCTACTGAACAGAATAGACAGCCCAGAAATAGACCCATGCAAATAAAGAGTTTTGACAAAGGCATAAAGGTAATTCAATGAAAAGAGAAGAGTCTTTTAAACAAATGGTGCTGAAAAAATGGGATATACATGAACCTACTGAACTATACGCTTTGAGATGGTTAAGATGTTAAATTTCATGTTATGCACTTTTTACCATAATAGGTATTCCAAAATTCTTAAAAGAGTGAACCTAGTCACAGACCTTACATTTTACACAAAAATTAACTCAAAATGGATCACAGAGCATAATGTAAAATGCAAAATTATAAAACTTTTAGAATATAGACTTGAAAATCTACATAACCTTGGATTTGGTGGCGAGGGCTTAGAAATAACACCAAAAGTATGATTTATGAAAGAAATAAATTCATAAGTTGGACTTTATTAAACTTAAAAACTTATACTCTGTGAGAGATACTGTTAAAAGAATGAAAATACAAATCACAAACTGGGAGATGACATTTGCGAACACATGTCTAACAAAGGACTTGTATCCAAAATACACAAAAAACTTTTCAAACTCAATTATAAGAAAACAATCTCATTTAAAAATGAGCAAAATATCTAAATAAACTCTTCACCAAAGAAGACATACATATGGAAATATATATATATATATGTACATGGATGTTCAGCATCATTTGTGATTGGGTAATTGCCAATTAAGCAACAATGCAATAATGCTACCAACAGAAGAGCAATTTTTTTTTGAAAGCTGAAAATATCAATTTCTGGCAAGACTGTGGAGCAAGAGAACTGTCATTCGTTGCTGGTGAGAATGCAAAATGTTACAACCACTTTGGAAGACAGTTGACAGTTTTTTATAACTCAGCATAGTCTTACCATAAGATCCAGCAATGACATTCTTAGGCATTTAGTCTATTGATTTGAAAACTTATATTCAATCAAAAACTTGCACATGAATGTTTATAGCATAGATTTTCATAATTGCCCCAAATGGAAAGCAACCACAATGTCCTTCAGCAGGTGCATGGATTAAAAATCTGTAGCTCATCCATACAGTAGAACAGTATTCAGGGATAAATAGGAACAAGCTATCAAGACATATTGCTAAGTGAAAGAAATCTGTCTGAAAAGGCTACATCCTGAACAATTCTAACTATATGACATTCTGGGACAGTCAAAACTACAGAGGTAAGTCGGCAAACAGCAGTGGTTGCTGGGGTTCAGAGAGGGGACAGCTGAATGCAGGAAGCACTGGGGACCCTGGAGCAGTAGAACTATTCTGATACTGAAATGGTGGATACCTGACACTGGGCATTCATCAAAACCCATAGAACTTCATAGCACCTAATGCATACAAACTGAAAAGATCACTTAGGAGATTGGGCGATCATAAGATATTAAGTAAAACTAAAACTAAATGTTTCCTTAAAAAATACAAAATGCATGCAATTGGCCCCAGGAATATTATTTGTTAATGAAAAGAATCCAAGTAACAATGCATGCCACACACGGTTTAACCTCAAAAATGTTAGGCTGAATGAAAGGAGCAGACACAGAAATCCATGCTGTGTTGATTGCATTGACGGTACATGTCCAGTTACGGCACATCTATCAAGGCCAAAAGCAGATGAATATGGCTACACTCACCTGAACCAAGAGAAGTCAGTTCTCCCAGGCAAGAGTCCACCTGCCCACGATTCCCTTCCAAACGGAGCCTCGAGAAAGGCAGGGCTTTCGTTCCCTGGAGGTTGCATGATCAAGATCTTCACTGTCTGGAGGACCAGGAACTCAGACTCCTCATCCCCAGCAGGCTCACTCTCCTAACGTTCTCAGTGTGCGTCCTGGAGCCTGAAGATGCAAGACCAAGGTGAGGCTGGCCGCAGCCCTCCTCCCCCGTCTCCTCCACTCAGTTCTGCACCAACCTCACCCCAGAAAGGGAGGATCCGCTTCCCAAGAACAAGCAAGGGCATTTGAGGGGTGGTGATACATGGTGGACAATCCAAGCACACCTCAGGAGAGCAGGTGGGAACTGTAAGGAGAAGAGAAATAGTCTATTTTTTTGTTTTCGCTTTTTTGAGATAAGGACTCACTCTGTCATCCAACTGGAGTGCAGCGGTGTGACCTCAGCTCACTGCAACCTCTGCCTCCCGGGTTCAAGTGATTCTCATGCCTCAGCCACCCAAGTAGCCGGGACCATAGGCACGCACCACCACGCCCGGCTAATATTTGTATTTTTAGTAGAGATGAGGTTTCACCATGTTGGCCAGGTTGGTTTCGGACTCCTGGCCTCAAGTGATCCTCTCACATCAGCCTCCCAAAGTGCTGGGATTACAGGCATGAGCCACTGTGCCCAGACAAAGATGGGTTTTGGACCTTGCATTTCTGTTGATGAGTAAGCATGGACACAGCCCGGAGCATGAAGCGCACATGGAACAGCAAGGCCAGCTGAGCTGATGGGCGTCTCGAGTGCTGGCCTGTGGTCGCCTGCCTGGGGACGAGCTCTCATGTGTGTAAGGAGAAGGCTGCAGGGCCCGTGATGAAGGTTTTGGGTCTCAGCGCTGCCTTCTATTGGAATTTGGAAGTGGGCTCTGTAAAGTGGGGATAATGATACTCACCTTATGGAGTGACTGTGAGGATTACAGATGAGGACAAGGGACTGGTGTGACAGAGCCTGGCACAGAGTGGGTGGGTGCTTGGGGACAGGAGCTGCACACAAAGACCCATGGCCGATGATTCCAGTGAGAAATCAGAACCCCGCCTCTATGTCTGCCTGAAACCTGGAAGCCTGCAGAGGATGGGAGCACATGAGAATCCCTCTATTCAGAACACCATGATAAATCATTAGCAATGGTTAATACCGATAATAGCACCATGTCCCAGACACTGTTCAGCATCCTTAAAATCTGTGAACTCATCTGACTATCATAAAATCCTTTTGCTTTGCCTTATGTTTATTTGCTGGGAACCTGCTGAGCTCTCTAGAAGCAGACACTGCAACTGAGTTTGGGTGCAAACTGCTTATTAGGGATCAGCACCTGTGACAGGAGTAGGACTGGGCAGAGGAGGAGCTCTGACCACAAGGCAGGCCCAGGCAGGGCTTGAACAATCCAACAGGGAGCTCTGGGGTGGGCATTGTCCATCAAGGTTGTCCTGCACCAGCCGAGATGGGCAGGCCTCCAAACCTCCAGGCTTTCCTGGACTTCACGGAAAAAGCTGTGGCCTCAGTCAAGGGGACTCCTGCAGTCAGGACAACCCTGGGGGCTAGAGCTTGCCCTCACTCGCCATGGGTCAGTAAGTCCTTCCCTGGCGGGAGACCTGGGCAGCTCATTGCATTTTCCAGGGTAGGTGATGGAGGCACAAATAACTCAGCAGCAAAGAGCACACAAATAATTAGTGGAAACATTGGGATGGAATCCGAACAGTGTGGCTTCAAAGGCTGTGCTTAGAACCGCTATGCTGCACTGCCTCTTGATGAGCTCATCTGTGCTGTTCTTGATAGTTGCAAGTTCTTCCCTTCCATCTGCATCACTGGATTCTCCCTACAGTCCTGTTGCATTGTCCACTCCAAATTTCAGATGAAGAAACTGAGGATCAGAGACTACACAATTTGTCGCCCAGCATCACACACAGAGGCAGAGTGATATTTGAACGAAGTTATGTAGAAGCTCCAGTGGGGCCATCAGTTAGCATGTGGTACTTACGTGAACCAAGTCATGTCTGTATCTGACTCCCAGGTCAAGATCCTCCATGCCACTATAGTGCCTTCCTAGGCCTTTCTGGGGTCCCAGGCCCTCAGCCAGGGCCGCTCTGGAGGCCTCTGCTTGCCGGAGAAGCTGTGTTTGTTCTGCCGCTCTGAGCACCACTGTGCGCTCTGCACTGAGGGATCTGTCATCTGATGGCACCTTAGAAAAATGAACGCCCCTTCCTCACACAGTGGCAGCTGCAAGGGTCAGTCCTGGAGGTGCCTGACCTGAGGGAGGACACAGCAGCCCCCAGGAAGGCCCTCCTGCCCAGAGAGACGGCTCCGATGAACAGAGAGGAGGGAACAGGAGGTTGGCGGCTTGACCCTGCCTTTGTGCCCATTCCTGTCAAAACGCCTCTTACAGACACAGACAACTTTCAGCTCGAGAGCAGAGACACGCACAGAACAATGCAAATCAGGCCGCAGTATCACTGACATGGAAAGAATAGCAATATTATCCTAATGGCTCTGGAATAAAATACAATCGCGGGAGGAAATTTACCCTGAAATCACGTTCATCAGCTTTGCAGAGAAGCCTCTCACCTTCCGGGCCACCACCATGGGCACCTTCTCCTCTGAGCAATCAGGATTCAGAGGCTGTCTTTATGCCCTCTCTGAGCTGCCCAGGCAGAGGCCTCCAGCTGTGGCCAGCTGTTGCTGGAGGGACAACTCCTCCCTCATCTGCGTGTGGCAGACCACCTCAGGGTCATTGCAACCCTGGGACCCTGGCCCCTGACCACGTGGCCGACCATCTCAGGGTCATTGCAACCCTGGAACCCTGGCCCCCGACCACCAGCTGCCGTCTTTTCCCTTTAGGCTGAGCCCTGGGGGACCTGGCGGAAGCTCATGGCTACTGGGGGCTGCATTACAACTGCCCAGGCTCCCCGGCCGAGGCTGCCTGCAGGACCTGCACTCCTAAGAACTAAAATTGGAAACACCTCCCAAGGCCTTAGCCCTGTCACTCTGAGCCCAATCCAGGATTCCAGGGTCGTCTCCAGCCGCTCAGCAGCCCTTCTGCAGCCAGAGCCTCACTCTTCCCGGACACTGCCTGGTCTGCAGCTGCGTCTCTGTGTGGCTGCGGTCCCTCCTGTCTCAGTTGAGTGGCCCAAGAGTCAAGAGTGCCCCCCTGAGCTCTGCTCCCGGCAGACACACTCGCTACAGCAGATGATAGTCGTTGCTCGCTGTCGTCTGCTCTGTTGGAAATGTGTCCTCCTGAGGGCAGGGCTGGCCGAGTCTGCCCAGGGGCCCAGACGCTCACAAAGACCCTCACGCCCTCCCTCCGTGGACTCTCATAGGACAGTCACACAACCCTCTAGTGACCCTCATGCACAGTCTCACACGACTCTCCAAGACCCTCATACCCTCACACAATCTTCACATGACCCTCACATGACCCTCACACGACTCTTACATGGCCCTCACATGACCCTCACGTGACCTTCACATGGCCCTCACGTGACCCTCATGTGACCCTCACATGACCCTCACATGACCCTCACAAACTCTCACATGACTCTCACATGGCCCTCACATGACCCTCACATGGCCCTCACATGACCCTCACGTGACCTTCACATGGCCCTCACACGACCCTCACATGACCCTCACAAAGCCCTCACATGACTCTCACATGGCCCTCACATGACCCTCACATGACCTTCACATGACCTCACATGGTCCTCACATGACCCTCACATGACCCTCACATGACCCTCATAAAGCCCTCACATGACCTTCACATGACCCTCACATGACCCTCACATGGCCCTCACATGAACCTCACATGTCCCTCACATGACCCTCACATGGCCCTCACATGACTCTCACATGACCCTCACATGGCCCTCACATGACCCTCACATGACCCTCACATGGCCCTCACATGACCCTCACATGACCCTCGACCCTCACACGACACTCACACGACCCTCACATGACCCTCACATGACCCTCACATGACCCTGACATGACCCTCACATGACCCTCACATGGCCCTCACATGACCCCCACATGACCCTCACAAAGCCCTCACATGACCTTCACATGACCCTCACAAAGCCCTCACATGACCTTCACATGACCCTCACATGACCCTCACATGGCCCTCACATGACCTTCACATGACCCTCACATGACCCTCACACGGCCCTCACATGACCCTCACATGACCCTCGACCCTCACATGACCCTCACATGGCCCTCACACAACCCTCACATGGCCCTCACATGGCCCTCACATGGCCCTCACACGACCCTCACATGGCCCTCACATGACCCTCACACGACCCTCACATGGCCCTCACATGGCCCTCACATGACCCTCACATGGCCCTCACATGAACCTCACATGGCCCTCACATGACCCTCACATGACTCTCACAAAGCCCTCACATGACCTTCACATGACCCTCACAAAGCCCTCACATGACCTTCATGTGACCCTCACATGGCCCTCACATGACCCTCACATGGCCCTCACATGGCCTTCACATGGCCCTCACACGGCCCTCACATGACCCTCACATGACCCTCACATGGCCCTCACATGAACCTCACATGGTCCTCACATGACCTTCACACGGCCCTCACATGACCCTCACACGGCCCTCACATGACCCTCACATGACCCTCACGTGAACCTCACATGTCCCTCACATGACCCTCACACGACCCTCACACGTCCCTCACATGACCCTCACATGACCCTCACATGGCCCTCACATGATCCTCACTCACATGACCCTCACATGGCCCTCACATGACCCTCACATGGTCCTCACACGACCCTCACACGGCCCTCACACGACCCTCACATGTCCCTCACATGACCCTCACATGACCCTCACATGGCCCTCACATGGCCCTCACATGGCCCTCACATGGTCCTCACATGACCTTCACATGACCCTCACATGGCCCTCACATGATCCTCACTCACATGACCCTCACATGGCCCTCACATGGCCCTCACATGACCCTCACATGGCCCTCACACGACCCTCACATGTCCCTCACATGACCCTCACATGACCCTCACATGACCCTCACATGACCCTCACTCACATGACCCTCACATGGCCCTCACACGACCCTCACATGTCCCTCACATGACCCTCACATGACCCTCACATGACCCTCACATGACCCTCACTCACATGACCTCACATGACCCTCACATGGCCCTCACACAACCCTCACATGGCCCTCACATGACCCTCACATGACCCTCACATGACCCTCACATGACCCTCACTCACATGACCCTCACATGGCCCTCACACGACCCTCACATGTCCCTCACATGACCCTCACATGACCCTCACATGACCCTCACATGACCCTCACATGCCCTCACATGATCCTCACTCACATGACCCTCACATGGCCCTCACATGACCCTCACATGGCCCTCACATGACCCTCACATGACATGACCCTCACATGGCCTTCACATGGCCCTCACATGGTCCTCACATGACCCTCACATGGCCCTCACATGACCCTCACATGGTCCTCACATGACCCTCACATGACATGACCCTCACATGGCCCTCACATGACCCTCACGTGACCCTCACATGGCCCTCACATGACCCTCACATGACCCTCACATGGCCCTCACGTGACCCTCACATGGCCCTCACATGGCCCTCACATGGTCCTCACATGGCCTTCACATGGCCCTCACATGACCCTCACATGACCCTCACGTGACCCTCACATGACCCTCACATGGCCTTCACATGACCCTCACGTGACCCTCACGTGACCTTCACACGACCCTCACATGACCCTCACACAACTCTGTAGTGACTTACAGTCAGAATCTCACAGGACTTTCACATGACCCTCTAGTGACCCTTCCACAACCTGCTAGTGACCCATATGCAGAATCTCACAGGGACCCTCACATAAACCTCACAAAACCCTCTAGAGACCCACACGCAGAATCTCACACGACCCTCACATGACCCTCACACAATCCTCTAGTGACCCTTATATGACCCCCACACAGACCCTCCAGGACCCTCACAAGGACCCTCACAGCATCAGTGGTCAGGCACATTGCAAAACTGTTGGAAGACATTTACCTGCACAGTCAAAAAGTCCAGCAAAACATAAGCAGGAGAACACGATGGAAACCACATCAACACAAATAATTGGCAAATGGGTAGAAGATAAATAAAAGATGAAATCTCAAAGGTAGCCAGCAGAAAAACTGTTACTTTCAGAAGCTCTAAGAATGACAGCTGAAGAACGAGTTTCCAAAGAAACTATGGAAGCCGAAAGATAAGAGGATTATAGAGTTAAAGAGCTGAAAATAGAAATGCCCCTCTAACATTACAGTCTTAAAAAAGAATGTAAAATTAAGATATTCTCAGACAAACAGAAGCAGGGAGAATTTCTCACCAGCTACCCTCACTATAGAAAATAAAGCAGCATATGACTGCAGGAAGAAATAAAAAGTTCTATGAAAGGTAAACATGTGAGTAAATGTGAAATAATAGTGACTGTTTAAAGCAACCCCATGACATATGAACAATTAACAAATATGACAAAACTGTAAACAGAGGAGATGAGATGAAATGATAAATGTAGTAACAAGAAAAAAGTGTTGAAAATTCTTGAGTTGTTCATAAAAGAGTAAGGTACTAAGTTTCATTAGAATATATAAAGGTTGTCACTAAAAATGATATAAAATATAACTAAAATAAGATAACCAAATTGAAATAAATCTTAGTTCAAAAAAAGGTAGAAAAGGAGGAACAAAGGAAATAAAAATTATGGAGACAAATGAAAAAAATATGAAGATGATAGAATTAAACCCAAGTATACTAGTGATTACATTCATGGTCATTGGAATAACCTCTCCAGCTAACACACAACGTCAGACTAGTTTTTAAAAAGACAAGACCCAGCCACGTGATATTTATGAGAAACACATGCCAACTGTAAGGAATAGACATGGCAGACAGACCATGAAAACACACATGAAAGGGAAGAGATGAAACAGCACCCAGAAAGCCAGGATTATTAGACATAAAATGTTATTTATTTCTTTAACGGCTTTCCTATGCCTTACGATTCACCCATTTAAAGAGTACAATTTAAAGTGTTTTTTTTAGTATGCCTGGATAAATGTACAGTGATAACCACTATCAAGTTAAGAATATATTTTATCACCTCAAAAAGAAACCCTGTGTATTACCTTTATCTATCCTCTCTTTCACTATTAAGTATGATGCTAGCTGTGGGGTTTTGTTCCGTTTTAATGTGTGTATGCCTTTTATCGGATTAAGGAAGTTTTCTCCTATTCCTATTTTTATGATGAATGGGTGTTGAATTTTTAAATAGTATTTTTGCAAATCTATTCAGATAATCATTTAATTTTTTGTTTTTGTTATTCCACTGATTTAATGTATTATATTGATTTGGGGGTTTTAAATTAACCTTGCATTCCTCAGATAAATTCCCTTGGCTAGGATGTACAATTTTTTAAATGTGTTACTGAATTCAACTTGCCACTATTTTCTTGAGTATTTTTATGTTCTTGTTTATTACAGATATCGGTCTGGGGTTTTCTTTTTTCGTGATATCTTTTGTGGTTTCTACATCAGGGTAATGCTGCCCCCGTAAATGAGTCGGGAAGTAGTCTGTCCCCTTTACTGGAAGAGATTTTGAGAAATCGGTAATGCTTCTTATTTAAATGCTTGATAGAATTCAGCAGGGAAGTCCTCTGGGAATGGACTTTTCTTTGTGGGTATTTTTAAATTACTGCTTCAATCTTTTCACGTGCTGTCGGTCTCTCTAGACTATTTCTTCTGTCGTCAGCTTCAGTATCTGTGTCTTTCCAGGATTTTGTTCATTTCACCTAAGTTATCTAATTAGTGTACAATTATTCATATAATTATTCAAGTATATCTGTAGAGTCAATAGTAGTTTCCTCTTTCATTTCTGATTCTAGCAATTTGAGTCTTCTCTCTTCTTTGGTCAATCTGGATAAACATTTATCAATTTTGCTGATCTTTTCAAAGATGCAGCTTTTTGTTTCATTGCTTTTTTTCCTATTATTTTCCTATTTTTTAGTTCATCAATTGCTACTCCGACCTTTGTTATTTTCTTCATTATGGATGCTTTAGGTTTACTTTCCTTTTTTCCCCAATATTTTTAATGTAGAAGGTTATTGACTTGAGATCTTTTTTATTTCTCAATGACATTTGCAGCTGCAACTTCCATTCTAAGCACCGCTTTCACATCCCAGAAGTTTTGGTGTATTTTGTGTTCACTTCCTTTATCTCAAAATTTTAAATTGCTCTCTAATTTCCCTTGCAATTCTTCTTTTGCCCATTCATTATTTAGGAATGCATTGTTTAGTTTTCTGGTATTTGTGAGATTCACAACTTTTTTTCTTCCATCGATGTCTAGATTCACTCAATTTTAGTTGGAGAGTATACTTTTTATGTTATGTATTTTCTTTATAATTTATTGAGGTTTTTATAGTTTAGCACAGTGTCTGTCCTGGAGAGTGCTCTATGTTCACTGGAGAAGAATGTAAATGATTTTTTGTTGAGTGGAGTGTTTTCTATATGTCTGTTAGGTCTAAGTGGAGTTACAGTGTTGTTCAATTTTTTTTTAATTTCCTTGTTGACATCTATCTAATGATAACTAACCATTACTGAAAGTGGGTTATTGAAGTCTTCAGTTATCACTATCGAATTGTTTATTTCTCTATGCCTCTATCATGAACCAAAATGTTCACATATTTTAGTGCTCTGTTATCAGGTACATGTAACCGTTATATTGTCCTGAATGTATTAATCCTTTTATTATTTGTAAATGTTCCTCTTTAATGCTAAAGAACACTTTTGTTTTAAAGTTTATTTTTCTGATATAAGTGTAGGCAGCCCAGCTCACTTGTATTTGCTGTTTGCATAATATGTCTTTTTTGTCCTTTTATTTTCAGTTTATTTGTATTTTTGCATCTAAAATGTCTCCTGCAGAAAAAGTATAGTTGGATCATTTTTTAAATTCTGTCTTATAATCTCTCCTTTTGACTGGATTATTTAATCAATTAAAATTTAACATTATCGTTGATAAAAGTGAATCTGTATCTGCTATGTCACTTTTTGTTTACTATCTCACCCCTTTCGCTGATATTTATCCTTTTCTTCTTTCCTTTAAGTAACTACTTTCTAATATAGCATTTATATTTTCTAAATAATTTTTCACTATATTTTGAGAAATTTTAGTGGTTGCTCTAAAGTTAAAGTAACATTTTATTGGAATCAGTGTTATATTTGCATTAGTTTTACTACAGTAATCTGCAGAAATGTTAATTCTATATAACTCTATCAACTTTTCTGCCTTTCTGTGGTATTACCATTATAAATATTATATAGACTATTGTTACAAGCCATAAAATACACTGTTAAAACCACTACTTTATTATCTGCAGTTGTTTTCTGAATCCAATATAACTTTTCTCCCACCCACCTTCTTTGTGCTATTATTGGCAAGTATATTACATCTATATTACACATCTATGTTATAGACCTATCTTTATACTGTATACATATTCCTTGAGCAACTGCTTCTGAAATCAGTTATGAGAGGACAAGAAAATTTGCATTTCCTCCTAGTGTCTCCCTTCTCAAAAACAGTGTCTTGTCCTGAGAGCAATTCCCCTCCTGGGTATACAGCCAACTTATATTCCCCAAAGACAGGAAATAAAAGGTTTATGGAAACATCATCCATAGTAGTCCCCAACTAGGAACTTCCGAATGCCCGTCAACAGAAAAATGAATAAATAACGTGTAATATAATCACAGAATTGACTACTAAACAGCAATGAGGATACGTAAACGACAACTACACCTAACACGTTAGATAAACCTCACAAAATAATGTTAAGCAAAGCAAGCCAGACCCAACAGGGTCCATACTGTATGATCCATTCATATTAAGTTCGAACACAGGCAGAACCGACTGTTCCTTCTGGGAGTCAAGGTGGGTCTATCCTTGGGCAGACGCTGTCATAGTGAGTGAGAGCAGAGCTTTTAGGTCCTGATCAGGTTCTGTTTCTTCTGTTGGCTGCTGGCAACACAGATGTTCAAACTCTCACGAACATGTATCGAGGTAGGAAGGACCAATGTGCCCCTCCGTGTACAGGCTGGGCCTAAGGCGGAATGTTGGATCACGGGGGAGGGTCCTTCATGAACGTCCTGGTGCTGTCCTCACAGTAAGAACTTCGTTCTCACTCTTAGCTCCCCCGAGTTGCTCCTGAGAGCTGGCTGTTGAAAAGGGCCCAGCAGCTCCCTCCACTCTCTCCCTCCCTCTCTAGCTGTGTGAACCTGCTCCCCTTCACCTTCGGCCATATTGGAAGCTCCCTGAGGGCTTCACAAAAAGCAGACACTGTTGCTTCTTGTACAGCCTGCAGAACCGTGAGGCAAATACGCCTCCTTTTGCATAAATTACCTGCCGCAGACACGCCTTTATAGCAAAGCAAATGGACGATGACAGAGGGCTCTGGCTGAGTGCTCTGGATTCTCCATCTTCACACTTCTCAGGGAAGAGGCAAGAGCTTCCCTGTCCAATAGGGTAACTGCTACCTACATATTGCTATTTACATTCAAAATCGTTAAAATCAAATACAGTTTAAACTCTAGTTCCTCAGTCCCTTGGCCACTTTTGGAGTGCCCCGCATCGACAGGCAGCTGTGGCTGCTGCAGGAGACGGCAGACAGAGCACATCTCTGTCCCCACAGAACCAGAATGTGTGCTGGCCTAGAAGGGCCAAGGGAAATCCAGGACTCGCTGAGCCCCTCAAGTCACTAACGCTCATCCTAAGCCATGCCCTGGCTCCCCAGCGGCTGGTCCTGGGGAGAAGAAAAGAGCCCTCCTGAATGGGGGTCTCAGGCTGGTTCTCAGCCTCATGAGGAGTACATCCCAGGTGTCCTGCCCACCTTTCTCTGCTCCTCCTTCCTGGGCTCGGTATGCCCCCTCAGGTCACTGCAAAGGCCACTCACTGAATTTCAGATCTATAAAGACTCACACTTTGAACTTTAGCTCTTAATGAAGGTTTCTTTCCATTAAAGGAATTTTTAGTACCAGAGGGACGAGAGGCAACAGTCCTGGGAGCGAACACCTTCCCAAACCATTGAGCCCGCCCACCCGCACCTCAGACTGAGGAGGACACACCAGTCCCTCCCCTCCCCTCCCCTCCATCAAGAGCATAGGTCAGGTTTCGCCCAGTGAAACAGAGACCTTGGGTGCCTGGGCTTTCCACCAAGCTGGTTTACAGGGAGCCCCAGGCAAACGGAGGCCACCCTCAGCCTCTCCTTCATCCCGTGTAATTCCCCTCCCGTGGTGTGCTCATGTCTCAGAGCCAGGATATTCTCTAGGAAAATTGGGTAGTGAAGGAACTGCCAGGGGTACACCTCCAGCAAGCTCTTTGTGAAGGGGATCTATTCAACTCTCCAGGGTAATACAATTCTTTCAGCTCCTTGTACATATCTCACACCATGTTACCAGCCTAGGAAGATCTGTGAGCTCCTGCAGGAGTGCTGGTAGACAGACCTGTGCACCTCACAGGAAAAAAACTGTCCATGCATCTTGGAGGGAGGTGCTGGGTCAGGCACAGTGCCCGGGTAGCATGTGCAGTGGAATCCTATGGTGGAAGGCACAGCTCAGAGCCGTCCCTAAGCCAGTCCAGCAAGGGCGTGGTGTGGAACGTTCCCCAGAGCTGAAAACTCCCCAGGCCGCTTTCCTGCATCAAGGCTCTGTAGCTTTCTTTTGACAGTTGATTACTTTTTCACTTCCTGTGAAGCCATCCAGGAATAAACATTCTTAGAGAAAAAAATCTACAGGTAAGGCTTGCACAGGCCTTCAGTCTGTAGTCATCCCAGGACTAAATCTCCACTTCCCACTGTGAAGAAATATCAAACCAAAAGCATACTTGAATTAACCACTGAGGGGAGGCTGGGAGGCACACACCTGCACTCCAAGCCCTGTGGCCACCGAGTCCAGCACCTCAGTCCCAGGAGTCCACAGTCATGCAGGTTGCTACGCTGCTCATCCGGGCACTGTCCCCTGGAGCGTGTTCACAGGACACTCCTTGAATGTGCCCTGAGGGCTCCTTCCACTTTCATCGGAAGCCCCAGCCTGATGGATCTCCGCAACTCTACTGCCCTCCTCCTCCCTCCTCCCTCCTCCCGGGCAACTCTGCTGTCCTTCTCCTCCTCCCCCCTCCTCCCTGGCAACCTGCTGCCCTCCTCCTCCCCCCTCCTCCCCGGCAACTCTGCTGTCCTCCTCCTCCCTCCTCCTGGGCAACTCTGCTGCCCTCTCCTCCCTCCCCCCCCCCTCCTCCCGGGCAACTCTGCTGCCCTCCTCCTCCCTCCCCCCCTCCTCCCTGGCAACTCTGCTGCCCTCCTCCTCCCTCCTCCCCTCCTCCCGGGCAACTCTGCTGCCCTTCTCCTCCCTCCCCCCCTCCTCCCCGGCAACTCTGCTGCCCTCCTCCTCACTCCTCCCCTCCTCCCTGGCAACCTGCTGCCCTCCTCCTCACTCCCCCACTCCTCCCGGTGCACACACAGGGGTGATGTCCATGGGGGCTATAGAAGATTTCTCTGCCTCTGCTTCTTCACTCTGTCAGAGTAAGTTCCTGTTTCAGCATCTAAAGTCCTACTTCCTGAACAACTACCCACTGTGGACTCAGCTGCCGGTCGATGGAGACAAGTGAGGTACAGGAAAAAAGGGGGATCCCAGGAAGGGGGTGGACCCTGTTCCACAAGGTGGGTAGGTGACTGCATGACTGGCCAAACCAGAGAGATGGAAGGGCAGGTGCAGTTACCTGGGGTGGCTTTCACCTGCAGAGACAAATAGCTCCAAAACTCTAGAACTGGGTTCTGCAATTTACTCTAAAACCATCCCTCACTCAACCCACAGTTAGCATCTTGGTCACCAAGTTGAGCTCAAAATTCCTCTTCTCCTCTCCTGTCTCCTATTGTCTTCCCCTCCCAGGGGGATCAGGGTAGAGAAGAAGTTTCCAATTTAAAAAACAGAAGAGCAGGATATACCTTCTCATCTTGTAATCTAAACCAAGTGTTAGATCTGTAAGAGTCTAAATTACATGGGACTTGAGCTTCTACAGACCCAGCTCTGTCCTGCTCTTCACCAGGTCAGTGCTGACACATCCCCTTCTTCCACAACAGCACTATGGGGGGCAGGGGTCCACAGAAAGGGCTGGTGTTGAGGGGGTCTTGACCAATAAGCCTGTATCTTAGGGCACATTTTCACAGGGATATGAGGCTCACTGCAGCGGGCTTTAAGCAAAGAATGCCAGCATCTGCAGGTCACATGAACTCCAGACCACCAGGGACCCTTGTGATGGCTGCCATGACTGTCTCCCTTGCCCTCATGGGCTGCACTCCTGCCCTGCCCACCCTGAGCCCTGGATCTCGAGGTGTCCCAGGTGAAGATGAGGAGGATAAGTACATACTGCAGACAGCCAAGCCATGCGTCCACTCCCCTACCCAGGCCAGCCCCAGGCAGCACATCGGATCCCCTCAATGGTAGGACTCACTGACAACCACCGTCCGTGTGGCCCAGGCCTTCCCCAGGCCCCAGACTCCAAGCTCCTTAATCTGCAGGTGGGACCAAGGCCATGTAATGCCGCAGAAGGAATTGACTTAGGTCATGTTCAGACATCTATGAGGAAATCTCATGTGTGGGTTATTTTACAAGCAAGCCCTGAAGTGCATCCTCACCCTCTGTAAATGGAAACAAACCCGACCATCCCATGGCATCTTTGGAAATGCTCCACCAAGCACGATAGATTTTTCTTTTTCCTCCTTCAAGAGAGAAACAAAACTCAAGGGGAGGAAAAAAACAACAGAGCAGGGTTTGTGTCTATCTTGGTCAAATTCAAGCATGTCGCTCTCTCACCCTACTCCTTCTTCCTTCGCACTAGTGGGAACAGCAGTGATCATGATGAGTCGTGGCATCTGCACACACGGCGATACCTGGAGTGCTCTGCTAGTTGAGGAAATGGTGGAGATTATAACGCCTGTTATGGAAGAGAAGGCTGCCATCGGGGTGGAGCAGGCCGGCCAGCCCAGGGCCCTCGGTCAGCCCTGCCTACACTGTGCTTCCTGGGCTCCTGGGAGGCCCATCCTCCTCCCAGACAGACGGTCTCCCCTCCACGCAGCCACAGGAGGCAGGGCCAGGAGTGAGCCCTGGAGCTCAGGCTCTGGCAGGTGCACCTGCCTGCCTCCCCATTCTGTGCACCCCCAGGCCTGGGTGCTCCCACACGGCCAGCTTCCCATGTGCTTCCAGCAGACCTCCACCCCCAGTAGCTTCTCCCTCAGGCCGCTGGAAAGCACCCTCACATTCTCCTCTTCCTTCCTGCTTAAGAAGCGAGCGCAGCCACTCTGGGGCTTCTCATGCTTTAATAACCCTGGTGGGGTAAAGAGCGAAAAGAAAAAAAAACCGCGGAGGAGTGTCAGAAAGCCTCAGGGAAATGCTATCCCTGGCATCCCGGCCTGCGCTTCTCCCTGACCCGCTCACTCCTGGCCCTGCACGTGGGCCCAGGGCACCTGCTCTGCCTGAGACAGCGTGGACAGCAAACGTGCAGGGAGAGGGCCTGGGGACACCACAGCAGCCCTGCGGTGCCAGCGAGGAAGGTCTGGGGTGGAAGTGAGGGACCTGCTGGGCAGCAGCCTCACGGAATCCCCAAGCAGCAGGGAGTCTGGCGAGCAGCCCTAGGCACGGTCCACAGTGCTGAGAAACTCTGTGAAGGCTGCACCTTTTCAAAGAGACTTCCTAGGCCTCGGAGGTCATGGGATCTAATTTTAACTCCTTGTCACTCCATTGAATATTTTTTTTCTGAAAACCTGTTGAATGCCCAGCATATGCCGACTGAGAAGCACAAGTCAAATAAACAGAAAGAAGGGGAGGAAGCACAGGACAGGAGCCCCAGACTCAGCCCAGCACCTGCCAGCCTGCGCCAGCCTGCTGTGTGACCTCGGGCAAGTCCCTCCCTTCTCAGGGTTCACATCCTTGCCGACTGCTTCAGTCAGCTCAGGCTGCTATCAGAAATACCACAGGCTTATGCCCGAGACATTTCTTTCTCACAGTTCTGAAGGGCAGGAAGCATGAGATGGAAGAGCCAGCAGAGGCAGAGGCAGTGTCTGGTGTGGGCTTTCCTCCAGCCCTGCAGACAGCTCCCTTCTCACTGTGTCCCCACGTGGCAAAAAGGGAGCTCTGGTCTCCTCCTCTTCTGACAAGGGCACTAATCCCATCGTGCGGGCCCCACCCTCACCATCCCATCCAAGCCTCACCACCTCCCAGAGGTGACACCTCCCAGCACCATCACATTCCAAGACCGCGTTTCAACACAGGAATTTGGGGAGACGCGAGCAACCAGGCCACAGAATCTACAGACAAGAGGAGCGGACTGAAGGATTAGCCTTGTGCCACTATGCTTAGCACCCCGTTGCTGCTTTCCTTCCCAAGTCATCTGGACTCCTATCTCCAGAGCGACAGGCCCCAGTGGGATTTGGGAAATCCAGCACCTCCCTCGGTTCCCTGTTAGCTCAGCCTGAATATAACCCGTAAGACCCTTGACGCCCTGCAAAGTGTGGCTGTGGCTGCCTGTTATCAAGAAATGAACACCAAAGGCAGACGATCAACCCCCACCCACTTCTCATCTGGCGTTAGGAGGAGCTGTGGATCTCTCTGCACAAGATAAAAGACCAGCTTTCCTTATCCCACAGGAAGAGGTGGCCGTGCTGTTTCCCCATGGCTAGCTGTGAGAACCTGCTGTTCACAGAATTCAACATGTTCTGGAAACACAGCTAATGAGGTCCCCGAGCAGCCTAGCAGGCTAGTTTGAAACGCTCAGCTCCAATCCATTCCTGTCCTTACTCACCACCTGCATTTGATGGAGATGGGTACCTATACTTTTAGCCTCACTGCCAGGGATGGAGGCGCTTGTCTGCTCTGCAGACAGCTATCTGAGTGCGTGCAGAGCTGAGCAGCAGTGCTGGCCAAACCACCCCTGAAACAATGGCCCTCAGCACTGCCCATCCTCCCAGCCAGCCTCCAGCCCAGGCAGTCACTGAACACTGCAGCAAAGATCCGCAGGTCTCAGGGGCAGATGAGGGCCCTACACTGAGCCACGGTCGTCTTTTCTCTGCCCTCTGGTTGGTCAGAGGACAGGGATTACAAGGGCAGGCAAGAACAACATAGCACAGAGGTCAAGAGTGGGCTTCAGAATGCAGCACTCCTGGGTTAAATTCTTGCCTTGGTCACTTAGCAGATGCCTCACACAACGTAAGACACCCAGCTCAGTGAGGCTTGCATTCCTCTGGTATAAGGGGAAGGTAATGGCTTCTAGTTAAAGAATCGCTGTGATGCCACAATGAGGTAATGCATTCCAGCATCTCAAATGTGTCTGGCACATAGTGGATACTCCTCAAAAGTAGGTGTTAAGGTTATCATCTTCCTCTCCAGGGCAAGATGGGATCTCTACGTAAGCACGTCCAGTTGGGTGGGGGGATAGAGAACAGAGGATTGGAAGGATGGTTGGACCTGGGCATCTCTCCCTGTCCTCTTTCTTGGCATTGTTGGTCATCAGTCACATGGCTGTGCAAAGAGGAGAGGTCGCCGAGAAGGTGAGGATGTGAGCCTGGGCTCCGGCGAGGCTCTCCGCTAGCTGTGTGACCGCGGGCGAGGCACCAGCCACGGCTTTCTCCTCTGTAAAGTGGGTAGGATGGTTTTGGTGAACGTTAAAGAAGGCAGCTGGTTTGTATAATGCCTGCTGCACAGTAGGCATCAATAATGTTGGTTTTTCCCTCTTACACTTGTGGCCTCTCTGGGCTTACGGAGGAGGAGGTGGCGGCGAAGGTGGAAGCGGCTGTGATGGTGGGGAGGAGGCATTGATTCCAGGTTTCCTGGCGTTCCTGTGAGTGCCCATGGACAGAAAGAGGGCTCACCGTCTGACCCTCACACCCAGACCAGGGCCATGCACCCCAGCAGCACTGAACAGGATATAGGCAGTACCCGGCCGCTGCTCCTGCGGTTCCTGGCTGGGAGATCCGAACACGCACAGGTACCCTGGTATCAGGGGCTTATCTCCAGCCCTGGCTTCCTGCCATCTCTCTTCAGGAAACTCAACTGCATTCTATATCCTGGGATGACCAGCCACCACCTTCCCGGTGCCCCAGCTCCTTTCCACACTTCCGGCAGAGCAGCCTCTGTCCCCTGACTTCCCTGGACTTCTCTAGCCCCGGCTGTCACTGCTGCTCCTAGCACCCCTACACATGGGAAGCCGAGCTGCCCGGCCCAGCCCCAGTCAGCTCCCAACCACAGAGCCTGGCCTGTGGCACTTGGCACTGCTCAGGCAGCTGTGGGAAGGCTCAGCCAACTCTCAGAGAGCACCGCATCCTTGTCCTTCGGGAGCACAGGCCTGGCGCCTGGAGCTGCTCCCCTCCTCCAACCCTTTCCCTGTGTGGACCCAAGGACTGAGCTCTGCCTGCCAAGGAGAAGGCCTGAAGGATTCAGAGGCCACCCCTCTGCTCCAGTGAGAGCCCCTGCTGCCCCTGCTGCCCTCATCCTCCCCATCCAGCCAGGGCTCTTTTGGACCTAGATCCAGCCGCCTGCCAAGGACCACCCTGCACCCACCTCCCTGCTGCAACGCCTGCCCTGGCCTCTGACCTGAAGGTGGGCGGCCAGAAGAAGCTGCCCAGGGCTACAGCTTTTACTCTCTGGAATGCAGACCTGTCTTGGGAGATTTTACCAAAACTTCTGTTCCCAGATCTCTCTTTCCAGACACCTTGGTCCCCAGGATCTAAAGCTGCCTCCTCGGAACTCTCTTCTCAGTCAATGACCTGTCTCCTGAGTGGGCTCGGGTCCTCCTTGCTTTCTGCCAGCCACTGCAAGGTCCCAGCCCCCTTGCACACGCCCACAGCTGTGGGAGTTGTGCAGGCACAGTCCCTGGGATGTGGCCTCAGACATGGTGTGCAGGGAGGGCATCCCAGTGTGGCCCTGCCCGTGGGGTTGGGCACTGAAAACCAGGATGCTGGAGCCCGCCATCCCCCACTGTGCTGGGGATGGGGAAGCAGTACCCAGGGCTTTGAGTGTCCTCACAGGTGACAAGCCCACAGCCTGCAAGGAGCCCAGGAGGTGACCAGGAACAGTTTCAGGATGCAGAAATAGAACCTAACAGTGCAAAGCACAGCCTTCGCACAATGACTATTGATAACACACTGAAGAGCATTTCTAGAAAGATTTGAAGGAAAGTGAGACACCACAAACCGGAAACACAAAATTCTAGGTTGAGGAAGATGATTTCTCGTCTTACAAACTCTTAAAATCAGAATTTAGTTTCCCTGTTACGGTAAAGTGCGTAATTCACACACGATCCCTTCTTAGAGTCAGAAGCCTCTGAGAACATATCTGCAATTGATATTTTAATAATCGGACACCCAGGTAGGCTTCATAAGCAGTTTTTCTCTGGTCTTTTCAATGAAGCCTTTAATTGTGGCCTACAACTCAACAGAATTAATGTATCAGGCTGTTTTCTCAGCTTCTTTAACTAACCCTTACAGCTCTTTCCATTTTCATAAGTAAAAACTGGCATGCTGCTCTATGAGATTTTAAGCAAAAGATAAAACATTTGCCTCCAGCCACCTCCAAACTCCACAGACAGAACACAGGCCCTTCTGGGCCATGGTCTCTGAACTCAGGAAGAGTTTCCTTCTCGAAACAGGGGTCACACTTGTCCATCTATTTAAAAAATAACATAGCATCAAATGAGCCAGGTTTGCAGAGTGCAATTCCACGCAAGCCTGCTTTGAGTTGGCGCCTGCATTTTCTCCAGATGTATGTCCAATCAAACAAGGCAGAGGCCCAAGGCAGACCCAGACCCTGGCCTCTCCCTGTCCTTACCTCACTCTGCTGTGCTGTGCCCCCTTTGTCTCTGACACACATTTAGCCCCACTTAGCACCTCTTGTTCCACTAAATCCCTTTTGGGTACCAGGCCGTTGGCCTTTATTTGCTAGCTCTACGGCATTTGAGGGGAGCCGCTGCAGAAGGCAGACACGGGGCCATCTGCAGAAAATTACGGCTGCGGCCTTGGGGCACCACGGCATGGCCCTGCAGCAGGAAGGATCCAGATGACGGGGTGGTTCCCAGCCATGGTGCATTGGGATCGCCTGTAGGGATTTTACAAAATGACATCCTTGACCCCATCCTGAGAGATTCTGACCCAGTAGCTCTGGGGGTGAGAAAAAGTGTCTGTATTTTTAAAAAGCTCATAAGTGATTCCACTGCAGAGCAGAGAATGGATGGGACCCCTGGATGGGACCAAGAGGACAATGAAATGTCCCTGGCAAGACGGGTCCGTTAGTTATATGTCTGCTGTTTCCTGGGAACCGAGGGATGAACTGGGTGACACCTGGAGCTGTTTAATAACACAGATTTTTTCTTATTCATACCCGGTATTATCTGAAGCAGAGTTGAACCTGAACACCTAAAGCGTGAATGGCCTACTTCAGCTCATGTCATTTCAGATAAAAGTCATATAGTCATAGAATCTGGGGTTTATAAGATATCTCAGGGATCATCTGGGTAACTTCTCTCTGTTCAATTCATGAATGTCATCTCTAATATCTCCTTCAATTCATCTTCTGCTCTTCACTGGAATCTCTTAAATGAACTATTTGATCATCGGTAAATTGCACTTTTCTTATGAAAAAGCTGTGGCCTCCGCAGTGGAATCTGCAGCTTCTGTCCTTGACACGGGAGCCAGAATCTGTCATTCTTGGCACCTTCTTCCAGCCTTCAGCCTCAACCTCAAAGTTGGATGATGTTTCTGTGAGCACATAGTCTTCCAAAATAGGTTTGACTTTGACCCTCCTACCTGTTTGAAGGTATGACCTTCAGCTCCTCTCCCAACATTGTGGTGTGGCAAAAAAATGAAAGAATCCAGCCTGGTGCAGGGTCTGTCTTATAGCAAGGAAATCACCTCAGGAAGCCTTTCATATGTTCGCTGGGACCCCCTTGGGTCTTGTGACCCAGGGATCTGAGGTGTAGACATGCAACAACTGGGAGGAGGATACTGGGTTCCTCAGCCTGCAGGGGATCTGCCAGAGAGCTCATGTTTCCATAAAACATTTCGGAATGGTTTATCACAAGCTCTAATCCTGCAGCTCAGCTCCCATGAAAGAAATATTCAACAGCGGGGAGAGGGTTAATACAGCTTTGGGCTGGGAGTCCCCACTGTGTTGAGACTTGGCCTGTCAGGAGGAGGTCCCCAAGCGAGCAGGCTGGCCCTCCCCAATCCCAAAAGAACAAGAGGTCAGAGATCTATTCGTGCAAAACCCAGTTTCAACCGGATTTCTTTCCAACAGCATATTAGTCCATTTGCATTACTACAAAGGTACACTTGAGTTTGGGTAATTTATAAAGAAAAGAGGTTTAATTGGCTCACGGTTCTGCAGGCTGCACAGAAAAGACAGCAGCGTCTGCTTCTGGTACAGAAAAGACAGCAGCGTCTGCTTCTGGTGAGGCCTCAGGAAGCTTCCACTCACTGCAGAAGGCAGAACAGGAGCAGGTGCATCACACTGCAGAAGGCAGAACAGGAGCAGGTGCATCACACTGCAGAAGGCAGAAAAGGAGCAGGTACATCACACTGCAAGAAAGGGAGCCAGAGAGAGTAGGGGGCAGTGCTGCACTCTCTTAAACAACCAGATTTGGGGCAAGAACTCACATCACCAAGGGGATGGCACTAAGCCATTCGTGACAGATCCACCCCCATGATCCAATCACCCCCATCAGGCCCCACCTCCAACACTGGAAATCACATTTCAACATGAGACTTGCAGGAGACAGACATCTAAACCATGTCAAATAGGCAGCATGCAGCTTCCCTCACAGAAAACCGCTTGAAGGAAGCTTTGCAATCCACCAAATTACTCTGTGTATCCTCTTCACCTGCTCCCACGGCTTTTGGAATCCACAGTCCAGATGTGGGCAGCAGGTGGCCATCTGTCCTCCTCTAGCCTCTAAGGAAATTCCTTTCTGTCTCCCATGGATGTTCTCCAAGGGAGACACTTCTTCACGAGCTGCCTTGATCATCTCCCCAAAGCCTTGGTCAGCCCTTATTTAGATGCATTTTTAAATTATTTAACCTAAATATATCTTACTGAAATTAAAACTTGAGGGTTTTTTTTCCCTTAAGTTTCCTCCCCAGTGCAGTCTGAAAACAGGAGCTGGGCATGGGCTTCTGCCCGGCCCTACAGCCCTCTGCAGCCCCACCTCTCCCAGCCCCACCTGTCGCTTTGAAAGAACAGGTTGTACAGGCAGTGCAGTCCTAGATTAAACCTGTAAACCAGAAAGAGACACCAAGGGAAAAACTGATGAGGCCCAAATAAAGTGTCGAGTGTAGCATGTAGCAGTGTACCAGCGTGAATCTCTTTGTTTTGACAAATGTACTAAGGTTCACAAAATAGTCTCATCGGGGAAATCGGGTAAAGTGCATGCGGGCATCTCTGCACTGTCTTTGCAACTTTTCTGTACATCTAAAATTATTCTCCCAAATTTAAAAAAATCAGATTTTAACAGGGAAATGTTTTCCTTTGCTTCAGAAATATCTAAGAAGAAAGTTTCCAATCTTATCAAAGCTGGAAGATGGAGAGAGCTAGGACTAAAATAAGAATAAAAACTTGGATTTACATTTACATTTAGATTTATACTGCTCTTAAAATGTCTGAAGCACTTTGCATTTATATCATTTGCTCTACAAAAAACCTATTGAGGAAAGCAGATGTTAGGATCCTGGCTTTTTTTTTTTCTTCACTGCAGAGAAATCTGGAATGAAGACAGGCTAACCCATTGGCCAATATCCCAGGCATTCTTCTCCACCCTGCACTGTCCCTCTCTGTGAATTCAAGGCCCTGAGCTCAGCTCCTGCTCCAGTCCTTCAGTCTCACAATGGAGGACCACAAGGGGGTCCCCATCCTCCAGTCAAAGCCTGGGATCCAAGACCGGAGGTGGGAAGAGTGTGGAGATGAGAAAGTGCACACCCTCCCCTCACAATTTCCTGGCCAAGCTCTGTGGATCTCAGCCTCACCTCAGTGGGCCCCCTGCCTCCAGCCTGGACCCTGCAGGATATCCCCTACAAGGCAGCCAGAGGGGCCCTGGGAACACACAACCAGAATCCACACTCAGAGGGGTCCCATTCCTGCACCTGCCCACATCACAGTGGTGCTTGGTGACACATTGGGTGGGCTGGGATCCTCTCTTACAGTGCCCTGCTGCTTTCTTCAAGGCAGGCACCACAATTTCTCATCACATGTTTCTTTTCATCTTTCTCCTCTATTACAACAAAACTTCCCCGAGGACAGGCACAGGTCTGTGGTGTTCCTGCCCTCAATGCCAAACAGTACAGGGTGGATGAGAGGTGCCAGTAATGACTCTGCAATAGATTTGACCAAGGCTTATCATGGTTTAGAGAGATACAAATAGCTGGCTGGGCAAGGTAGCTCACACCTGTAATCCCAGAAATTTGGAAAGTCAAGGAGGGCAGATTACCTGAGGGTCAGGAGTTCAAGACAAGCCTGGCCAACGTGGTGAAATCCAGTCTCTACTAAAACTACAGAAAGTAGCCAGGCATGATGGCGGGTGCCTGTAATCCCAGCTACTCAGTAGGCTGAGGCAGGAGAATCACTTCAACCTGGGAAGCAGTGAGCCAAGCTAGCACCACTGCACTACAGCCAGGGAGACAGTGAGACTCAGTCTCCAAAAAAAAAAGAGGGAGTTACAAATAACCTATATTTGTGGGAGGAAGTTGGCCCTGGGTGGGGTAGCTGCACACACATACACACATGCATACACTGGGTGAGGTAGCTACACACACACGTGCACACATACTGGGTGGGGTAGCTGCACACACACACACGGCAGCATCCACTGTCTGAGGCCCAAGGGAGATCTTCGTGCCCACACCCACGACATGGGAGGTGAGTTGTCCTAGGGAAGGGAGAGGAAGCAGGCTTGTGTGTGACCCTCCCTCTCACTACATTGAAGATGAGGCCATCATGAAGCCAGAATCTCCCTCAGCACTTCCTTCATGGAACGCTGACCCAGGACCCTGTCTGAGGCTCCAGGCCACACCCTGTCTTCTTCAGGACTCTGAGCACATCTGTTTCCAGGGGTTTTCAGCTGCCAGGAGGAAGGCCGGCCGTCCTGGCTGAGGGTTACCTGCCTCTCCCAGTGGAGGCACCTGGGTGATGCATCCAGGACAGTTCCAGCAAGGGCCCTCTCCCTGGGGCTCCTCTGCTGTGCTCAGCTGGGCTTATTCTGCAGGCCGGAAGCACTTGGTGAAGGCAGCTTGGTGCTCAGCAGTCTGGACCACTGAGCAGCCCTGGTGGCACCTGCCCAGGCAGCCTGCACTCTCTCTTTCCTGCCAGGGAAGCCCTGTCACCTGGCAGAATCCCCAAGTTCCTATGCCTCCCTCATGAGGTTCTTTGGAAGCTGGAAGTCACATGCACACCATCTTCTCTCTCGCTCTCACTCTCTCTCTCTCTCTCTTTCCTCCTCCTCAGGAAGTATTGTGGGCATGAAGCAGGTGCATGGAACCCAAAGGTCCCAGGCATCTGGGGGTAGCACTGGCCTGGCTGGAAGGCCTGGGGTAATGATGCTGGACTCTTGTCACAGTGCTGGAAGAGGGGACCCAGCCCCCTAGACACTCCAGCCCTGGTTGGCGTCAGAATTCCACCACGGAGGTTTGTTAACATCCGAGGATGAATCGAGTTGTTCTGCCAAAACCGATGTCTCTTTCTTTCATCAAGAAATGATCTTAAAACATTAACTTGGAGCAGCTGAATTAACCCCAAAGATGCAAAGAGAGAGAGAAAAGAATGTTCTCTTCGTTAAGTCCTGGAGTTTGCCAAGAGGTACTTGAGTGAAAGGGAGGAACAGAAGGAAAGGAGTGAGGGGAGGAGGGAGGGAGGGAGGAAGGAAAAAGAAAAGGAAGAAACAGAAGAAAGGAAGGGAGGGAAGGGGGGAGGGAGAAAAACCACTGCAGCAATTTATTCTTCTGAAACTTCTGAGAGCCCCTGTCTGGGGCCAGGTCACAGGAAGCCCAGGGTCCCAGGCCCTGCAGTCCTGTCTCATGTAAATCACAAAGAGAAGGGTGCAGCTGGGGTCCACTGCCTGCAAGAATCTGTATTTTACTGCTGGGCATGTGGTTTACATAAAACAGACTTCCCCGGGAGCTCGCACTGCAAAGGGCTCCCACCGACCACATGCCTACCGGCATCAAAGCCCCCAGCCTGACATCACCACCACGTAAATCAAGCAATACCCTGAGCCTCTACCTACATATTTGTCCCTAGATTCATAGTAGTCTATTAGCCATTGGGTCAAACCATCCTGATGACAACTTCGCCCTCTGTGCACCATGGAGATTATCTCCACCTGTTTTCTGACATTTAAGATCTAGCTTCTGCCGTATTACCCCAGAACCTCACAATCCTCGTGGATGTTGGAGAACATGATACCATCCCTCACCGTGCACATGGCCTTCGGAGTCCCTCCTGCTCCATCTTCTCAAACACACCAATGGCCCCTCGCCACTGCCTGCCGTCTTGTCTCAGTGGAGGAAGCTTTTCCTGTCCCTCTGAGGAAACATGATCAGATGATGCACCCTCAGCCCTCACATAGCACGGCTTTGGTGACGTGTCCAAGTTCATGAGCCTTCTGAGCCCTTCCTCAATCCTATTCCAAGGAAGGCCCAACGTCGCCTCATTCACTGAACACCACTGTCAATCCAAGCCTCAGGAATCTTCCGAAACATCCTTTGGGAAGCTGAAGCTGCCCCAGTAACTCCTCAACTTCCGACTGGTGCAGGGCAGCCACATCCTGTCATTCACGCGGCAAACAGGCTACTACCTCTCACAGAGAGAACTGCACCTTCCCGCTTAGGAGATACATATTGAGGAGGCATGGCTTCATTGTGACAGGCACTCAGATTCCACGTGTCTATTATTTTCTTTTTGCAAGGCTTCAAATGCTGTGATAAATATCAGCCGATACCACGTTTTTGTATCCATCATTGCACACATGTGAATTGAACACCGTCACCATTCACATCCCAAAGCTCCAATTTCTAACTTTACTTTATCTCAGTACATAAGCCTCGGAAATGGTGTGTCTGGGTGAGTGTGTGCGTGCGTGAGTGTGTGGTCATCAAGTGATTCATTTATTTACTCAACTAATATTTTGAGTTCTTTTTTAAAAAATTTTATATTTTTACTGATACATAATATTCTAACTATTTATGGGGTACATATGATGGATATTAGGTGTTATCATCACCCCACTTATTAACAGTAACTCACTGCGGTTTCTAGTACCTTTGGATGAGTGCTTCTCTAACTGTAAAATCTGATTCTGATCATTTAATTTCGAGAGCCACTCCTGAGAACCACTGTCAAGTTCAGGCATTTTAGATTATGTGGCAACAGATTATTGATGACTTTGACTTCTGGGAAGATGGAGCAGAAGTACTTTTCCTACAACTTTAAGTCAACTAAAGAACAACTTCCCACTAAGTACAGCTAAAATCCCTGTGCAACATAAAAAGACACTGAAAGGTAGAAAGAACAAGGCAGACCAGTTGGGAGCTTGGGAGAACTCTAAGCATTGAGAAGCAATACTACAGTGAGTTCTCTGGGGTATGCTAATGTTTTAAACCTTATATATCCCAGATTTGGATGCAAAGAAGCCAGCAACACCAATAAGCCAAGGAAAAGTCCCCAGCAGAACCCTACTGTCTCTAGCCAAGTGACCAGGACACAGACAGCACAGGAGAACTGACACTCTTTAGATAACACCCACCCTACTCCAGCCAAACACCCCAGAAAAACCATGGCTCCACTTTATCCAGACCAGCAGAGGTTGAGTGGAAAACCTTGATTTCTGCTCTCACAGTGCTGTGATGAAGCACCCAGACTTGTTCGCCACTCTCGAGGGTTGTGGGAGAGGAGATGGAGGAGGGAGCAGACACCATTATCACTGTTGGGCAACCATGCTGATGGAGAGCACATCAGAGGCCAGCACTTCCACTTCTGCCTGTCAGCGACAAGGCCCTCCTTCTGCTCCACAGTGAGTGGCCTCATGGAAAGCCAGGACTTTCACCAGCACCCAGAGAGAATAACAGTGGAGACGTGGGGAGACAGGACTCCCACTTCCACACAGCAGTGACGAGGAGCACCTCCCACCCTGGGTCTCAACAGAGACCAAGTGGGGAGCCTGGGTTTCTACCTCCACCTGACAGCAATGAGCCAGTGAAAACAGAAGGCTTAAATAAGATTTAGAGTCTCGCACCACACTATCCAGAGTATCTAGGTTCCAGCTGAAAATGAACTGTGCAGCCAAGCAGGGCAGCTTATGCCTATAATCCCACCGCTTGGGGAAGCCAAGACAGAAGAATCACTTGAGTCCAGGAGTTCAAGACCAGCCTGGGCAACACGGCAAGATCCCATCTCTACAAAAAATAATTTTAAAAAGTTAACCAGGTGGTGGTGCACACCTACAATCCCAGCTACCCAGGAGGCTGAGGCAGAAGCATCACTTGAACACAGAGGTCAAGGCTACAGTAAGCCATATTCAAACCACTGCATTCCAGCCCAGGCAGCAGAGTCAAATCCTGTCTCCGAAAAAAAAAAAAAAGAAAGAAAGAAAAAGAAAAGAAAGAAACACATTTGTCATGCCAAGAAATAGGGAAATGTCAACCTGAATGAAAAAGACAATTGATTACATACTAACACTGAGATAACAAAGATGTCAGAATTATTTCACAAAGATTGTAATGGTCATTGTTAAAATGCTTTAATGCGTAATAATAAACACGCTTGAAACAAATAAAAATATAGAAAGTCTCAGCAGAGAAAAAGTCTCAGCAGAGAAATAGAAGATAATAAAATCTAAATGGAAAGTTTAGAACCAAAAAACAAAATAGAAATTTAAAAATTAAAATTGAGAAAACAAAAAACACGATAAAGTAAATTTAAGAATTCAATTTATAGACTTGACATCCAAATGGAAAGGACAAAGAAAAGAATTCATAAATTTGAGATTTAACATTAGAAATTACTCAATCTGAACAGCAAGAAAAAATAGACTGCTAAAAAATGAAAAGAGATTTATGTAAAACATTATGGAACTATACAAAATATCTAATATTTGTATCACTAGAGTCCTGAAAGGAGATGAGAAAATGGTTGGTGCTGAAACACTATTTTTCTTTCTTTTTTTTTTTTGAGATGGTGTCTCACTCTGTCGCCCAGGCTGGAGCGCAGTGGCACAATGTCGGCTCACTGCAAGCCCCGCCTCCCGGGTTCACACCATTCTCCTGCCTCAGCCTCCCAAGTGGCTGCGACTACAGGCGCCGCCACCACACCCGGCTAGTTTTTGTATTTTTTTTTTTTAGTAGAGACAGGGTTTCACCGGGTTAGCCAGGATGGTCTCGATCTCCTGACCTTGTGATCTGCCCGTCTCGGCCTCCCAAAGTGCTGGGATTACAAGCGTGAGCCACCGCGCCCTGCCTGAAACACTATTTTTTTAAAAAATGGTTACAATTTTCCCAAATTTGTTAGAAGTCATACACCTGCAGTTTTAAGAAGACAAGTTAATCCCAAACAGGATAAATTCAAAGATATCCATACCAAGAGATATCAGAGTCAAATTTCTAAAAATTGAAGGCATCTTACATACATATGAAAAACAATTCTAATGACAATGTATTTCTCACCTGAAATCATGAAGGCAAGCAAGTACTGGCACAATATGTTTCAAGTGCTGAAGAAAGTAACTTTTAATCTAGAATTACATATCCAGCAAAAGTATCCTGCAAGAATAAAATAGAAATCAAGATACTCTCAAATGAAGAAAAACTAAGTAAATTTGTCACCAGCACCCTACCTTAAAAGTATGCATAAGAAAGTTCTCTAAACAGAAAGAAAATAATAAAAGAAAAAATCATGGGAAGGAAAAATACGTGTTAATAGTTAAAAATATGAGTAAATGCAATAGATTTTAGAGCTCCTCTTGAATATTTCAAATTATGTTTGAAGGCTTAAGAAAATATTATAATACTGTCAAGTGTATTTTTAGATGTAAGAAAAGGAAATGTTCCAGATAATTACATTTTACATGGGTAGATAAAGGAATGTAAAATTGGGTAAGGATTGTATACGTCACTCAAACTGGAGCAAAGTTTTTGTATCATATTAAAGTTATGTAAGTATAGTATATTGAAATTAATCTAAACAACATAGTTTTGAGTCAAAACATTAATCGTAACCTCCAGGACAAGCATTAGAAAAATAACAAAAATGAGTAAAATAAATGACAATGTGATTACAATATAAGAGAAGACATTTTAACAAAATAAGGTAATAATCAAAAAGAAACAAAAATGATGTCAGACATTTAAAAAGCGAAGACCAAAACACAGGAATAAACCTTAATAGTTATTACTCTAAACATAAATAAATTAAACAGTAAAATTTAAAGAAAGAGATTGGCAGGCTGTCTTTTAAAAACATAATTCAACAATGTGCTATATACAAATGATACTTTTAAGATTTAAAGACAAAAATAAATTAAAAATAAGAAGATAACAATGAGACAGCACATAAACAGTAACCAAAAAACAATCGGAGTATCTATACTAATATCAGACAAAACAGATTTAAACACAAAACCTGTTAGTACAAACCACAAAAGGACATTTTATAATAATAAAAGGGTCAATCTATCAAGAAGCTAAAAGAGTCATGAATATATACAAATTAAACAAGAAAGTTTCAAAATACATGAGCATAAAATAAATGAAGGGAAAAAGAGATAATTCAACAGTAATTGTTGTTGGTTTCAGTACCCCACTTTCAATAATGGATAAAACAACAGGGCAAAAGAGCAATAAAATACACAACAGAACCGTAAACGAAGGAGACGTCGCTACATCTTTGGAACGCTTCACCCACAGCAGCTTTATACACATTTTTCTTCAGTGCACACGGAACATTCTCCAGTGTAGACCATATGGTAGGCCACAAAACAAATGTTAATACATTTTTAAAAATTTAAATCACAGAAAGTATGTTCTCTGTCCACAATAGAATGAAATTAGAAATAAAAAACAAAATTTGAGAAATTCTCAACTTTATAAAAATTTAAGTATTGCTAAACAAGCAATGGATACAACAAAGAACATATCAGAAGAGATATTAGTCAATACTCTGAGGTGTAAAACAAAAGCACAACATACCAAAAAATATGGGATATAGCAAAAAAGAGTGCTTGAAAGAAAATTTATAGCTACAAATGCCTATAATAAAAAAATCTCAAACCAATAGCCTAATCTTTCACCTGAAGGCACTAGAAGAAAAGCAAACTGAACCCAAAGCAATTAGAAGGAAGGAAGTCATGACTGGTGGGAAAAACAAAATAAAGAATAAAAACCAATAGAGAAAATCAAGAAAAATAAAAGCTGTTTACACAAATGTCAACAAAATTGACAAACCTTTAGCTAAACTCCAAAAACAAAAAAAAAAAAGGGTTGAATTACTACAAAAAGAAATGAAAGTGAAAGCATCACCATCAACTTTACAGAAATAGAAAGTTCTAGAAAAGAATACCGTGAACAACTGTGTGCCAAAAACTTAGATGACCTAGTGAAAATGGATAAATTTTTAGAAGGACACAAACTACACAAACTCACTCAAAAAGAAATCGAAAATATGAAAAGATCTCTAACAAGTAAATAGAGGCCGGGCAGTGTGGCTCACATCTGTAATCCCAACACATTGGGAGGTGAAGGCAGAAAGATTTAAGGCCAAGAGTTCAAGGACAGCCTGGACAACAAAGTGAGACTCCCACCTTTACAAAACATGAAAGTTAAACAAACAGAAGGGCATGGCAGTGTGCACCTGTAGTCTCCGTCACTCAAGAGGCTAAGGCAGGAGATCACTTGAGCTCAGGAGGCTGCAGTGAGCTACAGTTGTGCCACTGCATTCCAGACTGGGTGACAGAGTAAAACTTGTGTCAAAAATAAATAAACAAATAAATACACTGACTTGGTAGTTTTTTTTAAGTTTCCACCAAGAAAAGTTTGGACTAGATGGCTTCACTGGTACACTGTACCAAACACATAAAGAAGAATTAACACCAATTCTTCACAATCTCTTCCAAAATGTAGATGAGGTGAAAATACAGCTCACCTTACTTTGTGAACCAGTTCCTGGCTTCTAGACAGCACTTTCCTCCATGCTCTAGCATGCTGCCGAGAGCCTCTGGGGTCTCTGCTCATAAGGGCGCTAATCCTACTGTGAAGGCCTCACCCTCATGACCTCATCTAAACCTCATCACCTACCAAAGGCCCATCCCTGAACACCATCATGCTGGGAGTTAGGGTTTCCAGATATCAATCCGAGGGAGATCACAATTTCACACATAGCCGACACCACAATTTAGAATGCATTGTAATAATTCAAAACAATGTGAAATGAAAAATATAGATCTGACAAAACATGTATAGGACTTGTATGCTAAATCCTGCCCAATCCTAATAAAAGAGTTAATAGAAGATCTAAATAAATGGAAAGACATACTATATTTGTGGGTTAGAAAACTCAACATATTAAACATATCAATCCCCTTAAATTGATATGTAGGTTTAAGGCAATTCCTATCAAAATCCCAGCAAGCTTTTCTATAAATACAGACTAAATTGTTTTAAAATTTATATAGGAAGTGAAAGGAACTAGCGTAGCTAAAACAATTTTGAAAAATAAAAAGAAAGTAGAAGAAATCGCTCTACCTAATTTCAAGACATATGATATTGCCACAGTAAGCAAGATTGTGTAGTGTTGGTGGAGGGATAGACACATAGATTCATGGAACAGAAAAAGAATCCAGAGAAAGACCCCACAAATACACCTGATTGATTTTGACCAAGGTGCAAAGCAATTTCATGGAAGAGGGAGAATCTCATCAACAAACAGTGCTGAGGCAATTGAACATCCATCGGGAAAAAATAACAGTGATCTAAACCTCACACTTTATACAAAAATTAACTTCCAAATGGATCACTAACTTAGTATAGAATAGAAACTGTAAACCCATTTGTAAAATACTAACAACAACACAGGAGAAAATCTTTGGGACTGAGGGCTAAGCAAAAAGTTCTTAGACTTGACACTGAAAGCAAATCCATAACGGGAAAAATTTGACAACTCATTCCCTGCAAAAAGCTCCTCTCAAAACTCAAAACAACAATCAATCCAATTAGAAAATGAGCAAAAGACATGAAGAGACATTTAACTAAGATAATACACAGACGGCAAATAAGCAAATGAAAACATGTTCAACATCATTAGTCATTAGGAAAAAGCAAACTGAAACCACAGGAAGATAGTGCTGCACACCTGTCGGAATGCCTAAAACAAAAACTAGTGACAACATGGAATGCCAGCAGAGTTGCTCAGAAGCTGAATCACCGGTCGTTGGGAAGTCTCAGCCGGGAGAATGCAAACCGACATGGCCCCTCTGGGAATCAGTTTGGCAGTGTCTCAATAAACAGAGCATTCAAGCACCACACAATCCAGAAATTGCAGTCCTGGGCATTTTTATAAGAAAACAAAAAAATTATGTCTACACAAACAAAGCAACGTTATCCATAATAGTCAAAAAGTGGAATCAGCCCAGACGTCCTTCAACAGGTGAATAGTTAAATGAACTGTGCCCCTTCCATCTGATGGGAGCGTACTATGAAAACGGACAAGCTACCAACACACACCGCAAAGTGGATGGGCCTTCAGAGATTAGGCTGGGTGAAAACACCAGTCCCAACAGGTGACATGCTGTTTGACTTCAGGTATATACATTCTTGACATGATAAAATTACATAACGGAGAACGGATTCGTGGCTGCCAGGAGACAGGGAGGAGGCAATGGGGGGAACTACCAAAGGCTGAAAGCAGGTGTTCCTGAGACAGGGGAATGGCTGTGTGTCTTCACTGTATCAAAGTCAATCTCTTGGTTGTGATATTCTCTACAGTTTTACTAGGTGTTGCCACGGGAGGAGACTGAGTAAAGGGAACAAGGATCTCTCTCTTATTTTTCTCAACTGCATGTGAAGCTACAATTCTCTCAGCATAAAAAGTTAAATTAAAAGCAAAAATATTACGTGCGCACATCATTGGGGTATGTGTTCCTAGGAGGCAGGAGTGATGGGATCAGGAGAGGGGAGGGAAACATGAGGGACACACTGCCACACCTGAGCCATGTGACCAGCTGCAAGCCAGGACCACGAGGAACACGGATGTTCGCATTGATTCTCTTTCCCTTCTCCATCTCTCATTGTTCCTTAAGCCCATGGAAACTTAACTTTCCAACACTTCTGGATTATATCAATCCTGGAAAAACCAAAGGCCTGTGTTTGCCTCACGTCCCTAACTGGGGCAGAACAGAAATGCCTTGAAGTGCTCATGCTCGCAGCTACTCCCGCAGACGAACAACTAGGAGGTGGGGAGCCATGTTCACACTCATCCTGCAAGACCTCCCCCAGCACCAAGCGTGAACGGGACATGGAAATCACAGGCTGGCGGCCTGAGTCATCACTGCACTCATTCCTCCGCTTCATCCTCAAAGCAGCTGGATGGGAGTCACTCTCCTCACATGGGGTGCACCAGGCAGGATCCTGTGCCTTGGAGCACCGCATCCCTGAGAGCAGGGATCCCACAGTAGATAAAGTGTATTCTCTGTCTCTGCTCTCTAAACACACACATGCAGGCACGCACACACACACACAGCTCAACAACATTGCGATCTGTGAGTGCGAAAAGGAAGTGGCTATTGGATGAGGGAGATGGGGGATGTCTCACTGGAGGGACCTGTGCTGGGAGGGTGGGTGGCGGATGCTTAGGGAGAGGGAAAGCGTGAGTCTATAGTATAACGCCAACATCAACCCCCTGTGAGAAGTGCCGGCTGCAGATCACTCTGTGAAAGGGATGACTCCATTTCTGCTTTTTCTTCCCATCTTTCATGCTGGGTAGACGTGACGTGGCCAGAGGGAAAACCATAAAGCCTCTTGTCTCAGCTCATCGTCACGTTCACTCTTAATTTTCTTTGCCTTGTTCTCTATAAATCCCTCTCATTACATAGTGACCTCTTCATAAAACTTCATTGTTCTCCCCATCTCCATCTCCCCAGCACCACCCCTCCATGTCTGCACCTGGAGCCCAGGAGCGGAGGCCCAGAGTGAGGCTGCATCTCCAGAGAAGAACGCCATTTCCAGGAACTGCCTCCTTCCTAGCCCTTGCTCCCTGCAGTCCCAGCTCCCACCTGACCCAGAACCCAGGCTGCCCACCACAGGGCTTGCCACTGTCCCCTGGGTGGCCTGCCTGGCAGAGCAGGACAGGAGCTGCCAGGGCTCTCTCTGCAGCCTCCTTTCTTGGGTGTCAGAGGCACAACAGGTGGGGAGGGGAGGGTGGGACTCAGGCACACAGGGCTGTGGGTCCTGGTGGACAGAAACCTTCCTGTCGGGGTGGGGTTGAGCTCACACACCCCTGACATGCCTGTCCCACAATCCTGACTCCTGTCACTCCTGGGGTTGCCAGTCCAGCACATACAAGATTGTTAGACAAAGCAGGACTGGAGCCTCTTCCAGAGTCAGGCCAGCCTGCTTGGCACCACGCGTGGGCCTTAATTAGAACAAATAGCCTTAGACACACAATAAAATAAAAAATTGGTGATTCAGTGACAGCTAATCGTTTGCAAGAAACAACAGATGCCTATTCAATGAAGATATATTTCATGGTTTTTTTTTAAAGCACATTTAACTAACTGAATAATGCATTATAATGATGATGCTGATATTTCTAAATATGTTAGGAATTTATAATAAAATCTTTCCTCTGAGGATGCCAAGCTTTACTTAATTGGTGATGAGGTTGACACAGAAGGGGTGCAGACTCTTTACACACACCCACCACCAGAGCCTCCGAGAGTGCACATGGAGGAAAATGCCTGTGGGGTCTGGGAGACGAGGAGCAGCATCTGCCTGGAGTTGGATGCAGGTCACAGAAACCTACACTGGATGGTGACACATGAGATCAATAACATTTGATCCATTCGAGGGTGGGAGAGGACCAGCTATTCCCCAAACCCCTTAAGGACAGAGGAAGAGACGACTGGCTTGGGCTGCAGATAAGGAGAAAGTCCCCCTGTGGCCAGGAGTTGGGCAAAACCCCATCCCAACAGCCGGCTGGCCAAGGACGTCTTTCGCCGGGACCTGCCTGGGATAGCGGAGGGAACAGGGGAAACAAGAAGGTGCCGCAACAATTCTGCCTCAGGCCTCAGTGGAGTAACTGGACTTATCCACCTGTCGTGACCAACTAGACCTCTGGACATCAGGAACAAAACCACCCTTCGTAGACACTGCGCAAGAGGGTGAGGAGCTTACTACCCATATCTAAACCCACTGAGCCATGAGCTGCTGGGCTGATGGGGAAGGCCTGCATCCTCTTCCTAGGCTGTTCCAAAGAGGGCTGCTCCCCCAGCAGAGTGGCCAGGCTGTGTGGGCGTAACCCACTCTGTTACCCAGCTGGACACTGCATAACCCACTCCGTTACCCAGCTGGACACTGCTGTCTTCAGAAGTCTCCCAGATACAAACTTATTCATTTTGTTAATTTTGCAGTGACCTAATTATCACCACTTAAACGCAGAAGTTCAGTTCTTATCATTTGATGGTGAAAATCTGAATGGTTTACTCTCCAAATCTTTCACTCCTCTTAATATAAATCAGTATTCTCACCATCGCCTACAAGGGCCAAGGCCACCTGGTCTGGGCTCCTGTATTTGTTCAGCCTCAGTCTGAAGCCAGCCTCTGCTGACAACATGCCCACCCACGTGCCTGTCTCCCAGGTCCCACGAGTGTGGCTGGGTCTGAATCCACAGCAGGTCAAACGTGTTTCTTCTGGTTCATTTCTCACTGGAGCTATCGACAGCTGGTGAAGTGCTCCTGGCATCAAAATTAGCAGATTCTTCAAGGAAGATATTAAGTTGGCTCAGATTTCCCCCTTCGAGGCCAAGATATCAATGTTGCATAGCCAGGAGCTCTCGAGTGTATTTGGAGCTGCTTGAAGCTCTAGCTCACAGATAGGCACAGGAAGGGAGAGGTGACTGGGCTTGGAGCTGCCTTCCTCACCCCAGACTGCCGGGTCTGCCTCACTGGGGCCATCAGCACCCCTGACAGGCTCACAGAGTGCCGGACTTCTGTAGCCATCTGAGGTTTAGATAGACCGGGAGAGAACAGAGCCTGGGAGAGGTGCCGAGCAATGCTTTTGGAATGCTTCTTATGCAGCAGACACAAACGTAGGGGCTTCACATCCCCATGCCCAGTTTGACAGGGAGGCTCCGAGGTGCAGAGGGGTTAGGTCACCGGCCCAGGGTCCTGCGTGTCTGGCATGGCAGAGAGGGTGTAAGGCAGAGGCCTGAGTGCCAGGGCAGCAGGTACTGCTGCGGAAAGGGTGCCCTGTGCATGTGAGGGGAGCCAGTCCCCTCTGATCCCTCAGCTGGAGAGGAGCCCTCCCCGGAACGCAGGCAGCTGAGCTGAAACGGGGAATCTTGGAAACCCAGACACAGTCAGGTTAGTGGGAGCTTTTGTTTACTTTTATACTTATGTCATTCTAGAAACATCCACATTACATGAAAGTAGAAAGAAGAGTGAAGAATGCTCCAGGTCAGCCTCTGTACCCTTCCCCCAGCTCCCGAGCATCTGCTCATGCCTGACTTCTTTCATCTCCCCACCCTCAGATCTCTCCTCAGAGATTTTCTAGCAAATCCAGGCATTACAATTTTACCTGAAAGTACTTCCTCGTGTATTTTTAATAAATAAACATATTTAGCCCATAACTGCAATTCTGCAATTATATCTAACAAGATTTCCAACAATTGAACTAATACTTGGCTTATGCTCAAATTTCTTGACATTTTCAAAAAAGCGGGGAGAGGGAACTTCTTACCACCACCGCGTTTCAATCAGGTTTCATCCAGGGCCTACACACACCGGCTGCTTTCTTTACACCTGCCACACCTGCATTCCCCTCTTCCCACACAGTTTATTCTGTTCAAGAAACTAGGTCATTTATTTCTGCAGAATTTCCCACATTCTAGATTTAGCCAGGAAGAAATTAAACTTCCATGTAACCAGGTTGTTCAAATCGTCTGGATGAGAGCGTAGTTTGTGGCTGGTTTGCAGCGTTGTTTTTTAGACAGCACTACATTCTTGTTGCATTGTGTCAGATGTTGTCGTGGGGGCTTCCAGATGTGCCATCTAAAGTCATGAAGGGAACAGAAAGTGACCGGTAAGTAGTGACTATGTAGTGAGTGATTACCCCGTACCAGCTCTTTATTAAATACTTCACGGGCATGTTTTTATTCAAGTCCATCCTCATTTTACAGAGGAGGAAGTCGATGAACAAAAACTAAATAAATGGCTTGCCCCAGGGCACACAGTTGGTCATTTGAACCAAAGCTGGAATCTTAACGCAGCTCTGCCTCACTGCAAAGCCGCCCCCTCTTCTCTAACCTTCTGTGGCATTTGGTGACTTGAGTGCAGGGGAGTGTCCTCCAGTGACCTGGGGGACAGAAGATAAGTAAATAGGGAGGTTTTGTTAAGAAAGCCTGGGTGCCAGAGAGACAACCAGGAAAACTCCGTGTGACCTGTTTAGGAAAAGCTTTCTCAAAGCAGGAGCTGTTCAGGCGAGCAGGAGAGAGGGTGCCTGTGCTCTGGGTATGGGAGTGGGGCAGAGGGTGTTGCCCAGCCCCCTCTCGTTCGTGGCATGCATACGTGGAGGGTGTGAGCACTACCAAGGCACTAGGGCATGCTGGCATCCCTCCATGGGTTTGCTACTTGCTGCCTGAAGGGGGTCAGCTGAGGAGGCCCATGGCAGTCCCCGTCTCCACCTGCAGAGAGGAGGAATCCGCATCTCAGCCCAGGTGCGAACCAGCTCTCAGAGCAACAGGCTGCCACGGCCCCCATCAGAAAGTCCCAGTGTTGGCTGTGTCATTCGTGCTCCATTACGAAGAGTGTTTAAGCTGGAATGGAGGAAGAAGCCAGGAACCACGGTGGGAAGGATCATGTCTTCACGTGACCGAGGGAGCTGAAGGGCGCAGTTTCAGCATCAGAATGACTGGAGCTCTTCTTGGATTCTCCTCCACCAGAAAAAGTGTTGCTGTTGGGATCAGAGGACCTGGATTTGTGTCTGGTCTTTAGCATTTACTAAACCTTAAAATGCTCATTTAAACTCCGTGAGCTTCCGTCTTCCCACCTCCGTAATGAGAATAGTACCTTGAGAACTCACTGAGTAGGCCCTTCCGCAGTGTCTCCGACATGCTGCACTGCATGGGGACCTGGGAAGGAAAGACTCTGACAGTCATTCTCGTTCCTGCAGTCTCCCTGATGCAGAAGACATTTCGGGAAAGTTTAAATAAAACAATACATATGAAACTGTTTATAAACTACTGCTCAATACCAAACCACGAGTGGCAGTGCTGCGAGTATTGAGTGAGAGACTCAAAGCCTGAGTCTGTCATCCCACCCAGTGCTCCGTTCACTGTGGAAGGTGCAGGAGGAGGAAGAGGCTCCTTATCCCGTAGGGGTCACAGTCGAGTACAGGAGACGACCACATGCCCAGATGGCAGCAACACCTGGCCAGAGGACCTAAGTGCCGCAAGGCAGTTATGAACCAAGTCCCAGGCCGCCAAGAGGCTAGAACGCTGCCTTCAAAACAGAAGGGGCAGGTGTATCGGGAAGTCTCACCTTGGGATTGGCTCCAGGAGTTTGAGATTTCAACACAGAGTGCCTAGAAAAGTGGATTTTTAGAGGAGAGAACCCTCTGTCATTCCAGGATTGAGACTGAGAAATGAGCCAGCCTCCTGGAAAGAATGCTGGAGAAGCCATATTAGAAGCCCGGGGCTGGGCTCCTTCGCACTGAGCCAGAGTGCTCCTCAGACCGAGCCGTTGCTGATGTCTGCAGGTGCCTGTTGTTCTCCAGCGTTGCCAAGCCTGCCCTGCAGCTGACAGGAGGAGCCAGAAGGGGGGTCTGGGCAGCAGAGATTCTCAGGAGACTTTGGGCCACACAGCTGGAGATGCTATTTGTGGGAAAGAAAAGCTACCCAATGCCTTGGGTGCTGTTTCCAGAAAGTTCTCTGGTCATGGCAACATGTAGGGACCACCTTTTGAGAGCACCTATGGAGCATTTTCATGTTTCGTCCTGGGCTTATGTGTCTGCTCTGATGTCACAACATGAACTCAGGCAGCCTCCGGCTATGACTAGTGGTGGTGAGGCTTGAGGAGAAGCAGAAGGCCTGAGGGATGACTCTAGCCAGGCTCATGCTGTCACCCCCCCAGCGGCACCATCTGCATAGGCCTTTCAAGTTTACAGGCACCGTTCACCCCTCTCACTTCAGGTGAGCCTCAGAATTAGCTTGTGAGTCCATTTTACAGATGAGGAAGCTAGCATGCAGAGGGCAATAGCTGTTCAGGATCATAATAAACGCAAAGTCGGGAAGCTCTTCTGACTTCAGCCCTGACTTCTATGGGTTATAGGAAACTTGGAAAAGAGAAATGCTCGTGGTCTAAGTTTCCAAACCGAGGATTTCCCTTTCCCCACATTCATTTGCGTGAATGCAAATGGGAAGGCTTCTCTCTGTCAGATCATCAGTCGTCCCTGTGTGCCAATGAACTATCACAGAGCCAAGGGGCTCCCCAGTGTCCCAACAATGCTTGCGGCCCTGGCAGGACCAAAAAGACTCAAAGAGGCCAGTCGTTGAGAGCGTAAAAGGCCTGTTCAGGGATCCATGGCCGTAGGTAGTGGGTCCAAGGCTCCTGGTTACAAAGTGTCCTGCTTTCTCCCCAGGATGTCCAGCAGTCTCCCGAGTGAGTCTTCTCTTCCACAGCATATTCTACACAGCGCTGGTGACATGGACAGCACCTTCCCCCCAAGAATCCAGAGCTTCCTGAGGGCAGGCTGGGCTCCTCTCTTCCTCTGCACTTCCTCACAGCTGCTCCCAGTCTCCCCACCCCCATCAAACCGCCGTTCTGCACTGTGTCTGTTGGAAATATGGGTCAGCCTCATGAATTATGTCCCAACAGCAGCCTGTGGGCACTAGGGAAACATTTCTCTCGGGGGCTGCACAGAGGCCTGGGGCTTCTGCAAACTGCCTCAGAGCGCAGGGGCCATGCCCTGATGTATAGTGGTCCAGCCAGTGCCACGCCTGGCCCCCGAGGCTACCCCATCTTGGTACCTGCTGCTACCTTCTCCCCTTCCAGACAGGGACCCCAGGGTCAGCATCGCCCTCGCAAGCTTTCTGGAATTCCCCTCCTTCCTGCGTGTCCCTGTGACCCTCTCCTCCTGGAGTGCCTGTGCCCCTGCTGCCCAGAGCCTCCCATCTGTGTGTGTCAGAGGCCCCTGCTCAGTGCCCACCGCACAAGTGAAAGGCAATAGGGAGGCATTTGATGGCTGGCAGTGGCACAGGTGGGTCCCAGGCTGTATGGATCTCACTCCAGGCTGCTCCCACCTCAGCACTCTGTCCCCGTAGGGAGGAGGAGAGGGAAGGGCCAGCTTAGACACCTGGGGTGCAGGCACTTTCTCTCCAGGACCTCTGACCTGCCTTTCCCTTGAACTGGAATAATGGTTCACACTCACCAAGCAATCGCTCTGTGTCAGGCACCTGGCTAAATCTTCAATACATTCTACATCATTCGTCCCCCACCAACAGTCCTGTGAAACATTTCACAGATTGGGAATCTAAGGCTTACGGGGTGTGGCTCCTGCTGAAAGTCACACAGGTAGTGACAAGGTGAGGGCTACCTGGCTTCAGAGCTTGAGCCTTCCGCCAAGAGCTGACCTGTCTCTTGTCACAGCCACACTGTCTGGAGCAGGTCAGGACGGCAGCTCTGTCCTCTCCAACACAGCCCAGGCGTCTGGATTGGGGCGCTAGTCAGGAAACAGCATTGTTCTGCTTCCAGGGTCCTGTGAGTCTTGGGTGGGTTGGTTTTTGCTCCCTCGACTCCCGCACCACTCAGTGCTCTCCCTAGGGAGCCACAGCCTTCTCCAGGGCCCACCGTGACCCTGCCAGGCACCCTGGTGTCTCCATGTGGACTTTTCCAAATGTTGCTCTCTGTCCTTGGTTCCTCTCATGGGACGCACCCTTCCGTCACTGCTGGGGTACACACCCTTCCGTCACTGCCGGGGTACACACCCTTCCGTCACTGCCGGGGTACACACCCTTCCGTCACTGCCGGGGTACACACCCTTCCGTCACTGCCGGGGTACACACCCTTCCGTCACTGCCGGGGTACACACCCTTCCGTCACTGCTGGGGTACACACCCTTCCGTCACTGCCGGGGTGGACCACAATCCGCACTCAACCAGGGAGAAAGTGCTGTCCCACAGAAGAGCTGCTCTCAGAGCTCAGGGGACAGTGACCCTCCCCGTGGGAGGCCAAGGGGACAGGGGCTGGAATGACCCCAGTCGCTGAGCTGCAGGTGGGTTCACCCCAGGTCTGGACCTCAGAGTTTGGCTAGAGAAAAGGGCTCGTGAAATTCCCCTAGCTGAGACTGGAAGGGCTTAAACAGTGATTTGATCGGAATGTTCGTACTTTTTATTGAAACCAGATATTCTGAGTTCACCCTTCCTCTGAGCTTCTAGATGAGACTGGCTGCATCGTGACCTGTGGGAGCCCAGTGCTCTCTCTCAACTGGGAAATTCCATAGGCTGCGGTGTCTCCTGGTCAGCCCTGGAGGCAGTTTCTGTTTTCCTCCAAGTTCTCATTCCCCTCTACATCTTGCAGTGGCTCGTGTGCCAGGTGCACTCTGAACTGCAACGTGGGCCCTCCACCAGCTCTCTGATTTCTAGCCACAAAAATTCTCACTCATGCAGGCGGCTGCGGATGCCATCTGGGGCCTCCTCCTGCCCAACAAGAGCCTGCTGAAGCTGGGCTCCCCGTACTGAGCTCCAGAAGTAGCCCAGATGAAGTGTCCTTCACAGAGACCCTCCAGCCCTGCCACGAGAAGTCCTAGAACCGGAACCAGAGTGCAGAATTTTAGTGCAGGCATCGAAGGTGCTAACAGCCAAAGCTGCAGGAAGCCAGAGTCTTCTGCGGAGAGCTCAGATCTAACCCAGAGGCCACGCTCGCCCACCTGATCACAGGGTGGGCCACAGAGTTAGGAGTGGAGAAGCCAGAGAAGGAACAGGGCAAGAGCAGGTCTGGAAGAATGAGGGCGAGTGTCACAAACCACAGCACAAGTTGCTGTCACCAGGAAAGTGCTAGCAAATGCAGAGAAGAGCACCGTAAGATCCAGAGAGAGCTGCACATCTTCGTTGTTGTTGTTGTTGTTGTTGTTGTTGTTGTTGAAGGAAGTGTGAGGAGCAGCAATTTGTCCTTTTTCTTAAATGAGACGGACCCTAACCTAGTCCCTTAGACCCTCAGAATTTCATACAGGTGCATGTGTTGTCATGATTCTGTCCTTTCATTTCTGGCACACCTGCATATCACGATTTGCACATTTCTTAATCTCCAGGCCCAGTAAATGTGGTGTTTTTTATGTGACCTGCACGATGAGCCCTGGAACGTGAGGACTGCATTCGGATTAGAGATCAAGAAAGTTAGCAGAGCTATTATGGTGCACACGAGCAAAACCGTCCTGCTGTCCTTGCCATGTAACAGCAAACTGCCATGGGTCCTTCCTCATTATGAGAATTGGCAAAAAACTTTTCACCAAATAAGCAGTTGCCTCTCAGGAGTCAGAGATTGTGTCTTAGTACACGTGTCTTGTCAAAAGACAGAAGCCATCTTTCTGTATTTTGAACAGGGAAAATTTAATGTAAAGAATTACTAACTAGTAACAGTAACATGGTGAACTGCTAAAAGGGGTAAGAGAAAAATAACTAAAAGGAATACAGACTTGGCAAATGCAGGGAGTTCTACCTCCCTCTAGGACTGAGTGAGACAGCCAAGGAGGAAAAGGGCTCACTCAGCCCCAAGGTTAAAGTCAGACCTGTGGCTTTATCTGCAGGTGGAAAAGAAGTCCCCTGGGGTGCTGGCAGGGCAGAGATGGTCCATGGGAAGTCACCCTCTGACATACCAGGCAAGCTCGCTGGGCACCCCAGGACTCCAGGATGCCAGCCATGCTGCAACAGGAAAAAGAGCGCACAGGAACCAGGAACAGAGGGCTCAACCTCTGCTGTACCTTGTAACTTCCCTCCAGAGTCAACTACTGAAAAAGCATAGCATTGCACCCACTGGCAGGGGAGGCACCGCCGCAGGGCCAAGCTCAAGGATCACAAAGCAGGACAAGGGAAGACAGATTCGAGCAGGGAGGCAGTGAGATGATGATCGGGGCATTCATTAACTCCAGTAAGAACACCACTCAGAGGAGTAGCTGTGCCTGGAGCTTCCCCCTAGTTAAGCTTGTGATATTATCCATCAGCTGCCAATCCAGTTTGTTTGTACAGGGGCCAGGAGGGTGATTTAATAGGGATATGGCCCACGACACAGCCCAGTTGAATGAGGAAAGCACAGACTGTGGCAGATGTCTGTGGTCTCCCACAGCGTGTCTTCGACCCAGCTCTGGTTTCAGAGCTGCCTGAGATGGACAACTACAGGCAAGGTCAGGTTCTCGGTGGAAATGCCCTACTTCAAGCAGCGTGTGTCAGATCCTCCCTCATTCTTCCTCAGGGCCCTCCTTCCCCACCACAGCCTCCTTCTGTGCCTCAGCTTCTTCCAGCCTATGGACTCGGGCCTGGAGGTCCTGTTGTGTGGTGCCGACCAAGCTCTCACCTGGATCACCGGCCCAGGGACCAGTGGTGTAGAAGCTGTGGGAGTTAATGTCCCTGGAGACAAATTTCAGACAATGTGAGATGGGCCTCAGTGACCAAATGCCCATCCCAGTAATCTGTATGTGAAAAATTATCAGAGGTCTCGGCAAACTTTAGTCACTTTTTCTCATGGCAGTTCCCTCAGTAACACACATTGACTCTGGCTTTTCTTCAGGTCTTTCTTAATCTCCCTTCCTCATCATTCCATCTTCCTGCTATCATCTCAAACATGAAACATAAAACTACTTGCACTCAACACTGGGTCTTGGGCTCTCTGCTTCCCAGGGAAACCGAGCCAGGGCCCAGCCTGCCCAGGGTGACCACCTCTGACACCAATCATCCATGTGGCTCCAATTGCCCTTCACAAGCTGCTCATCCAGTTCCAAAATCTCACCCTGAGAGCTGGCTTTCAAGAACCTCTCCGATACAATTCATGCAGCCCAGTTCCCCTAAAAAGTAGAGCCGGATATGAGGATTTAGACTTGGGCTTTATTTAGTAGATGCAATCCTGATACAAGTGTGAAATAAATGGGAGATGGAGGAGAGAAGAATGACAAATACTTCAAGGTCAGGGGATCCTGCCCTGGCCTCTTCTTCGTGGTGAGCCGTGGAGAAGGTGGTCCATTACTCTGCAACTTCATCTATTCACGTCCACAGATTTCCTCCTATGGGCTGTGCTCTATGAAATCAAACTGTGACATGGTCTGTGGGAGGGGAGGGTGAAAGGAATGTAACTCCTTTCTGCCCCACACCCTCAGGTCTGTTTGTCTAGTTGGCCCTACGGAGAGTGGGCAGACCTCCATGGCAGGCCCTCCTTGGGCCACGGCAACTCATGCAAGTCTGAAAGGAGGCAGAGAGGCCAGAGCCCCAGCAATGCAACCAATGGGCACGGCTTCACAGCAACAGCCAGGGAGGCCCAGCAAGCCAGGAGGAGACACTGGGCAGACCACACAGCAGTGTCTCAGAGCCAAGGGCAGCAGACTGGCCAGTGTCAGCCGAGCACGGCAGGGGTCTGTGGGACTGGGAGGCAGGCAGGGCTGGGGAGACATGAGGAGGTGCACAGAGGCATCTTCTACTGCAGGTGTAGACAGGAGTGAGTCGGGGAGACTTTGTATAAGGAGCGAGATTGTGGTGGGGGTAGGGCGAATCACAGAAGTGATTTCCCGTCTGGGAGACAGCTTGGGTCTGAGGAGATTGTGAAGAGGAAGCACAGCCGATCTCATCCCGAGATGTGTCCCGCTCACCCCAGCATGGCAGTGCCCAGGGGGAGGAGCCACCTGCGCTGTACACACCAGGGATCCACCACCCCAGCACACTTGCAGCAGGCAGGGAGCTGAGTGTTTAATGGAACCTGTGCCTGCCTTTTAAAGCACTCATATATTTATGCAAATGTATTTTTTACATTCAGAGTTCAGACTCAAGAAAGGTGGAATCTGTAAACAGTTTTGCATCTGAAGCTTCCTCTAAATGCCTGAGTATGAAGCCTGAATTGAAGTAATCAGTACCTTTGTGGAGAGGAATCACAGACCAGTGACACTAGATGGAGCTATGAATGGAGACTGAGCCTGGCCACAGCTCACTCACTCGAGGGGCCCTGTGTGGAGCAGCCGGAGAAAGGTTTCCAACTCTATGACATTCTGGAAAAGAAAAGCTACAGAGACAAGAACAAGATCAGTGGTTTCCAAGGGTTACAGGCAGGGAGGGGTGGATAGGCAGAGCATGGAGGATTTTTAGGTGAGTGAAACTATTCTGTACGATACTGTCGAGGTGAGTACAATACAACGAATGAACCCTAACATCAACTTAAGGGAGAAAAAAAAGCATATTATTAAAACTGCTCACTTTCTACCAATCATAATAATGGTACAGCCACAGGAGTAACGTCTGTGGAGCACTGACTACCGTCGGAGGCCTTGCTGAGCGCTTCACACATACTGCGAAGTCAGGTGTCCTCATCTCTAGTTTGCAGATAGGAAAACTGAGGCTTCAAAAGGATAAGGAACTTGCCCAAGGTCATGCAGTTAGTACATAGCGGTGCTCTGACAGCAAATTTCCTGCTCTGAACAATCACATCTTACTGGTTTTCAGGGCAAATTTCTCTCCAGTCAGCCACATGGGGCTGACTCCGCACCAGACATCCTCCTAGCAGCAGGACGTTAGCTAAAGAGACCCCAAGAATGATCAGCCGTGGAGTCCTCAGAGCCGTCAATCCGGGCCCTAGGCACAGGGCGTGGGAGGCAGCAGCGAATCCGGTTTAACGGCACGAGTGGCAAACACAAGTTTCTCCAGCACAACACAGTGGCTCTCCACCCACACAGAGTATTCCCTGTCTCATGCATTTGTTTACCGTTGGGTCCTCCAGAATGTAAACTTCACAACAGCAAGAAATCACCTGTCTTGTTCCTAGCTGAATCCTCAGTGTGTAACCCAGCATCGTGTGGGCTGCCAGTGAATGAATGCACGAACAAATGAAATGAATAGGACGGGAAAATTTATGAGGATACTGCCCTGTCACTCACACTATCAAATTCAGTCGAATATTGTTCTACTTATTGTATACAGACAAGAAAAGGGAGGCCCAGAGAGGTTACTGGCCTGCCAAGACCACAGTCTATGCAGTGTTGGCTCTGAAAAGAGGGCAGGCCCACCAGAGTTTACACCAGGCACACAGGATCCCCACCCGGCATCCCTGCTAGAGACGCATCCAGAGGCCACGGCAGAGTCAGAACATCAGCGGAGGCCTTCCAGCTCCAGACCCTGAGCAGGCACACAGGCCAGCGTTTGTCGGGAGGAAGGGCTGTTTCTTCTTGTCGGTGGTGCTGGTCCCTCAGCTTCCCCATGGCTCCTGTCTCACAGCTACTGAAACAGCACAGGCCAGTCTAGACATCAGAGCCAGGCCTCCCCCTCTTTCTCTCAGCTCTGCAGGGAATACACAGGTACTCCTGCATGGGAGTAAGCTCCAGCCCCCAGGAAGGTCCATCTTCCCAGCATGAGCTCACCAGCCCAAGCCTGGGCTCCCCAGCTTGCTGCACACACGACCGTCACCCACCGCAGGCCGAAGGCACTGGGGCTGCTCCTGAGAAACAACGGTGGGGGCAGCCTGCAGTGGGGCTCTAGACCTCTACCTGACAGGGGCCGCAGGCCTCCTCTCTCCGACCCAGCCCCTGCGCTGCTGTGCTGGTCCCTGACACCAGCCCTGGGGAAAGGCTGGAGTTAACAGCACAAAGAAGGCTGAGCTACTAGGCAGGGAAGGGGGTTGGCAGCGCTGCATTATTTCTGGAAGTGGTGGGAGGGAAGCAAGGGGGAAAAATACTTAAAATATCAATGAGTGGTGCTTGGTTTAAAATTAGAAAAAAACTTCCAGAAAACAAGAATAAGGTGAGACTGCAGAAGGCGGCCTGAGGAGCTGGAATGCATCCCCGAGAGCGGTGTTGGGGCTCTGAGAAACACTGGGTGCAGCGGATCATCGCGAATCCGATTCTGAGACGTAACAAACATAGGCGCTGATGTTTACTGAGTACCTGCTGGGTGCCACGGACCGAGGGCTTGTGTTCCCCCAGGTCCCAGGTAGAAACCCTCACCCCAGGGGGACGGTATTAGGAGGTGGCGCACTGGGAGGTCATTAGCTCATGGGGCAGCATCCTCGTGAGAGGGATTCATGCTCTTAGAAAAGGACACCCTGGCCGGGCAAAGTGACTCACACCTGTAATCCCAGCATATTGGGAGGCCGAGCGGGTGGATTGCCTGAGCTCAGGAGCTTGAGACCAGCTTGGGCAACATGGTGAAACCCCATCTCTACTAAAATACTAAATAATTAGCCTGGCGTGGTGACATGCACCTGTAGTCCCAGTTACTCAAGAGGCTGAGGCAGGAGAATTGCTTGAACCCGGGAGGCAAAGGTTGCAGTGAGCAAGATCGCGCCACTGCACTCCAGCCTGGGTGACAGAGCGAGACTCCATCTCCAAAAGAAAAGGCACTTCTCACCCCTTTCACCCTGGAAGATGTCATCAGGAGACAGGCCCTGGCCAGGCATCAAGTCTCCTGACACCTTGATCTTGGACATCCAGCCTTCAGAGCTGTTTTAAATCATGTCTGTCATCGGCAGGCCGCCCAGGCTAAGGTGCTTTGCTATAGCAGCCAGAACAGACTAAGACATTAGTGATGGGAACCACCTCATTATACACCAACACAACTTCATTATTAAACCATTTTAAAGGTGTGGCTTCAAATGGCTAAGTAACTTGTTCAAGATCAGGTGTGCAGGCGGCTCCCCAAGTTCTCAGCCTGCTGGGACTCTTGAGGATAATGTAACCGATGCTTCCATGTCTTCAGGGAATCAGGGGGAAGGCAGGAAACTGGTGGGCATCAGAGACCAGGGCCCCAGGGTACCTGAGGGTGAAACTGCAAATCTTTCCTTCCCAATGTAAATACATTACGGGTCTTCGAACCCCTTTGACTCCTCAACAGGCAGCTCAGCAATGCACCCAGCAGAGTGCTTAGCATGTAGGTAGAGAGCACCCAGCAAAGCATGGTGAAAGAATGGCAGTGCGCCACTCATTTTTACTGTGGTGAGAACACAGCGTGAGATCTGTCCTCTTAACAAATGTTAAGTACAGACTACAATAATGGAACTATTGGCCAATGTGGCACAGCAGACCTCCAGAAGCTTTTCATTTTGCATAACAGAAACGTTATAGCTTTTAAACAGAAACTCCCCATTTCTCCCTCCTCTGGCTTCTGACAACCACTATTCTACTCTGTTTCTATGAATTGACTGTTTTAGAATCTCCTAAGTGAAATCACGAAGTGTTTGCCTTTTTGTGTCTGGCTTATTTCAATTAGCATAATGTTCTCAGGGTTCATCCAGGTTGCCACAAATGGCAGAATTTCCTTCTTTTTTCAGGGCTGAGTAATATTCCATTGTGTGTGTATACACACACATACACAGGCACAGGCCCTCGCCAGATGCTGAATATCCTGGCACCTCGATCTTGGACTTCCAGAGAGCAGCCTGCCCACCCGATCTTGAATGAGTTTCTTAATGTAACCTCTTGAAGCCACAACTTTAAAATGGGTTTATAATGGAGGAGTGCTGGTATTTAATAAGGTGATGCCTGTGAGAGCCCATCACTAGTGTCTTAGTTCACTCAGACTGCTGTAAAAACACACAAAAGCCACATTTTCTGCATCTACTGATTTGCTGATGGACAATTAGCTTGTTTGCACATCTCCGCTGTCGTGAGCAATGCTGCATGAAGACGGTAGTGCGCACATCTCTTCGAGATCCTGACTTCAGTTCTCATAGATTAATACCCAGAAGTGGGATTGATGGATCACATGACAGTTCTGTTTTAATTTGGGGGGAACTTCCACCCTGTTTTCTGTAGTGGCTGCACCATTTTATATTCCCACCAACAGTCTAAAGTTTCCGATTTCTGCATAGCTTTGCCAACCTTTATCTTTCATGGTTTTTTTTTTTGGTTTTTGGGTCTTGCTTTGATAATAGCCATCTTTACAGGTGTGAAGTGATATCTCATTGTGGGTTTGACTTGCATTTCTCTAATGATGGGTGATGCTGAGCCCTTTTTTGTATGCTTGTTGGCCATTTGTATATCTTCCTGGGAGAAATATCTATTCAAGTCCTTTGTCCATTTTTTAATCCAGTTATACAGGTTGTTTTGCTATAAGATTTGAAAATGAGAACTGCAGGGGTAGAATGACCTGCTCAGGGTCACACATCTTTGTGGGCAGAGCAGGGAGAACTCTGGGCCTGCTGCCCCCACATGGTACCAACCCTGGGCTCTGTCCGTTTGCCAGGCCCTTGTGACTGAAAAGGAAAAATAAAACTATTTTCGAAGTCCTTGTCTTCCTCAGTGGCAGAGCTGTAGAAAGTCATTCCTGCAAAATAAAGTGAAATTAATATGCTTAGAGCAGAGATATTTAAATAAAAACATGGTTCTCTTGTAACACCGCCTGCAGCATAAATGCAGGAACACAGCTAATCTGCGGTGAGCCAGCCTCATGCAGAACTGGTTACAGGCCCTCTTCAGGCATCTGGCCCCCTCCTCCAAGGGCACGGTGCTGTTACAGAGGTGGTCATGAAGGAAAGGAGGTGGACATTGCATGGGGTGTCTGCCAGGGTGACAACCACCCTAGTTAGGGATGGTGATTGTGTGGGAAATGACACCCATACAACGACCAAAAGAAAAAAAATAGGGACTGAAAGCAATGCTGGTTTTAGTATCAAATTGTTTTCCATGTCAAACAGATTCATTGTCTTCCGTGTCCGCCGTGGCTGTCCTCCTGCCGATGTCTTCCGTGTCCGCCGTGGCTGTCCTCCTGCTGATGTCTTCCGTGTCTGCCGTGGCTGTCCTCCTGCTGATGTCTTCCGTGTCCGCCGTGGCTGTCCTCCTGCTGATGTCTTCCGTGTCTGCCGTAGCTGTCTTCCTGCTGATGTAGGCAACAGTGATTGGCACCTCACAGTAGTGGGTCATCCACTTTGAGCAACGCAACCCAAGTGTGTGCCTGTGCTGTGATGGTGAGCGAAGCAGTAGCTCTGTGAGGTGCCTGTGGATTAACTTATGCTTTGCCTCAAAAGAGTGCTAGTTTAATTTGTAACACTGAATATCCTGACCACATAGTCGAAGAGTTCAGGTGGTAAAAATGAGAAGGCTCACAATAATAAGACCAGTACGACACAGGCACCACTGAGAAGGTCTACATGTCTGTCACTTTAATGACAAATGAACGAAGACCTACAGCTGAATTAGACAAACAACCAAAACAGCCACAGAGTAACACACAGAAATGGTGTGGGGCGGGCCAGGGCAGAGGGGGAAAGGATGGGAAAGCTTGCGTGGAGGCTGATCTCACAGGTCCAGGATGAGACAGGGAAGCACGTCTCAATCAATCAAAGTTTGTCATTTCTCAAAAAGACACCAAAGCTGCATGGTAAAGAGGGACGGCTGGATGAGCCTGGACATGGGGCATGAATGAACGTCACTGTCCTCGCATCCCCTTTACTGTTCCATCAGGCTAAGCAAAGGGACCGTTCCTCCTTTAGAAGTTCCAACTGAGGTGCCCTGTGGGCAAACAAAAGAAGAGTTTGATGACAGCCGTGCTGGCCCAGCCGTGCAGAGCTGTTCCCGTCAGATCTTTCTACGGTTCTGCATGATCACATCCATACAAAAGTATTCCCCTGACTCTTAGGGAAACATTTGAGTTCCAATCAAACTTTGATTAAAAAAAAAAAAAACAAAAAAGGTTTTAGTCATCCTAATTTCTGTGAAAAATAATTGTGAAACCACAGAAATCGTAAAAATAATGTTATCTAGATATAAACTAGACTTTGTTCATATATCTGCATATTCCACAAGTTTCCATTATGCAAATGTGAGCTGCAAATTCAATTCAGCCTGTTAATTTCTTACCAAAGAAAATGATGAGAAGAGTAACCTGCTAAATATCAGTTCATCTTATGCACAACTCGGCTATGACGGGTGTGGTTTGCTTACTTGTAACATGGAAGCATTCAGAACGAAAAATTGCGTCGCATTTTAGTTTCTCATTAACCTGCAGAAGCACTTAATGAGATTTCTGACTTGATAGGAATGGAAGGTGACAGTCCCCTCAGATACGGACTTACAGGCTGCCTGATACTGTTGTTAAGATGTTGGTCCGCATCAAATCATATTTTCAAAGTGGGGGACAAGGAGAATGTCCTTGTCTCATTTGAAAATGCACCGGCAATGAGAACGGAGAAAAAGATTAGAGTAGAACAAAAACTGTCATATTCTTTCTCCAAAACTGTGATCTTTCAAGATAAACAGCCAAAAAAAAAAAAAGAAAAGAAAAAGAAAATGAACAAACTACACCTATGTTGTTTGACACTATGCACAGGTTTCAACAAAAACTCTAAAAGTGACAAATGACTCATTTCTTGGAGGTAAAACTGCTTTTTAATTCAAAATAATGTCACAGAATATAGGCAGCTCAGTTAACCAGAATTTTTTCATTTCTTTCCTAAGATTGTAATTTATTTTGTATATCCAGCTTTAAATTTACAAGTTGCACTCTGCATTTTGAAATCATTTTTTCATGAGAAAGAGAGATTTAACTTATTGTAACACCCAGTGTGCTTTGGAGTATTTGAAAATGGACACTTCAGGCATGAATAGTCCTGTGATAAATTGAGAATGCAGAGGACCTAGCTGATCCAAATGTGGAGGCTGAAAGTGGATAGATCTTTTTTTTGAGAGCTAAAAACTCATTGCTACAATCTCAAAGCCTACTACTGTTGCTGGTGAATAAAATCCTAACAATTCTATGCTGAAACACCTGCAGAGAGGATATGTAATTTGATATCATCACATTGGACTGTCACCTTGATAAGAGTAGAAAGGTCAAAATGAATTTTACGTTGGATTGCACTCTGTTTTACTCTTTTATTTAAAAAAAAAGTAAAGTAAAAGAAAAGAAAAAATGATCCAAAGGCTACAAGGAGTTTATAAAAATATTGGGGGAAAAAAACACATAAAGGTAAAAATGTCTTATGGTGTCACAGGAAAGAACCATACCATTGTTTTAAACATTGTTTCTAAAATGTTTAGTAAGACTTATACCTCCAGAATGAATCCACTGAAATAAACAACTGATCCTTTTTCTGAGTCTCCTGAGGCCTGGAGCTTAAGGGATTCCCTCCTGTCCTGAAGGTGGACATGAAAGACCTGGAACGCTGGAGGCAGCCAGGTCTCCCGTGCAGACATTCAGGGGACATTCAGGGGACGGGGACCCGCTGGGAGCTTTTGGAAGCAAAAGTGTCGAATCGGGTACTTCAGTGGCATAGCCATGAGCACAGCTCTGCAGCTCCATCTCCACTTGGAGCTCCAGCCTGCTGTCATGAGGGCCTTCAGGGGACACTTCCCTAGGCCTCGGACCACCCACATTCTTGCAGGGAGTTACTGGCGCTCTCAGGCTACTCAGAGCTCTGTTAATGTGGGGGAGCCTCCCAGCTCACTGGTTTTCAAGAGCTCTCTGGGTTTTGGTTGACAGCCACGGACCCTTCATCCTTAACTCTCTCCCTAGAACTGTCGGTCCTGGGAGGAGGTCTATCCTCACCTGTGCACTGTCTTCTGACATGTGGCTAGACTCTGGCTGCAGCCTCCTGGGCACTGCTCTTCTTCCATCATCCTGTGACTTGGATGCAGCTCTGGGCTGGCCCCATCGGCCCCCAGGTAATCCCACTATGCTAGGTTCCACCATGGATGCAGGGGGTGAGGCCACGAACAGCAGCAGGGGACAACACGTTTGTATTATGTGGCCTTCCTCGTCCACAGAGTCAGGGAGAGGAGGGCCAAGGAGGGCACTGAATTTCTTGTGATCACCTTTCCTCCAAGACAGGCTTGATTGCTTTGAAAGAAATCAAAATATTTTACCCTAAAATATAAATCTTTGACCTATTTTGAGGTGGCTGTTCCGAGGGCCTGCAGGCAGGAGCAGCCCTGCAAAGCCGTCTTTTGTGGATGAGATTTGCCTCTGTGGAGCATCTGCATTGATGCAGCCCGTCTAAGAAAGATGGACAGAGAGTCTGACCCCTTCAAAGGTCTGAAATAAACATTTACACCTGTTCTCTCTGAGGGCTGCTCCCCGTGGGGTCGATCTACATAACAAGACCACCTCTGCGGGCCACCCCTCTTCCTTGCTCCCTCTCACCCCGTCTTGCTACTGAACCTGATCTGCCTGTTCTTTGCCACGCTCAGTTCTTTGCCACGCTCAGTTCTTTGCCACGCTCAGTTCTTTGCCACGCTCAAGCTCCCGTTCTTTCTGTGCCCTCGAGCTTGTGTAAAAGCTTCTGGACCTCGATGGGCATTTAGGACAGTCACACTGTTGTTCTCCATGCATGTTACAACATTTCTGTGCCATTTCTCCTATTAATCTGCCTTTTGTCCATTGATTTTTCAGTGAAACTTCAGAGGGTGAAAGGGAAGTTTTCCCTTGGCCCCTACAGTTTCCTCTAACGGGCTGCAGAACATCACTATGGGGTCTTCCCCTGAACCAAGGGTGGCTGAAGGGTGAAAGAAAGACTGGAAATGCAGGCAGGCTTGGGTCTGCCTCAACTGATACTGTCCTATGCATTCAAGGATGCATTCAAGGACCCTGAGAGATGAGCAGCCTCTGCCACACAAGATACCATGTAAGCCGGGCTCCTTGTACCTGCCAAGGCCTGGACCAAGGACTTGATCCTTGACCAGAAAAGCGTCAGGTAAAGGTTCAGTTCGTTTCCAAGGGGCATGGGAAGCCCGGAGACAGGAAGGTGGGCAGCACACCATGGCTGGTGCGTGGGCAGGGGACCTGACCCAACTTATTTCCCAAGTGTCCACTCAAGGGTGTCTCAGTTGCAGCCGCCTTGGACCTCTTGGCGAGTTCTTCCGTGAGTGCCCCAAAGTCACCCTCTTGCTCCTTCTCAGAATCAACCCCACCCCCTCACTGAGAGGCTCTGTGAGCCCATTGACAGGTTTCCCTGCGGGCCCCTTCCCAGGCAAGCCCTGTATCCTTTCCTACTGGAACTTTCTCGAGTTCCTCACATAATGTCTTCCTGGTCACCTGAATTCAGCCTTCTTGACACCCTTGCTGCTTTGGCCCTGACACACAGCAGCATGAAGGCCCCCCTCTGCCACCACCTGAGAGGTCCTGGTCATTCGAGGCTGCACAGACGGCTGTCTCTTGTGTCACCTGTGCCCGCCTTTTGGTCTGGGGTGATCCTATGTTGAAGGCAGTGCTCAGGATGCTTCCGCATCTCCTTGATGACAGTGAGTTCTCCACGGAGGACAGAAACCAGCACGTGGGACTGAGAGGCCAGGCTGCCTTGGAGAAAGGAGGGAACTGGAGAGCCAAAGCCTTCCTGAGATCTTGGAGCCTCAGAAAATAATGCAGTAAACTTTCCAATTACTTCTTCCACATGATTCATCTGAGGCTTGAGACTTCAGCTGTGGTGAAAAATTGTACCTCATTCCAGGTTTTGTGGAGGGAAACTCCACTGTTCCAGACCTGGTTTGGGGAGTTGTTAGCAGCGGAGGGTGGTTGAGGGGTCCTGGACTATGCCTGAATGAGATCCAGGGTCTGTCCTTGGCCAGCATTCCAGGTAAGAGCTGGGGCTGGGACTTGTGCTGAGGCAGAGGCTGGGGTGGCCCAGGAGTCAGGGGTCTTTAGATTGGGCCTTGGGGCATTAAAAATTACTTTAAGTCAAAAAGAGTGCCTAGAAGGGACAGTCTGCCCAAGATCAGGGCTCTGGCCATCCTACACTCTCTGTGCCTAGCAAGGACAGCCTAGGCAGCTGGCTTCATGGCTGCAGCACGTGGCCTAGCACAGCTCTAGGGCCTGGGATCTGGTGAAGGCTGCAGCTGCTTGTCTGCTTTCAGTGCCCCAGAAGGACTGAGGTTCTCCTTTTAAATAAGTGACTCTAAGGAATTCCAAGAAGTTAGTTCATGGCCTGGCCTTTGCTGTTTTGGCAGTGATGCCTCCTGCTCTTTCTCCAAGCATCTCTGGAAATACACCCTGTTTATGAGTCATCACTGCCGGCGTTCCTGAACCGCAAGCCTGAAGGTGAAGATGCTACCAGGCTCTGGTCGCAGGCTTTCCCTAGAGAGTGGGCTCCGTCTTACGAACAGAAAGTAGTTCTTGATAAAAAACACAATGTGAGGATGTGGGGAGGAGTATATGCTGCTAGCTGCCTGCCTCCAGCAGAACACGCAGTGGCCCAAGCCTGAGAATTTTGAAACAAAAGAGGCCGACCGCAGGGCTAAGCTCTCTGTGACCATGTCCTGCAGGACAGGACGGCGGCCACGTGAGGCGAGTCCGAGTGAAAGTGAAGCTACAGTGAAGAACAGAGTGCGGGTGGGAAAGGTGACAGGGCACTGAACCTGGGAAAATCCTCACCTACGAGCGTGTGGTGTCAGGCAAGGGCACGCATGGTTTTGTTTTGACACTGAAGAGCAAGAACAACACGAAAGGTGGGGACCCAGGTTTCTCTCTCCCCTCCCTGGGCAAGCTGTAGACATTCATTTTTCATGAATACTACCATTTTCCTCTTTAAATCATGGAGCTCTAAGTCCCTTTGTCATTATTCATCTTTTAGAGATAAATTATACCACATTGTTCCTTCTTTGAAAAAGTCAAATAAAGGAATGCTTTCTGTTGTGACCCTCGGGAGCCCTCTGCCCAGATGAGTGCAGACTCTCAGACCTGCAGGTGCACATGAGCTTCCCTGGGCAGAATCCAGGCCCAGAGGCCGACCTTGCTCTCCAGACCTGCTCAAGGACACGGGACATGGGAGGGCAAGGCAGCTGACGAAGAAGTGGAGATGCTTTCTCTCACAGATATCCTACTGTTTCTCAACAGTTCCCTCCAGGACCACTGGACAACAGTGGTGGGGATGTTAGCCTGGAACCCTCCATCACACCACAGAGCTTTGCCTATGAGCTTCGGATAGAAGGCTTGGCCCCCACGGTAACTCAGGTCCCACTCGGCTTCCTGAGAAGCAGTTAGCAGCCATGCCCGTTTCCCCAGGATTCAGGGAGTTCCCAAGATGTGAGATGTTCAGGGATAAGTTGGTCCCCTGACAAAGGGATAACTGGGATAAGTTGGTCCGCCTTGCAGGATGATACTTCCATCTTTCCCAAGAGTTCTTACCAAAGGTGTCTCCTGTGAAAACGACTTTAATTTAATAAGTTCAGAAAGCAGGAGTCCCAACACAAGCTGAGAGCTGAGTCTAGGACCCCATGCCACGAAGCAAATAGAAAATGGATAAAATATCACCTGAAGTTGAGTTGGAGCTCAGTCATGGTCGCAAAGAACTCACAAATGCAGAGATGCTCCTCCGTCACCAGAAGCTCACTGCTCCCTCTGGTGTGTGGACACTGAGCAGGAGCTCTCCAGTCTACAGTTCCAGGCCTGCATCACAGAGCAGGGCAGCATCAAGGCTTCTCATGGAACAAAAAGGAAAAAGTGAACCCCTAGCATCTCAGCCTTCGCCAACCTGACAGGCCCCAGCGCCCACCTGAGCCTCCTCCATCCCTCCATGCTCCTGGGGGCCTTCCTCCTCCCCAGCTCCAACCTTTCTGCATGTCCCACACATGCTCCATGCAGCTGCCCCACACATAACCCGGTGCTGACTGGATCCAGCTTTCGCCTTTGGATATCCCGCTTTTCACACCGTCAGTTTCGCAGCCTCGAAAGTCTTGACATTTCCTGGAATTTGATTAATTTTCAGCACCCTGGACTTCCTCTATCCTCACCTCCAGCCTCCCTATACACTATTTTTATCTTGAACCAACCCAGACATAGAACTTGACACCTTCTCAAGGTTTTCTCAAATCAAGCCGCGTTCAGAGGCAAGCATTAGGAAGCAAGGTGTCCTTTATTAAGGATCTCATAAGAACGACCGGAAGGAGGTGCTCAGCCACCTTATAGAAAATTGTTTATACTAAAACTACTGCCTTGTAGTTGTTTTCCTTTCCAAGTCCTTAACGGCTGCTCTGCCCCTGAGGTCTCTCCACTCTCCTCCTCCATGCATTCAGTGCCCGCCTCTGGGTCCAGCTCTGCTCTCACCCAGGTCCACAACCAACCCAACATTTTAAAGTCTTCTCCCGTATTACTCATTGAGAGCAATTTAGTGTGCCCACTTCCTATCCCAAATGACTTAAATCCATCCAGATCTGAAGAATGGGTGATGTTGTCTGTTACTCCAAACCCTTTAGGAGGGTAGTTGGAGTTACATATGGCAATATCTTCATTTAGTTGTGTTTGTTTGTTTGTTTTGTTTGTTTTTGTGATGGAGTCTTGCTCTGTTACCCAGGCTGGAGTGCACTGATGTGATCTCGGCTCACTGCAACATCCACTTCCTGGGTTCAATCAATCCTCCTGCCTCAGCCTCTGGAGCAGCTGGGACTACAGGCATCTGCCACCATGCCCAGCTAATTTTTGTATTTTTTAGTAGAGACAGGGTTTCACCATTTGGTCAGGTTGGTCTTGAACTCCTGACCTCAGGTGATCCACTTGCCTTGGCCTCCCAATTCATTTAGTTTTGAGTTATACCTGTGGTGAAGGGCTCCTGATTTTGTATTTACTTTCTTTCCATTAAAATCCCTGTTGGATTCTCAAGACTTTAAAAAAAAAAAAAATCCTTGCAGTCATTTAGTTGATGGTAAATAGATAACATGATACGGGAATAGATAAATCTATGATTTGGATACATAGATTTATTTTTACTTTCTGGGTTTTTCCAAAATCCCTACCAGTCTTTCAATAATTCTAAATAATATGAAGTTAGAGATAGGTAGATAGTTAGGTGATAGAGCGGTAGACAATAGATAAAAGCTGGTTGACAGTGGGTAGATGACAGAGAGTTAGGTAATAAATAGTTAGGGAATAAATAGATGTATGGTAGACAGGTAAGTAGAAAACAGAGATAGAGATCAGGGAGACGTATGTTTATCTCCCCGTGTTACACAAGCATATAATAGAGTTTCATCGTTAAAACTATAAACTGCTGAAATTTATCATTGTTTCCTTTTCTTTCTTTCACTAACTTGATTTCCCAGCTAATTCTAATGAATCCGCCATGGCCCAGAATATTTCCCCCCATGGGATGGTCTTTCCCAGCATGGGCAGCTCCTCTCTGTATCTCCTTTGCAACAGCAGCCTGTCGCAGGTCCTACCCACACAGGCCTTCCCTCCCTGCCTCTCTCCCTTCACCGCGGAGACTTTCTGTTGGGAAAAGTCCCTCTGCACATCTTCTATTTCTGGCATTGTCACTTCTGGCTTGATTCTGGCTCTGAGTAGCCCTAAAGGCTACAAGGATCCCATATATAAATTCAGCCTTCGAAGTTTGAGCAAAAATAAGCTCCAGGATGAGAATTTCCAGGGGGTAGTATTTCTTATGAAAATAGCTGATCAACTGTACTCCTCAAACATTTCAATCATAATAGATGTGTTAAAAGGATTGGGGAACTTTCACAGATTGAAGGAGATGAAAGAGATATGAGCACAATATGTGATCAGTCCTTCACTGGGGGAAAAGCAATTCTCTAAAGGACGTTATAAACTGGGAAATGGAAATAGATAAATTTAAGTTCTCTATTAATAGTCCATTTACTGAAGGAGAAAGTAATACTATGGTTATAAAAGAGTATTTTTCCTCAGGCAAAGAACCACATCTGTCCTTTTCTTAGATTCACCTGTTTTTGAGATTCTTTTCCCCATTTGCCTCTCTGCATATATACATATTTTCTTTTTAACTGTACATTTATTTGATAGTAAATCATATATGTATATATATCATGTCTCTTTATCCTAAAATATTTCCCCATCTTTGTGGTTTTATCTGCCTTTGGTCTTTGATGCTGGTGACGCACTGATGGGGTTTGGTGTGGATGTCCTTTCTGTTTGTTAGTTTTCCTTCTAACAGTCAGGACCCTCAGCTGTAGGTCTATTGGAGTTCGCTTGAAGTCCACTCCAGACCCTGTTTGCCTGGGTATCAGCAGCAGAGACTGCAGAAGATAGAGTATTGCTGAACAGAGAGTGTTGCTGTCTGATTCTTGCTCTGGAAGCTTCGTCTCAGGGGTGTACCCCGCCGTGTGAGGTGTGAGGTGTTGGTCTGCACCTAGTGGGGGATGTCTCCCAGTTAGGCTATTCAGGGGTCAGGGACCCACTTGAGCAGGCAGTCTGTCCGTTCTCAGATCTCAGCCTCCATGCTGGGAGATCCACTGCTCTCTTCAGAGCTATCAGACAGGGGCATTTACCTCTGCCGAGGTTTCTGCTGCTTTTTGTTGAGCTATGCCCTGTCCCCAGAGGAGGAGTCTACAGAGGCAGGCCGGCCTCCTTGAGCTGTGGTGGGCTCCACCCAATTCGAGCTTCCCGGAGGCTTTGTTTACCTACTTAAGCCTCAGCAATAGTGGGCACCCCTCCCCCAGCCTCGCTGCCACCTTGCTGTTAGATCTCAGACTGCTGTGCTAGCAATGAGGGAGGCTCTGTGGGCATGGGACCCTCCCGGCGAGGTGTGAGATATAATCTCCTGGTGTGCCCGTTTGCTAAGACCCTTGGTAAAGCGCAGTATTAGGGTGGGAGTCACCCAATTTTCCAGGTGTTGTGTGTCTCAGTTCCCCCTGGCTAGGAAAATAAATTCCCTTCCCCCTTGCGATTCCCAGGTGAGGTGATGCCTCGCCCTGCTTCAGGTCTCACTGGTTGGGCTGCACCCACTGACCAGCACCGACTGTCGGACACGCCCCAGTAAGATGAACCCAGTACCTCCGTTGAAAATGCAGAAATCACCCACCTTCTGTGTTGTTCACACTGGGAGCTGGAGGCTGGAGCTGTTCCTATTTGGCCATCTTGGGCGCGCCCGATCTGGTTTTTCACCCAAGATGAATCTTAAGTGGTGCTGCGTATTGTAAAATAAGGTAGGTTTGCTAGTAAGTCCACCAAAATCTACACAAATATGAGAAAGCGCTAGAGAGGGAGAGCAGAGCATGCCTTCAGCATGCCCCAGCCTCACAGAACCACACACACTTTCAGAGATGCAGGGCCCTTGCTGAGCAATGCAAGATGAGGTTTAAACAGGATTGTGCCCCTACTTCATGATGGATAGTTTCTTACTCCTCTAAGTGAAAAACGAAATAATCACTTTCCCTAGTCTAGGGAAAATTTGCAACAGAGTGGTCACTTGAAATCAACTTGGAAAAGGCAGATTCAAAGTTCCATTGGCAGTTTGACCTGTAGCCATCTCTCCCATCCTCACGACAAGAAAAAAGCTGAACACACTGAAAAACAACAACTCTCCTGAGATCTCTCAGAGAATTGAAGTCATGGGCAAAGGATGCTTCAATAGTTGCAGAGAGAGGTGGATACAAAGAACCACAGCTCACCGGGAGCAATAGTTCAGGGCAGAAGCCACTGCCGAGCCAGTTCTGACAGGAACACTTAAACTGTAGTTGATGAATTGCTGGGGGCGTGTGCCTAGCTTGAAATAAACTGAAGTCAACTTATCTGCAATGGAGAAGCAAAAGCAATTCAATGAAGAAAGTGTGTTTTCAACACATGGTGCTGGAACAACTGGGCATGCACATGCCAAAAACAGGGGAGACCGACACAGAATTCACATGTGTCACAAAAGTCTCAAAATGGACTACAAACTTCAACACAAAACTCAAAATTTTTAAACTTCTAGCAGGTGACATGGGGAGAATCTAGATGATCTTGGATTTGGTGATGATGTTTAAAATACAACACCTAAAGCCACACTCGGTGAAAGAACAAATTGTGTGAGTGGAAGTGGACATCCACAAAACTGAAATATTCTGCACTGTGAAAGACACTGTTAAAAATTTAAAGACAAACCAAAGACTGGGATAAAAACTTGCAAAACTCATACTTGATAGAGGACTTGGGTATGCAATGAACCCTTAAAGCTGAACAATTAGAAAGTAACCAACTCAGTTTAAAAATGAGTAAAAGATCTGAACAGACATCTCACCAAAGAAGATATACAGATGGAAAATGAGCATGTAAAAAGATGACCAACATCATATGCCATTATGAAACTAAAAATTTAAACAATGAGATACCACTACACTCTTATTAGAATGACAAAATCCAAAACGCTGACATCTCCAAATGCTGATGAGGATGTGGAGCAACAGGAACTCTCATTCATTGGTGGTGGGAATACACAGTGCTATCGCCACTTTGAAAGACACTTTGGCAATCTTTTACAAAGTTAAATATACTCTGAATATGTGATTTAATAATCATATTGCTTTGGTTTCACCCAGATGAGTTGAAAACTTATGTATACAGAAAAACATGCACAAACATGGTTACAGCAGCTTTATTTATAATTTCCAAAACCTGGAAGCAATCAAGATGCCCTTCAGCATGTGAAATGTATAAATAAACTCTGGTACATCTAGACTATGGAATATTATTCAGTGCTAAAAATAAATTAGTGATTGAGCTATGAAAAGATGTGGAAGAAACGTAAAGGTATATTGCTAAGTACAGATGCCAATCTGAAAACACTGCGTACTGTGTAATTCCAACTGTATGGCTGATCCAGTTTGAATTGGTCCTCTCTAAATCTCACACTGAGTTTTAAACCCCAGTGTTGGAAGTGGGTCCTGGTAGCAGGTGTTTGGGTCATGGGGACAGATCCCTCTTGGCTTGGTGCTCCCCTTGTGACAGTGAGTGACTTCTCACGAGACCTGGTTGCTTAAAAGTGTGTGACACCTCCCCCACCCCTTGTTCCTTCTCTGGCCATGTGAGATGCCTGCTCTTGCTTTATCTTTGTAAGACTGTAAGCTTCCTGAGGCCGTGACTGTAAGCTTCCTGAAGCCCACCCAGAAGCCTAACAGATGTCAGCACCCTGCTTCCTGTACATCCTGCAGAACCATGAGCCAATTAAACCTCTTTTCTTTATAAATCACTCAGTCTCAGGAATTTCTTTACAGCAGTGCAAGAACAGCCTAACACCATGGCATTGTGAAAATGGCAAAACTATGGAGATAGTAAAAAGGTCAGTGGTTGCCAGGGGTTGGGGGAGAGTGGGAATCATGGGTAGGTGGAGCACAGGGATCTTTAGGTCAGTGAAGCTGTTCTGGATGACACTATAATTTGTCAAAATCCATACAACTGTACACAAAGAGTGAATCCTAATGTAAGCCATGGCCTTGAGTTAGTAGTCAGGTGTCAAGACTGGTTCATCAGCTGGGTGCAGTGGCTCACGCCTGCAGTCTCAGCACTTTGGGAGGCTGAGGTGGATGGATCACCTGAGGTCAGAAGTTCAAGACCAACCTGGTCAACATGGTGAAACTACATCTCCTTTAAAAAAAAAAAATTAGGCAGGCTTGGTGATGCCCACCTGTGGTCCCAGCTCCTCGGGAGGCTGAGGCAAGAGAATCACTTGAACCTGGGAGGCAGAGGTTGCAGTGAGCCAAGATCACACCACTGCACTCCAGCCTGAAGCCTGAATGACAGAGTGAGACTCGTCTCAAAAAAAAAAAAAAAAAAAGACAGGCTCATCCATTGTAACAGATGGAGACCACACTCATGTAAGATGCTGGTAACAGAGAAGACTGCAAGCCACAGGGGTTGGGGAGGGGGTTGTGTGTGGTAACGCTCTGCACTCTCTGAGCAATTTTTCTATAAACCTTAAACTGCTCTACAAAATAAAGTCTACTAATTTTCTTAAAACACATGTGTATTTATGTTTTGTTATCTTGTTTAAATAAAAAATCCTCCATAGCCAGGGCTTTCTAGGTATGATAGTGCCAATGTAATTCAAGACATTAACTAAAAAGGGAGAAAAATTACATAATCTTCTTCAAAAATTTTTAAAAGCATTTGCTAAAATTCACAAAGAAAAATCTTAGAAAGTTAGAAATAGAATGAAATGTCATTAATCTTATAAATTGTATCTATTTTGTGGAATCACATGAAATTTCCGTTCTTGTAAATCAAATCCCAAAAATGAATATCATACTTACCCTGAATTATTGAAAAAACAAGGAAAGGATGCTGCCTTTTATTCCTTCTATTCAATATTGTACTGGAGTTGCTAGTCAGTGCTTAGGACAAGATAAAGAAAATAAATTCGTGTGGAGGGGAAAGAAAGAAGGAAACTTTACCTATAAACAACATGATCATGAACACAGAACCAGAAGTCACATAACATTTTCAAAGTTAGTGAGTAGTTTTGTGGTGGAGATTCTCTTTCTCTGTCTCTCTCATACACACACACCCTCATGCCCTTAGCACAGCCTGGCACCATTCCTCCATCCACATGGTAGCACAGGGTAGAAAGTTTTATGTTGCTGATATTTTGGAGGATGTCAAGCAAGTCAGTGATGAATCTGTGCTCAGCGCGGCGGTAGCCTTCATTCTGTGTCACTCAAGTGGAAGGCTTGCGGGGGAGCCTTCCCTGCAGTGTGATGGGTTCATTGTGTGGAGAAGATCTGTTCTTTTTGTTATCCCCAGCATCTAGTAGAAAATGGCTTAGAAAGGGGCACTACAAGTGTTTGTGCCTGTTGATTTATGTAACTTTCTTATCTTGCTCCTGAGATAAGAATATAGAATTAACTCCCTTTAAGGTAATACATTCCCAGGTTCTCAGTAAAAAGTGTGATCTTACAGAGCTCTGGAGCCCACCTTGCTTTTGACCCTGCTCGAATGTATTAGCTCTGGAGACGATCTCCTGTCTCCAGCCCTAGGCTGTGTGCTCTTCCATTGCCTGACTGTGTGGTGGAGCTCCAGCTTTTCAGGTCACCTAAAACTTCTACTGTGGTATAATCCATACCCGGTAAAATATTCCAGAGAGTAAAGGAAACACATACATCTTAGGGAAAAGAAAATTTAGTGAACTCCATAAAATGCAGGTCAGTCTCACTTTGAGCAAATTCACTGAGATCTTTTATACATTCAATCAATTAAATCAAGGACTCAACTTTCATAAATGGCTGCTTCTGTTTTGAAGCCAATCAAGGCTTCAAAGAAACTACAAAAGGAAAGTGAACTTCAAATGCCCGTGAAGGATCAATTAACACCTTGAAATTTCCATCTAAAAGCTTTCTTAATGGGTACCTGACTAATGCATGCTTAAATTCTAATAAGCACTGATAATAGAATCCTAATAGAGTTGTTTAGGTTGGGCGTTTTTTAATGGCAGTACCTGTATGATAGTCTACATTGAGCAGTAGATAGAGTGTGAGAAGAATCTAATTTTAAGTAAATAAGTACAGGTGTATATGATTATATAAGTGTCACAGAGATACAGATATATTTAAATACTCACAATTTTTAAATAAACTTTTAAATTAATAACACGCTTACATAAAATGCTCAAATATGTGTATACTATGATGAATTTCACAAAATGAACACACCCATGTAACCACCACCACCAAAAATAATGAATAGAATCCCTACATTCTGTTCCAGCCACTACTTACATCTTCTTTAAAGCTAACACTGTTCGGACGCTTAGTAACACACATTAGTTCTGCTGGTTTGATCTTGAAGTAGAAAAGTATAGCAGAACAGTTGAGTACATAGAAGCTTTGTGTCTGGCTTTTTTGCTCAGCCTTTTATTTGTAAAACACACTGAGGTTGTTGCATGTAGTGGTCGTCTATTGGCATTTTATTATGTGAACACAGCCAATGTTTTCTACTGATACTTGAATTGTTTCTCATTTGAGGCTATTAATAATAACGCTGCCATGTTGTGTCTTGTACGTGGTTGGATTTTGCTTTTGCTGTATCTTGTGTTTCTGATGAGTACATACCAAGATGTGAAATTTCTGCTTCACCACAGTGAATGTATACATGACCCTTTAGTAGACACCGTCGGCCAGTTTTCCAAATGGTCTTCTTACTAATCCATACGCCAACCCTCGGAATAAAGATTCCAGTTGTTCTATGTGTTCTCTGACACTTAATGGTGTCACCATTTTATATTTTAGCCGTTGCAATGTGTGCATAGCGTTATCTAATTGTGCCTTTAATTTGTGTTTCCCTGATAATCAACTCATTTGAGCACATTTTCATGTATTTGTTGTGCATTTGGATACGCTGATGTGTGAAATGTCTATTCAAGTACTTTGCCCTTTATTCTGTTGACTTGATAGCTCTGTATATATTCTGGATAAAGATCCTTTGTTCAATGTAAGTGGTGTAAATATCTTCTGATATGCTCTGGCGTGCCTGTCCACTCTCATGACAGTCAGATGAATAGAGTCTTCATTTTATTGTAATCCAATTTATTGCTTTTTTTGCTTCCTATTTTATGCTTTCCTACTTAAGTTTATTAAGATAGTCTCACATGTGCTAGACTCTTTATTATTTTATTTTTCACATTTAAGAGCATGATCCTGGAAATTATTTTGTTTGTTGAGTGAATTAAAGACTAAAGTCAATCTCCCCTTCTTTTCACTCTTTATTTCTCTTAAGCCACTATCTATTTGGTTTATTTTTTAAAATCTCCTTCTAGTTTAATCTTCATTTTAATGTCTATTTTTGTTGTATTTCTATTTATTTTCTCAATTTTTTTTCCTCCTTTCTGAATTTCTCTAACTTTTTAAGGCTGATTTTCATGTCTTCTGTTATTTTCTTAAGTATCTAGAAATTGTTTTGAAATATAAGGTTATAGTTTTTATTTGTTTTGTAGACATGTATTTCTGACATTTTTCCTTTGGCTGTAAGAATGTGATTCTGTTCTTCATTCTCATTAAATTCTTATAAAAAACATTACATGGCTTCCTCGTACAAGTGAGATCATGAGGCGTTTTTCTTTCTGCGTTTGGCTTATTTCACTCAGCACAATGTCCTCTGGGTTCATCCATGTGGTTGTAGATAGAAATTTATCCTTTTATAAAGTATGGGTAATGCTCCTTTGCATATGTACAGGAAACCCACTTTATTCATAGTTTTCACTTTCCGTGGTTTCAGTTACCTACCATCAACTGTATTCCAAAAATAGGTGAATACAGTACAGTAATTGTGGGCTGGGTGTGGCTCACACCTGTAATCCCAGCACTTTGGGAGGCTGAGGCGGGCAGATCACAAGGTCAGAAGATTGAGACCACCCTGGCTAACATGGTGAAACCCTGTCTCTACTAAAAATACAAAAAACTAGCCGGGCATGGTGGCGAGCTCCTGTAGTCCCAGCTACTCGGGAGGCTGAGACAGGAGAATGGCGTGAACCCGGGAGACGGAGCTTGCAGTGAGCCAAGATCATGCCACTGCACTCCAGCCTGGGGGACAGAGCAAGACTCCATCTCAAAAAAAAAAAAAAAAGAAATTGTGAGAGAGAGACAGAGATCACATTTACACACCACTTGTTGCACAATCTTATTACTATGTTCTATTTCATCATTATTTGTTATTGTTTTAATCTCTTACTATGTCTAATATATCAATATTTATTGAATTTATTGTATAAGTTAAACTTTGTCATAGGTATGTATGTATGGGAAAACACATATTATCTACAGGTTCAGAACTAGCCGCCGTTTCAGGCATCCACTGTGGGTCACAGAAAGTCTCCCCTGTAGGAACGGGGTAGCTCATGTGCACCACAATCTCCTCCTCCGTTTAACTATCAATGGGCACATAGATTGTTTCCATATCTCCGTTCTTGTGAGTGATGCTGCCTTAATATGGGAGCACAGAAATCTTCATGAAAAAACTCACATAAATAAACACAGAGCGGAAGCACCAGGGGTGGTGGGTGGAGGAAACAGGGAGAAGTAGGTCAAAGGGTACAAAGTGTAGTTAGATTGGTTAAGCGGATCTAGAGACTTAACGTAGAACATGAACGTGCAACGTTAATGCTGTTGCGTTGTATATTAAAAATCTGCTGAGAGTAGATTTCAGGTGCTCTTACCACAAAAGAAAAAAATAACCGTGGAAGGTGACGGACACGTCGATTTGTTTGAGCATAGTAATCGTTCACTGTGCAAATGCGCATAGAAACATGTTGTACATCTTAAATACATACAATAAAATAAATTGTAAGCTGAAACCTGTGTGATTCAACCATCATCCTTTTCTGTTTCTGATTTTTATATGAAACTAATTTTCCTCAGCTTTTAGCAGGAAGAGAGATCACAAGAGCGTTCCAGCTTCATACCTAAAGCTTCCTCTTCTGTTACTTTAGTAAAGTGGGTGAAAAGCTGACTCAGCACTTCCCACAGCCACCTAGCTCTGCCTTTGCTCCACTTGTATCTGGACACTGCATTCATTTGCCCCATTGGTCCCATCCTGTTCTGCTAGGTTGACTGCTCTTCCCAGGAGGTTGTATAGCCACGTGGTGTTCTGTCTTGGAAGGGATCTTCAGCTGCTTAGATTTCACAGTTCACAAGGCCCAGATTGCTCTGTTCCTGCAGACATCACCAAAGGCCCCTGACCTTCACTTGTGAACTGGAGCAAGCCAAACTCATCCCCGTGACAGCTGCTTTGCTCAAATTGGCCTGCTGTTTGCCTTTGGCTGTTGGGGGCTCTGCTTAAGATGTGGTTAAAAACCAGGCATTAATTCAGCTCATGAGAGCCTGTATGAGAACATCTGTGTCTGAAGTTTTTAGGAGAAGACAGAACAAGATGAGAAAAAGGTATACAAGTAGTAGCTGAAGCACCAAAAATGGTTCTTCCTGCTAAAAGTTCAGAGATTTTGAACAAGCCTCATCTATAAATTCATTATCCATTCTGATTGATTGGAAATACAAGAAATGTAATTAGTTAGAAAGTGTTTTTCTAATTATGAAATATCTTGGAAACTCATTTCCCATCAATATGTTAATGGATACTTGGATCATCTCTCTCCATTTAAGAAAGTGTTCCTGTTGCCATCATCGAACAAGTTATCATTCCTAGTTTCCAATCATTGGAAAACATTCAATAAATATTTATTAAGCCTCTAATATATGCCAAGAATGGTTACCGTGATCAGTCAGGTTTCAGGCATGAAACAAATAGGCAGGCAGTTTGAGGAGTAACATAAGGAATAATTAATAAAGGAGATATTTACAAATGTGTGGGCAATTTGATAGGAAGGACTAGGAATCAGGAATACAAATACTCAACAGGAAAATCCACAATGGGTGTTGAGATCTCCCAGGGCTGTCAATCAATGTGTGAGGGAGTTAAAATACCATCAGGCCCCAAGCAGGGCCAGGGCCAGGGAGCACCATGACCTGCATTCACGCTCCTCCCACCCTCCGGTCTTCATGCAGGGCTCCCCGTGAAGCTGGCTGGAGCCCCAAGTCAGGAGTCCCCACTGTTGCCCTTGAATGGCTCAACTTCCTGCTGCCCAGAGCAGAGAGGACAGGGGCGAGGTGGGTGCAGGGGGCCAAATGGGTGATCTGATCTCCAAAGCCTCCAGAGAGACGCAGAACGAACAGGAGCAGTCCCTGGCCCCAGGAGCCCACGTTCCGGTGGGGGAAGGAAGACAATGACAAACACACAATTTAAAGCTAAGTAGGAAGAAAAGCCAAATGGGATGAAGGAAAAGACTAGAGTCCCGTGCTGAAGCATCGGAACGGTGTCTGGGTGCCAACCTTTGAGAATGTGCGCTACGAGCAGAGACCGTGAACCCCTGGGCAGAGAGAACAGTGCAAGGTGGATGGGAATCTGCTTCAGAAGCTCGAGGCATGTTGGGATCAGAAGGTGATTCTTTTTTTTTTTTTTTTATTTTGCTATTGAAACAAGTACAAGGAATTTCCACTTGAATATTACTTTCTATAAGCAATTGCTTTAAAGCTTTAAGGAAAACAAGAAACACTACCAAAAAAAGACATGTTCTTAAGCTCCAGTGTGGGCAGTGTCATCTGTGTCTGAAATGTTTGAGGACGTCACATCTGCTTTCCAGGGTTGCCTCATGTTTTGCCTTTTTGAGGAGGAAACAGTCAGTAAAATGGAAGCTTTTCTGGGAAAATGCAATGCCTCACTGGAGGTTACACACAAGGTGAAGAGCAAGGTTTGTGGAAAGAGCCACCTGCAGAGAGCTGTGCCTCCACGGAGAGAAGCAGCCAGCCCACAGCCCTCCAGGAGGAAGACAGGGATCCATGTCCTGGCCCACGCCCCCCTCCTCTCCACTGTTGCTAGTTCTTTCCATTTCTGAAGCCCAGCTGGCAGCCAGAGCACAAGAGTGCCTGTTGGTGCAGGGCACCCAGGGAACCTCCCAGGGAGGGGACAGGTGCCCTTCCCCGTCCATAGCAGGGGCAGATGGACGCGGTCAGCACAGTGAAGCAATGGCAAACATTCAGCACTCAGCACGATGGACTGAGGACTGCAGCCTGGGTGTGCAGGGCCCAGGCATTTGACAGGCAAGTGGCAGTTCTGCTCCAGGAAACCCTGCCCAGCTCGCCCTCCCTGCCTGCATGAGGAAAATGCATCGCGCTGTTTTAGATCGCACTGGGTGCTCTGCCGCCTGTGGTCTTCTAGAATGCCTTGCTGGGAAGGGCAGAAAATCTATCCTACGTTGGATTAGACCGTGCTGGCTGCAGTACAGCTAACAGAAGAGGTGTATAAAGGGCAAAACCAGAATTTGAACTCTGGCATGCTGGCTTTAAAACCCAAGTCACAGGCAAGGAGGTCATGCGTCGCTTCCAGAGCTGGGTCTGTGGCCTTTTGTGGAAGAAATGAGCGACGTTAGTGTTAGGGAATCCAGGTCACATTTGATAAATACAAAAATAGACAATCAAATAAATGCTTTTTTCCTCTTCAGAGAGGAAGGGCTATTAGATTCTAAAATAGGATACCCTGGGGCCTCTGTATTCTTCCAAGAAGGTTTTTAGGAATGGACAAGACTCTGTCAGGCATGGGGATTGAACTTAACAGTGTAGAGAGGCACAAACTGGGTTGTCGAGAAAAACATCCGTGGCCCAGGGCAGGTTCTAGGCAGAATGAAATAAATACGGTGATGATGGGAGCCATGTCTGGGGCCTTCTCTGATCCTGCCACGATTCTTTTCGTCGGGCCTAGTCCTCCAATAGGAGAGATTGTTCAGTCTCATCAGTCTATCCTCATCCCCACTCCTGGTTCCCATTCTGGGGAATCCTGAAGTGTTGTGTGCCAGCAGAGCAGTAGCTAATGTGTTAGCAGACGATAAAGAAGAACCCTAGGACAATCACGAAGGGCATTCACCTTTTAGGGAGCCCATCTCCAAGAGCCTCCCTTCTCCTGTTGGTGGCCAGTGCTAGATTCTTCTGGGACTCCCCACCCCGAACCTAAACTGTCAAGAGATGAGCACCTGGCCCAAAACGTCCTCAAAGCTGCTAACTTCTCGGGTGGCTGAGGAGATGCCTCTGTGGATGAGGCAAGGCCCCAGATAGGTTTACCGCAGAACACTTGTCTCAGCCCCAGGAGCTCACTGGATTGCAGGGAGTCTGAGACTGGGAGTTTACCTACACATTTTTCACTCTTCAGACCTAGCTATCTAGCTAAATGCTTGCCCTTAGGCTGGGTGTGGTGGCTCACGCATGTAATCCCAGCACTTTGGGAGGCCGAGGCGGGCAGATCACTTGAGCTTAGGAGTTTGAGACCAGATTGGCCAACATGGCAAAACCTTATGCCTACTAAAACTACAAAAAATTAGTCCAGGACGGTGGCGCGTGCCTGTAGGAGGCTGAGGTGGGAGGATTGCCGGAGCCCAGGAGGCAGAGGTTGCAGTGAGCTGAGATCTCATCACGGCACTCTAGCCTGGGCCACAGAGAAAGACCCTGTCTCAAAAAAAAAAAAAAAGTTTGTTCTTTAGAGATGCTGAATGAAAACAGGTTTTAAGATACCTCTAAGAGAAAAAATGCTGGCATGGGCAATACACTTCGGTTGTCCACCACCTGAGTAGGATAAATTCTGTCTCCCATACAGATTCAGTTCATGTGCAATGTATTATCCCCCCGGGAAGGCTGTACTGTCTCATGGATCAGGCCATTACTGCCCTTGTACATAGAGGCCAAGGGAGCTGGGAGGAGGGGCTTTAGCAGCAATGACCCTCATATTTCTTGTTCGAAGGTTGTAAACCCTTATTACAGAGACAGGAATAAGGCCATAGTGGCAGGGAAAGGTCCCACATGAAAAATAGAAAGAACCATCACAAACGGCCTCTCTCTACAAGGGCGATTTGACTTCATCAGGGACTGAGGAGTGACAGGAGAGGAATATTTCTCGTGGAACAGTGACAGTGCCTTGATGAAGACAGATCAGACCCTGGGTCTGTGGTACATTGATCTCCAGCCCTGTGCTCCCCCTGAGACCCTAAGTGGTGGCTGCAAGCTAGGAGACCTTTAAAAGCTGATGTTCTAGAAAAAGTGCTCAAACGGGCATCAGGAGGCTTGGAGTGGGTCCTGATTTTTCACTAATTAGCATGTGGCCTTGGGCATGTCACTTAACCTCGCTATTTATAAAATGGTAGGAATGGACAAAATGAATTATTTAGAGCATTATTAATGGTGAAGTTCCAATCCTAAGTCACCTGTCATTGTGGGGTAGCTTTCTAAAGTACCAAGGTCTCTTTGTTGTAGGGTTTGGCTCATAGCCCAGGTATTCACTCAGACTCTTGTTTGTTCATCCACTCCGTCAATTACTGTTAATGGAGCACATTTCCAATAAGGGACTAAAAAGCATCTTCAATACTCCTTGAGACCATATTCAAGTCTCTGTCTTCGTTTCTCTCTCTGCTGCATTTATCCCTTACACACCCAAATCAGTTATCATTTTGCCAAGGGAAAAAAAAGAGACAAATATCACATTGGCATTAATGTTTGTCTATCAAGTCCACCCCCATACCCAGTAACAACCCCACCAGACCCAGAGTATAGAGGCTCCCTCCCCTAGGGCGCTCAGAAACGTCCTTTGTTCCTTCCAAGATTGCTCCTCATTATTTTTGACAAGGATTACAGTTAAGGAAACATTATCAAATTCTGTTTTGGGGCAATGATGGAGTAACAAGGAATGGATTTAACCTCCTGCCATAAACAGCTAGACAAAATATATAAAACTACTGTTCTGAGACATTGGATAACAGTTATTACAGAGTTGTGATCTCTGAGAGGACAGAAGCACATATAAAGAGCTTGTGTTGTTATTCTACCTGAAAAGATTTTCAAGATTTGGTCATGGAAGGGAAATGCAGACAGAGCCTGTCGGCCCCGCTGAGTTGAGAGGCAGAGATTAGACGTTAGAGCAGCGGATTCATCTAAAACTCACAGATAAAGAGCTCCAGAAATGTGTGTACTATCCTCACAAGAGTTTGCTGAGTGTTAGGATGTGCATGTTTGATTGAATCTCCACAAAGCTGACTGAGATTACCATGGAGTTAGAAGATAACAATTTTCAGAGCTGGTATAGGGTAGGGAGATGTTCAATTCTATCTTAGCTCAGGTTGCTATAACAAATTGCCACGGACTGGGTGACTTAAGCAACAAACATTCATTTCTCACAGTTCTAGAGGCTAGGATGTCCAAGATCAAGGTGCCAGCAGATCCAGTGTTTGGAGAGGGCCTGCCTCCTGGTTTGCAGATGGCTGTATTCTTGTTATATCCTCACACGGTGGAGAAGAGAAAGAGAGGAAGCAAGTTCTTTCTTGCCTCTCCTTGTAAGAAGGCACTAATCCCATTTAGGCGATTAACCCATTCTCATGGCTTTCCTCCCAAAGGGCCTACTTTCTAATACCATCCCATTAAGGACTAGGGTTTTAACTTATGAATTTGGCAGGAGGACACAAACATGCAGTCCACAGTAAATTTCAACCAGCCACAGTGAAGAGTCTTTAGTGAACACCCAAGACATTCGGTGAAGAGCCAGAGGAGACGTACCTTAGTTGGAGGGCTGAGTTTCCTAGAGGGAAGATTACTGTAGACTCTTCCTATGACCATTTAAAGATAGACCTCAAAAAGATCAAACTGACTTACAAATGACATGATTGTAAAACAAAGTCTGTCACTCTTTAAGTGATGACAATAAAACCCACGCATTCATAATGTAACATATTAAGCAACCAGCATGCAATCAAAAATTAGTAAACATGCAAAGAAGCAGGTACACATGACCCATAGGGAAGAGAAAAAGAATACAACACAACTATTAATAATATCTCTTATAAAGAGAGATGCAAAATTTTCTAACAATATAGTAGCAAACCAAATTTAGCAACATTTAAAAATTCACCATGATCATGTGAGATTTATCCCAATTATGCAACATTGGCTTAACACATAAAAATTAATGTAATGCACAATATGAATAAAATAAAGGATAAAACCATATTTTCATCTCAATAGATGCAGAAAAAGTATGTGACAAAATCCAATACTTTTCATGATAAAAACAACCAACAAACTAGACATAGAATAAAACTTTTTCAAGCTGATAAGGGAATCTACAAAAATCCCAAGCTAATAATCACACTAAATAATGAAAGACTGAAGGCTTTCTCCCAAGACCAGAAACAAGTCAAGAATGTCTGCTGTTTTCAGCTGTTACCAGCCAAGGCAATTGGGGAGAAGGTATCAGATAAAAGGCATCCAGTGTGAAATGCAAAAAGTAAAACCATCTCTATGTGCAGATGATAAGATTTTGTATACAGAAAATCCTAAGCAACAACAAAAAAATTAAAAATAATTTTTTAAAATTTTATTTGCAATAGCACTCAACAGAATAAACACTTAGAAATTTATCTGATATAATTTTAAAAGAAATGCAAATCTTACAGTCTTGGAAAGGCATCCCATGTTCATGGATCTGAGAACTTAGTATTAAGATGTCAACAAGCCCCAAATTGCTCTATAGATATGACACAATATCAAAGTCTTGGCTGGCTTCTTTAAAAAAAATTGAGAAGATGATTGTAAAATTCACACGTAAATTTAGGAAACCCAGAATAGCCATAACATCTACAAAAAGAAGAGCAACACTGGAAAATAAGATTATACTTTCTGTATTTTCAGACCTACAATTTCAAGTGCTGCTTGACAACTCTGAGCCACACAGGCCCATGAGTCTCTTTGCTCTTAGCAGATATGCTCCCCTACCCATCAGGAAAGTCTCTCTGCTATACCACTTCTCCTGTCAACTAAACCAGCTTCACCAGGTTGGGTGGCTTTTTAACCTTAAAGGCTTCAGTTCCCTGCCAGCCCATGAAAATATTCAAACAACCCGCCCCATTTTCCTGTGGCGACAGGGGCAGTCCACCCTCTGTACTACGCAGCCTACCTGCACTGCCCCTGCTGGTTCACTCTGCTCTTTGTGCTCATCCTGTGGCGGTGGATAATGTGTGGCTTCTTCCTTCCCAGACTGTGAGCATATGTGGCTAATAAACTGCTGCCATCTCATCTGTTCAGTATCAAACGTTGTATGTTTGACCATCTCATACTTTAGGATGTGACTCCACACTTTAGCAGCAGAGTTAATAGGAGACATTCAGAACATGTCCCAATTATAAACTTATTACAAAGCTACAGCAATCAAGACTGTATAGTACTAGCATATATATATAAATTTATTAGAATTGAGAGTCTATAAATAAACCATTACATTTATGGTCCATTGATTTTCAACAATGGCACTAACATGATTCAAATGATGCTAGGACAAGCAGATAACCTCACGCTAAAGAATGAAGGAGACTCTGCCCCAAAATATGCGAAAATCAACTCAAAATGTATTGAGTTGTCAATGTAAGAGCTAAAACCATAAAATTCTTAGGGAAAATAAATAGTGTTGATCTTCATGGTCTTGGCAAGGCTATGGGATTTTAGATAGGACTCCTAAAGCACAAGAAACTAAAAAAAAGAAGATAAATTAGACTTCATCAAAATTAAAATTTTTTGTGTTTCAAAGGACACTATCAAGAAAACAAAAAGAAAAATCATAAAATAGGAAAAGTATTTGAAACCCATATACCTGATAAGGGACTTGCATTCAGACTGTACAAGGGATGTTTATAAAAATAATTTTTAAAAGAATATCAATAATAGAAAAACAAAAAATTGGAAAATTGGCAAATTACTTGAAAAGATATTTCTCCAAAGAAGATAAATGGTCAATAGCACATGAAAAGATGTTTGACATCATTAATTATTGGAGAAATGCAAATCAAAATCACAATGAGATACTACCTCATGCCCACTAGCTATAGTAAGAAAGACAGGCAATTTAAGTGTTGACAAGGAGAAATTAGAAAAATCGAAGCGCTCACGTGTTGCTGAGGGGAATGTAAAATGACGCAGTGCTGTGGAAAATGGTTTGTCAGTTCGCCAAAATGCTTAACATACAGTAACCATATAATCTAGCAATTTTACTCCTAGGAATATGAGAAATGAAAATGTACTCCTACCCAAAAATGTGTACTTGGTAGCCAAGAAGTGGAAACTATACAAGTGTCCATCAATTGATTAATGAATAAACAGCACGTGTTCTAGCCATATACTGAAGTGGCATCAAAAACGAATGAAGTACTGACATGTGCTAAGAAATGGATGAATCTTGCAAACATTCTGGTAGGTGAAATAAGCCAGTCACAAAAAAGAACACACACTGCATGATCCCACTTACAGGAAATATTCACCATAGGCAGATCCACAGACCTAGAAACTAGATTAGCGGCTGCAAGAGGCTGGCAGAGAAAGAATGGGAAGCGAAAGTCAATGAGTAAGGGGTTTCTTTTTGGGGTGTTGAAAATATTCCAGAATTAGTGGTGGAAAGTTGCACAACTCTGTAATACACTAAAGGTACTGAATTGTACACATTAAATGTGTAAAATTTATGGTAGTAAATTATATCCTCATAACACTGTTAAAAATTGTACATGAAAATGTAAAGTCCTAATGTAGCCCTTAAAACCTTGAAAAGTAAAAACAAAAAATGAAGACCTTTTATTATGTGATTCCTAGGCTCATAATAAACATATACTAATCAATAAAATATGTAATTGGTCAATGGAACAGTCCAGAATAGACATATGCCTATACTGTCAATTGATTTTTACAAAAGTGCCAGGGCAATTCCATGAGCATATATAGTAATTTCTAAAAATGATGCTAGAAATTTGCATGCCTATTTGCAAAAACAAACAAACTTTTGCCTTTATCTAACATCATATGCAAAAAGAAGTTTAAAAATGGTTCATAGACCTGACTGTAAGAACTAAACTTAAAAAACTTCTAAGAAGGCCGGGCGCGGTGGCTCAAGCCTGTAATCCCAGCACTTTGGGAGGCCGAGACGGGCGGATCATGAGGTCAGGAGATTGAGACCATCCTGGCTAACACGGTGAAACCCCATCTCTACTAAAAAATACAAAAAAGTAGCCGGGCGAGGTGGCGGGCGCCTGTAGTCCCAGCTACTCAGGAGGCTGAGGCAGGAGAATGGCGTGAACCCGGGAGGCAGAGCTTGCAGTGAGCTGAGATCCGGCCACTGCACTCCAGCCTGGGCGACAGAGCAAGACTCCGTCTCAAAAAAAAAAAAAAAAAAAAACTTCTAAGAAATAGAAAATAGAGAGAACATTTTTATGTCTGGTTAGGCAAACATTTCTTAAATATGACATAAAAATATAAACTATAAATAAAACTTTCTATAAAGTGTACCTCATCAAATTAAAACTTTTGTTCCTTAAAAGACGCTGTTAGGAAAAAAGAAAAGAGCAAGACACAGACTAAGAAAAATATTTGCAAAATGTGTATTTGATGTCTGTTCATTTAAAACATTCTTACAACTCAGTAATAAGAACACAAATAATATAATAGAATTAATAAAATAAAATAAAATGGGCAAACTGATATTTATCAATAAAGATATGACAAAGATACTTGATGACAAAAAAATGACAAAGATACTCAAACTCGTTAGTTACTAGTAGAATGTAAATTAAAACCATGAGAAATCCCTCACAGATTCATTAAAATGGCCAAAATTTAAAAGACTGACTATATCAAGCTTTGGAGGAGAGGTAAAGCAACTGAAACTTTCATATAGTACTGAGGGGAATGCAAAAATGGTACAGCACTTTGAAAACTATTTGGCAGTTTTCTATACTGTTAAACTTACACTTAGCAGATGACCCAGCAATCCCACTTCTATGTATTTATGCAAGAGAAATTAAAATGTGTATCTGCACTAAAAGGTATATCTGCACAAACACTTCTACTGGAATGTTCATAGCAGTTTTATTCACTGTAGCTCAAAATTGTAAAAAGCAAAACAAACAAATCATTGCACATCTATACAATGAAATACTACTCAGCAAAGAAAAAGAAGGAACTAATCCATGCAAAAGCACGGATGAATCCCAAAAACATACGGTGCATGAAATTAGACACACGAAAGACTATACTGTATGACTACATGTACATGAATTCTAGAAAAAAAAATAGTGACAGAAAAGTATCAATGGTTGCCAAGAACCAGGGACTGGGGGAGGGAACTGCTGAAACAGGACGTTAGAGAAATCTTCTCTGTTTTGATTCTGGTGATAGGTGCACTATCATATACATGTGTCAAAATTTATCCACTGGCACACTTAACATTGGCAACTCTTCTTTTTTTTTTTTCTTTCTTTTAGAGACAGGGTCTTACTCTGTCACTCAGGCTGAAGTGCAGTGGTGTGATCATGGCTCACTGTAACCTCAGCCTCCTGGGCTCAAGAGATTCTCTCATTGCAGCCTCCTGAGTAGCTGGGGCTACAAGCATGCAACTTCATGCCTAGCTAATTTTTAATTTTTTTGCAGACATGGAGCCTTACTATGTTGACCAGTCTAGTCTCGACTTCTGGCCTCAAGTAATGCTCCCACCTTGACCTCCCCAAGTGTTGGGATGACAGGTGTCAGCCCCACACCCAGGCTGGGAATTCATATTAAGTGCAAGTTACAGCTTGCTGGTTAACAATAGCAGCCACATCTAACTGTGGAAGTAATAGGCAAGGAGTTTCCTGGGAGGAGTGTGTGCCAGATGCTGGGGCAGAGCGAAGCAATGTGGCCCTCTCTTGACAGAGATCTGAGTGAAGGAAGATAGGTTTAAACGTCACAGAAAGAACTGCAGTTAGATTTTAAGAATGCACACCACCATTCTCTTTCTGACATTGAAACTGGAACTGTAGGATTCAATACAAGCTTCTTTCTAAACGTCGGTGTAACACGCTTCCTCTGCCTTGGGGAATTGAGCAGACCTTGATGTAATGTCCTCTTACTTAGAGCACCAGCCTTAACTGGAGAGGGGTGGTCTCTCAGGCTCTGCAGATGCATCACGCAGCAGGGAATCCGGTGCATGTTCACATCGCAGACGCAGCATATGGCAGGGAAACCAGGCCACAGCCAGCTCCACTGGCCACTCACACCCCATTTGCGGGTATCAGGGGCTGGATTCAGCCACCAGATTTAGACACTACATTCTCCTTTATTTTAAACCATGGTTCTATTTCCAACCCTGAGGTAAATAAGGTAGAAACACCATGGATTTCAGAGATACTCAATGTTCTAAATATTTTAAGCCAGCTGCAGAAAACATGATCTACAAGGCAAAATTCTTGAGTCTCACGTCTGGCTTCAAACCTCCGGCTTCTCTAAGGTCTTCTTAAGGTCTGCTCAGTTCCCCAAGGCAGAGGAAGCGTGTTACATCGACGTTTAGAAAGAAGCTTGTATTAATCCTGCAATTCCGGTTTCCATGTCCGAGGTTCCGATGCTAAACCACGGTCTGGAGCAGCGGGACAGGTAACACGCAGTCCACCTGAAGATCATGTGGACTTGTTTGGTTTTGCTTTGATTCTGGAGGAAATGAAACAATCCATCTGGTTTCACTTATCTTGTAAAGTGTTGGGAGAAGCCGTCACCCTCGCAGCCTCTGCGGGTGTGTGCGCACAGGCACAGCGACGGGCAGGTGGTGCTCCCCGCAGGAGTGAGGCCAGGATCCTCAGCATCCCCTGTAACCCTCACAAAGTGCCTGTCTCTCAAGGCCAGGCCAATGTCTGTCCAGTTCCGTCATTCTCTGGAAGGCAGGTGCACCGGTGGCAGCCTTCACTTTTTCCTAGCACTGGTAACATGTGGAAAACCGCTACTGCTCTTTGCAGCGGCTGGATAATAAGGAACCATTTTATGAGCTGAAGGAAATGTGAAATAAAGAGAAGAGGCGCCGAGAAAGGTAGGAAGGGCTTCCTCACCTCAGAGGTGCGTTTGAAAGCTGTCAGCTCTCAATTAACAGGTCCACAATTCAATTCCCAAGTCAGGTTTGTCTCTGTTCAGGTCAAGCAGAATTATTAGAAGCGTCAAGAGAAGTTGTTTTAAAAGAGTCTCCAGAAAGGGGAAGAGCTCCTTCCAAGGATGCACCAGCCCTGATGGGTCAGGAGGCACCTGAGACAGGCTGCTCCATTTTCAAAGCGGTGGGTGTTTAAGAAGCCCCATGAGTGTCCAGGCAGATGTGCTTATGGAGTGAGGATTCTTCCTCCAGAGAATGAAGACTGTCTCCTGCCCTCTCGGTGTCTGTGTGCTCTGTGAGCCGCAGGACCCCCACACTATGGCACGGCACCCTCTGCCCTGCTCCTTCCTCCCGTGCAGCCCTCCCCACCCCACTTTCATGAGATTCTTCTCCTACCGGTCACCAGCCCTCTGCCTTCTCCCGGGAGCCTCCGCTCTCTCTCGTAAGTGTAGCAGGTCCACTGCCCAATGATGCACCAAGACATGGGTTGCTGCAAAGAGAGAGGCTGAATTATAGGGCCCCACATTGAGGAGAGAAGAGGAAACCTCCAATCCGTCTCCCTGAGGACTTTGGGACTAGCATTCTTAAGGATTTGGAAGTGGGCTGAAGTGTGGAGATCATTGATTGGTCAAAAAGTGTAGGGTGCAATCCTGTGATGGGGAGAGGAAGAAGCTGTATTCTCATGCTGATTCCCTTCTTCTGTGGGAGTCTTCAAACTGGCTGGCATCAGCTGTCCCACTGGCATTCAGGATCTGTTTAATCAATTCTTAAACAAAAGCCGCGCCACCCTAATGTCAGAGAGCGTGTCTACAGGAGCAACTGGGATATGCATGCGCGGTACCTACTGATTTTTGCCTACAGGGAAGTGGGTCAAAGTGCTGGCTGATTAGTGTGTAATTACAGCTATATTTCCACTCAGAATTCCTGTTAACTCTGTAAGAACAGCTCCACTGTCTGCACAGGGGGAAGGGCTGGGAACTGAGTGCTGACACCTAGGGCTGGCCGTGGGGTGGCTGCAGCAGGATGTGAGAGAGGATAGGGGTCAGGGAGCTCCACTTGGAGGCCCATTTTGTCTGGGCCTTAGTTTTCTTAACATGCATTCAGCCAGCTTCTGCCAGCACCTGGGCTGGAGAAAAGCAGTGAGAGTTCTGTGTCCCTGGGTGGGAGGCCCTGATCAGTCACCCAGATGAGATGTCCAGTGGGCCTGGAGCCCAGGGGCTGGTGCTGAGGAGGCGGAGACGGTGCAGCGTCTCAGGGGCAGTGTTCTGCCTGGGTAGGGGTGCTTTCTGGGCACACACCCCAGATGCCCTGGTGCATCCCCAGCCTGGACACGTGGCTTCCCCACTGCAGTGTCCGGCAGAACAGAGGTCACAAGCGTGTGTGGCCTGCAGGCTGCTGGGAGGATGAAGCCCATTGATGCCAGGTGTGGAGCTGCTGTGCCTGAGCCCTCGCTGCCGTGCTCCCCTCTGTTCCCACCTCTCCGGCCCCTACCTGCCTTGGGTCCCAAGGGGCGTTACTTTGTGTGTGACAAGGGTGTGTAGCAGAGTCTCTGGGCACCCGAAGGAACTCCAAACATAACAAAGTGTGGGTGACCCTCCCTCACCTGAGTGGGAATTACTCCCTGCTTCCTGGCCTGGTTTCCTTTCTCCTTCAGAAATAACTGAGGGCTCCTTCTTGCTTTTCCTGTAACAGGAATAAAACCAAACATTGGCATCCTGTGCTACAGGTTTTATAACCTGCACAATCCACACAAAGCCCTGGACACATGACTTTCCCTATGAGACAATTAGGGTGCAAACTGCAGCATAAGTTCAGAACCATGAAGTCAGCTTGTCAAGGTCACACAGCTAAAAACTGCCAAGGTCTCCAGGAAGGCAGAGAAACAGACAGTTCCACGGGCTTCCCAAGGCCAGACCACAAGCAGAGCTATGGCCAGGCCTTGTGACCAAGTCGACAGCCACCACTGCTGGGGTAATGCTGAGGCCGGAATGCAGAAGTTGGGGGCGGGGCAGAAATAGCTCCAGCCGGGTGTGGGCCACCAGCTATAGAGGAACCTTTTGTCCGGCAAGGAATGAAAGGTAAACAAAAATATCCAAGAAAGAAAGAAACTTGACAGCAATAGTAAAGGAATTCCGGAGGCTCAGATGAGAGGATTGCTTTATTGAACGGCTGAACTCAGCCAGGAACAAAGAACCATTGTTGGTGGGACATTGCCAAGGTCGTGGTAAGAAACCAAGTGGGAAATGGAGAAGGAAGGACTCGACCCTCTCGTCGTGCTGGATGGAAGTGGGCGCAGCCGTGCCGGGGAGGAGGGGACGCCTTTCGTCCTCAGCCCTGCCTGCTGGTTCAACCTCACAGGGCATCAGGACTCCCCAAGAAAGCGGCACCACATGAGCTGCGGAGCGGAGAGAGGGCCGGCAGGTGCAGAGGCCTGGCCCTGACGTGCCTTGGCGCTGTGACCCAGGATTAAAACTGCTCTACAGCCAAGCTTCAGACTTTCCAAAAACCACATTTCAAAGCAGTGGCCATCGAGACCAAACTGCAAATCATTCGTTGCTCTGGTTCTTAATTATTTCAGGCAACCGAGGACACACGAATAAAGAACAGCTAATGTCCTAGAAAGGAAAGAGAGTTTGCTTGTTCAATCAGCAAATTAATTCTTCCTCAATTCATAAACAGATAACAGGAATGAGTGTGCATCTCTCAGCCCTCACAGAAGGCCTGCCCCTGGCTGGAGGGAGCTGGAGCTGCTGGCTTCTCTCCCCTGTGTGGGAGGCAGCAGTGGGGTGGGACTGAGGCAGGAGCAGCACTTGTCTCAGATTCAAACACCACACACAGGGATTGTTGATGAAATCTGGCATCTGATATAGGGCATCCGTGGGATCTCAGGTGTCCAGAGGCCTTTGAAGAGGGCGGCAGCTTCAGATGGTGTCCCCAACACACCGCTTGTGACGTTGAGTGACCAGTGCTGACTGCAGAGCCTCCTCACCAGCCTGCCTCACACTGTCATCTTTCCACCTGCCGGGCTGCAAGTCACAGGAACCCCAATAACGGGGACATAATCTATGGGCACGATCACTATTTCAGATTCCGTCTAGACGCTCGGATGCCGGCCAGTGCTCGGGTTCATGCAGCCACTGAGAGGTTGCAGCAGGAGCTGCCGGCCGGTGCTCGGGTTCATGCAGCCACTGAGAGGTTGCAGCAGGAGCTGCCGGCCGGTGCTCGGGTTCATGCAGCCACTGAGAGGTTGCAGCAGGAGCTGCACGCAGGCTTCCTGCTCTGCTGCCCTCAGAGATTACAGCCCTCTTCCTCCGTGTTTGCTGAACCGCTCCCAGCTCGGAATGTAGACACGGCCACGTCCAAGAGTGAGAAGAGCAGTGTTTTCTTCCAACTGTCTTATCCAGCAGAAACCCTTTTCCAAAAGTTCCATCTGACTTTCTTGCAGCCACCGTTAGCTCGGGATGGGGCATGCTCCCATGACCCAGCCAGAAAAGCAGCTGGAAAAGTGAAGTCTGACGTTTTCAGCCCATTGTGGAGTGATGGAGGGACAACTTTAAGAAAGCAGGCAAGTGACAAGAGATCAGCCTCCTCTGTGCCTGGGCACCTCTGTTCCCTCTGCGCTTGCTGCCTGTCCACCTGACACTTCCTATTCTTAGAAAACCCTACTGTATCTAGAGAGCTCACCACTTCCCCCCACGCTGCCACATGGTCACTTGATTACATCCAGCTGCGGACAACACATGTCTCTAGCTTCCAGGGCCGTTCTTTGAATGTGAATGGCTTCATTTCAGAGATGCCGTCTCTACCTCTGTGTGCTCCAACCTCAGCTTCTCATGTTCTCATCTCACCCTCACACTAAGCCCAGTCTATTCCACTCATAGCCTCTGCTCAGTCACTCTTTTTTTTTTTTTTTTTTGAGACGAGGCCTCATTCTGTCACCCAGGTTGGAGTGCAGTGGTGCGATCTTGGCTCACTGCAACCTCCACCTCGCAGGTTCAAGCGATTCTCATGCCTCAGCCTCCCTAGTACTGGGATTACAGGTGCCGGCCACCACACCCAGCTAATTTTTGTGTTTTTAACAGAGACGAGTCTTCACCATGTTGATCAGGCTGGTCTTAAACTCCTGACCTCAGGTGATCCACCCCCCTCAGCCTCCCAAAGGGCTGGGACTACAGGCATGAGCCACCAAGCCTGGCCTCTGCTCAGCAACTCTTGATGAATGAATGAATGAGCAAGTGAACAATCGAGTGGGTTCAAAGATCACCTACACAGCGCTTACACCCTTTAGAACCTTTGGCGTGCCCACGAAGGAAACAGATAGCATGACCCTCTCTAAGTCAACAGGGCTGTGAGTGCCTACTGGTTTGGATGCTGTGTCTGCTCAGGGAAGAAAGAAATGAAGACTGTTGCTGTCCCTCAGTGACATGGAGCTATTTTCAAGGTGTCCAGACCTCAGGTGTGACCCTTATGTTAGTCCATCTAGAAACTGTGGTTCTTAAAGTCCCACATGAGGCTGCAACAGTGGATCCATGCCATTACGCATTCCACAAAACCCAGAGACTTTGCAGCACCAAGAGTGTGCTCTGATGTCAGCCGTGGGCCTTGGGTGACGATGATGTCAATGCAGATTCCTCACTTGCAAGAAATGTTCCCCCGTGGCGAGGACGTTGCTACCGGGGAGGCTGTGCATGTATTGGGGCCGAGGGCATCTGGAAATTCTCTGTACCTTCCACTCAGTATTGTTGTGAATCTAAAACTGCTCAAAAAGTAAAGTCTATTAAAATAAATTAATGAATTTTAAAAATGTACAATGTACCGTTGGCAGGAGGAGGGCAGGAGGAACCCAGTATGTGTGTCTGGTTCCCGTTGCTGCTTTTCCAGCAAGTCACATGGTGTAGTGACTTACAACTGCAAACTCCCTGTCTGCAGTCCAGCAGGTCAGGAGTCCAGCACGGCATGGGTTTCAAGTGTGTGCACAGCACAGGTCCCTGCACCTCTTTCTGGAGAAGCTAAGGGAGAACCCACTCTGCCTGCCTGCCCCAGCTTCTAGAGGCTACCCTCCATCTTTAGTCGCTGGCCCCTTCCTCCATCCTCAAAGCCAGCAAGGTCAGGGGGTCCTTCTCACATTGTATCTCTGACCCTTCTATAGTTAGTGCTTGTAAATGTATGCTGACTTCACATCCATGATTATATAGTAAGTTTAGGCCAGGCATGGTGGCTCATGCCTGTAATCCCAGCACTTTGGGAGGCCGAGGTGGGCAGATCACCTGAGGTCTCGAGTTTGAGACAAGCCTGGCCAACATGGCAAAAAAAAAAAAAAAAAAAGTAGCCAGGCGTGGTGGCACGTGCCTGTAGTCCCAGCTACTCATGAGGCTGAGACAGGAGAATCTCTGGAACCTGGGAGGTGGAGGCTGCAGTGAGCCAAGATGGGCCTCTGCACTCCAGCCTGGGTAACAGAGTGAGATTCCGTCTAAAAAAAACAAAAATAGTAAGTTTAACCTTCTCATACAAGAAGCAGGGCTCCGTCACCCTTGACACAGCTCCCAATACTATACCCCACCCAGTGGCTTCCCCTGGGGGCCGGAGAGAACATTTAGAGGCATCTCTCCTGCCTACCATGCTGGGTGCTTGCTTTCCCGCACTTCTTTGAAAGGACCATTCAGACATTTGTCATTGAACTTAAAGGGACCACTTCTCATTCATGGTCTGACCTCGTGGAACTCGTGCCTGCTTGCTTTGAACCCACCGATTAAAGCTCCCGCAGGAAACCTGTTTGGATAACGCACTGGGCCCAACAAAGGCATTGGCCAAGAGGTCTCTTTTCTCTCTCTGCCTGTGCCCCTGGTTGCCACGTGCCATGTACTCCCTAGCATCTGTGAGGACTAAAAACTCTTAAACCTTCACATTAGGGTTGTGTCATTGACACCGTGCCCACAATCCCACCCCTGAGGGCTGGCGAGGCCCAGGAGCCCCGCGGACGTGGACTCCCGGCTGGTGCTCTTTCGTCCAGGCCTCTCAGCAGCTGGGGCAGTAGTTACCAGCTAAATCGATAGAGTGTCAGTCAAAACGTCTTCCCCGTGGCCTCTGAACACAGCTGGTAAAGTTTCTCTTATTTTGAGGATTTATGTGATTAGATTGGGTTTGCCCGGATAATCCATGGTAATCCCCCATCCGTAACCGTAATCCCATCCGCAAAGCCCTTTTTGCTGCATACGGTGCATAGTCATAGGTTCTGGGGATTAGGGGCTCCTTAGGCGTTCTTTTACCCACCATGGGTGTGAAAGATGCACCCCGGGAACTTGGTCTGGGGAGTCTCAGATCACACCTGTGGAGATTCAGAACCAGTGCGTCGGGGGCCAGGCCCAGGGACCGGTGGGTGGAACAAGCGCCCAGCCAGCTCACGCAGGTGGCCTGGGGAGCACCCCCTTGAGAAGCACCAGGCTGCCACTCCCACGGCTTGCCCTGATGGCCCCAGGGGCCCCGGAGGCAGAAAGGAGGAATACTGGCGCTCAGGCTGGGAAGAGGGTGCCTTATTGACCAGGACAGAGAGGCAGCTGGGGCTCCAGTCCTCGGGCACACAGTTGGGTGCGGCTGTGCAGGGGGTGGGTGGCCCTTCCCACAGCTCCCCGCAGGCCTTGACGGTAACTGAGCCCTCCCCCAAACCTGCCACCCTGGACCTGCAGGAGGCACCTTCCACAGGGCTCACCCCTCAGAGCGCCCCACCCACAGGCCTCTGCTCCAGGAGACAATTCCATCTGCAGGGAGGGTGCTGGCACTGAGCCCTGCCAGAGCCACTTCCCTTGCAGGCGCTGCTGCATGTGTGTCACCTGCGCTGTGTTCTGATCTAATTGTTTGTAATTATAAAGTAGTGGGATATAAAATACTAATTGAAAATTGTTGGTGCTTACCTTCTGGTGTCTGGGGAGAATGTGTGCCTGTCTGGTTACTAGGAAAAGGATTGTACTTTCTAGACCATAGATCTGTCACCGTTAAGGCTCAAATACAGCGCCCTGTGAGTCGGCAATGGAACACACTTTGCTGGTTCCCTTTACCTGGGACTGAAGTCTCCAGTGCTGTGAATGAGAAAGCCACCAGATTCGATGTGGTGTGATGCCACCACTACCCTGTCAAGGGTTATTTATCTCATTGACTTTCAGAATGGGTGAGTTTAGCGAGCCTCACAATGGTCTCTGCATAGCACGGAATATGAAGAGACAGCCAGGCTGGGGTGCGTGGCATTGAGCTGCTGCCTTGGGGAAGGGCAGCAGGAGGGGCAGCCAGCCCCGTTATCCCTCTTCCCCTTTCCACACACCCCACCAGTTCGCTGCCCCAGGTGACCGTGTTCTTATTGTGCAGGGATTTCCCAGGACAAGGGGAGCCCAAAATGGCAAATAGGCAGCTGCACCCCGTTGGGACCTTGGGATGTGATGGAGACCAGACTCCTGAGGAAGGCATTGCCTGTCAAACTCAATCAAGGTCTGCACCTCCCCAAACCCTCACCTCCCGCCCTACTCCTGGGAGCACATCCCTGGCACAACTCCACAGCATCTGTGCAGGGCACCTGCAGGCCTGGCCTCCCAGCTCACCAGCAGCAGGTGGCTGCAGTGTCCTAGGGGCAGTCACACTGCCACATAGACACCCACAGAGGCCCCTGCAAAGGGTCACACAGGAGACACACACAGTCCTCCAGGCTCCCTTCACCTTCCTGCCATCTTCATGCAGACGAGCTCCATGAACACGCTCTGGATTTTACATGAATACAAAATGAATGGATGTAGCATTCCGCCACTGGGATTTGGTGGTTTATCTGTTAGAGCACCTCACATTACCTGACCAAGTACATACCTCCAGCCAGAAAGTAAGTTCCATGGGGAAAACACAGTTCCCACTCACACCACACCCTCCCTACCTGCAGCACCTGGAACACAGCAGGTTTCAGCAAACAGTTTTTGGACGAATGAATGAACGAGTGAACGAATGAATGAACAAATCTGTGTGCCTAGAGACCTTCCCATGACCTGACTTTGCCTACTCACCATCTCTTCAGCACAGACACCTGTGGGGTGCAGAAAGGCTGGACGCAGCCTCTGGGAGCTGTGGCCACACTGCCTGGCTTTACCTGTCGGTCTCTCCCGGGTGCCTGTGGGCGTGGTGCAGCAGGGACCCTGGGATCTCCTTTACCGTGTGTTCCCAGCTCTCGCTGGGATGCTTCTGGTGCAGTGGGGGCTCAGCAAACGTGTGTTCTCTGACTGAATGCATAAACTGGTATTTGTGAGCACTTTGAGTCCACAAAGCACTGTCACACACAAGGCCCTGCACACTCCGGCTCCGTTTGACTCCTGGCTTCAGAGTGAGGGTTATGGTAACAAGGACAGCACTATCTGGATCTGTTGGTTCTTGAGTTATAGATAGCAAGTACTAAGAGAGCAGATTTTTTTTTTTTAAGATGTGAAAAAACTATCATTGTAGTTAATCCTTTTAGTTCCTAAGTTCAGATACTAAGGTTGTTGCCCAGGAGAGTGAAGGGCTAGTTGCGGTTTAATCCATTTGATCTTCACAGTAATCTCCGAGGCATTAACATCCTCATGATAAATCCCAATATTGGTTCAGGAAGGTTGAGTGACGGCTGACTGTACCGCATGGGAGTGGCAAGGCCAGGCCTGCAGCTCAGCCACAGCGCTCTCTCTCCCTTTGTGCTCCCTTCAGAAACCCAAGAGGCTACCTACGAATAGTAACAGCATGGCCTGGATTTTCTGAGAAAGCCCCAGTTTTAAACAGGTTTTCCACTCTGCCTGTAAGTGCACTAGAACGTACACAGCTCCCGCTTGGAGAATGCGGTCCCCATTCTTCCAAGCCACAGCTCAAGCAGACGTGGCCAACCTGGCAACTGCTCACTCAGACTCTGCCTGCTGTGAATTGAGCCCCTGAAGCCATCGTACTGCTGTGCCCCTCCCCAGACCCCCATCCCCTGCCTGCCAAGCTTATTCTCTTACTCCCATCCCCACCATAGACCTCCCACCCTCTGGGAATTCCGCAAGGGGCCAGCTAGGCACGCCCTTCCTATTTCTTTGGCCTCCGAGACGTCAGGGGTCCCAACAATAGCACAGTAAGCTCAGGGAGGGCTGCAGACCAGGGGGACAGGGCCCCCACATCACAGCCAGGGAGTCACCTCACAAAACACCACTTCAAATCATTGGCTTCTGTGCCTGTGGAAATGTAGGTCAGTGCCTCCATGCAATAAGAAAAAACCATGACCATCCAAGAGAAAGACAGAAGGGGAGTAATTACAAAATATAGATTAAATAACCATCAGATAACAAGCCGAATAATAAGCATCAACACACGAGATAAAGGAAAACAATTAAGCCAATGGATTGTGGCAGGTTCCCACGCTTGTCGAGCGGCCCCTTCCCCTTTATGGCAAATGCAACTCCAGGCCCCGAACACGCTTTCTCTTCTTCTCTCTGCTCCATACTTGGCTCAGCCCCAGTAGGGGCTGTTCTTTGCCCCAGAAGCAATCAGGGCCTGGTCCTGCTGCAGGTTTTTGAGGCTTGGAAGCAGTTTTTGGATCCTGGAATAAGGGGACCTTTGAGGATGTGTGCGGAGTGCGGAGAGCTCCATGCCTTGCACTGAAGTTAGCCCTGGAGAGCCGTTCTACGGGAGATCCTCCAAAGACTGTCAAAAACTCTGGTTTAAATGCAGCTGTGCTAATACCTTTATCGCTTCACCCCTTCTGTTGGCGATTTTACCACCAGAGGAGAGGAAGTATCTGGAAGGTTGAGTAATGGAGACATCTCTTGACCAGGTGCCAGGACACCTCGGCCTGCACTTGGTTCTGTTAGTCAGGTATTAACCTACTGTGTGACCTTGGGCAAATTAATTAACCTCTCTGGGCCTCTGTGTCTTTGTCAGTAAGAGGAGAGTCTCGGGAGATTCTCTATAATGCATTGCTCTTCCTGCCATGGGGCCAGACAGGCCTCCTGTCTGCTGAGTGAGTGGGGCCTGTCTTGATCAAAGCCAGCAGAAGAAAGGCCGCCCTCCCCAGGCCCATCCAGCAGGTTCAGTGACTCACGGAGCCATGTGAGGCCAGCGCATCACCAGAGCTTCCCCTAAGCCCAGCGCAGGGCTCCTGCTCTCCTCAGGGCATTCCTCCACTTGAAGCAGTATTTGCCGGCCCTTGTGGCCATGTCCCTCAGCTTCCTCCAGGGAACAGGAGGCCCGGGGTGTTGGAGGCCCCCCCTCCCCTGCCCCGAGCTCCCGAGCTCCGGCAGGCCTGGTGTCGTGAGGAGGCTGCCTGGGCCAAAGATGCCCTGGGAGAAATCCCAGCCTCCATGCTTGCTAGCCTGCCTGGGGCTTTGAGCAACCCACTTCCCATTCAAACACAGTTTCCTTACAGGGAGAGCAGGTGTACACAACAATGACCACAGTGTAAAAAACATGGACCACACCCAACTCACACGGGTATTCAAAAGTGATGGGGACTTTTAACACCACAGTTCTCACAACTCACGCATGGCAGGCCCAAAACCAGGATCCAGGCGTCCTGGGAGACCCCTGTTCTTCCGATGGCAACGTGTTGCTTCTGGAAAGAAACAGCACCTGAACCTCCCGCCCCTTAGACACTGCTAAGCAGAGGACCTGGGCAGAAGTCCATGCTGGCTAAAGGGCAGTGACTTCTATCTTGAGCACAGCAGAAGTGGGGCACTGAACAGGGGCAGAATCCCTGAGCTCCAATCTCTGCCCCACAGTGGGGCAGCTCTGTTGGGTGACGTGGCAGGACTCTCCGCCCTTCTGCCCCTCCTATCCTAGTCTCATCGTCAAGCAAGGATCGGGGAGCATCGGCCTCCATAACTTCACAGATACGTTGAGAGGACCTGTCAGGAAAGGCTTTAAGAATATACAAACACTGGTCCAGTGGAAACATTTGTAATGGTAAGGGGCTTTTAAAACTTTGTGTTATGATGACAATCAGAAAAGATGATGAATGTGAAGGCATTTTGTGGATGTTAAATTACTGGTCAAATGCCAGGACCCTTCTTATTAGGAAGGCTGGACGGGCTGCTCCAGAGCTGAGAGAGGACCTGCTTAAGGTCTCGTGGCTTGCCAATGGACACAGGACACCCAGCCTTCCTTCCCCTGGGCACTCGTCCCCGGTCTGCCTGATGGGGTATCATGCTGAGCAAGGACAGCCGTGGGCAGGCTCCCAGTTGGGTTTGTTTGCCTGATGAAAACCCTTCTGTTACAATCCCACTTATCGAAGCAGCTTCCATTTGTCAGAAAGGGCAACTTTGCATAATAAATTACATTGGTGTAATCAAGTATTTCCACAGATTGAATTAGGTTTAATTTGTTGTCCTCAAGATGGCTCCCCTCCTTCCCAGCAGAGGTGGCCGCCCCTCCTGCTGCTCCCCTTTTGTCTCTTGTGCCGGGAACAGCCCCGAAAGCAGCCTCTAAGACAAGCCCACGGCAGGGCCTGCCCTGAGCCCTCCACGGCCTGACTGGACATAGTTGGGTATTTGGCTGCAGGGCGGACGTGATGACCCTAGATGGCATATGGCCTTCACACTCCTAGGCTCCATGTCAGTATGGGCAGAGTGTTTACCCCATTCTTTTTAATAGCTGCAAAATATGCTATTCTATGGATATAACACAATGATTTATCTCTATTAAGGGAACAGATCTGCGTGGAAACTCAGCCACTTATTAACTTGGACAAGTTGCTTTATTCTTAAGTCTCCATTAAATCTTCTGTAAAAAGAAGATAACACGTGCTTTGCAGACCTCACAGGACAGCTGTCAGGCCGTGTCATAGCTCATTTGGGCTGCCAAAACAAAATACAATAGACTGGGTAGAACAACAGAAACTTTATTTCTTACAGTTCTGGAGGGTGGGGAGTCCAAGATCAAGGCACTGATATACTCAGTGTCTGGCACAGGCCCACCTCCCAATTCACAAGTAGCCGTCTTCTCGCTGTGTCCTCACGTGGTAGAAAGGGCACGAGGACTCTCTCAGGCCTCTTTCATAAGGACACTCATCCCACTCATGAGGGCTGTACCTCATGCCTCATCATTCCCAAAGGCCCCCTTCTAACACCACTGCTTTGGACATTAGTTTTAACATAAGAATTTGGGAGGACACCAACGCTCAGTCTACAGCAATGGCCATTTCCCCAGATTGAGTGATTGCCGCGTGGCAGGAAAGCTCCATACCACGTAAGAGCTCCACACACATCATTTCATCCTAGAGCAACACTACAAAGCAGGAATGGTTATCCCCTCCTGCAGGTGAGGAAACCAAGACAGAGAGCTGACTTCCGGTTTCCAAGGCTGCATCACTGGTAGGTGACACGGCTGGGCCAGTAACAGGCCCAAGAGCACCATGGTGTGTGGAAGCCATTGAAAGTGGAAACGCTCCACTAGACACACCTCTGTGGGGTCAGGGAGAGCACAGGGGGTGCCCCAGGGGTGCCAGGGCTGCCCACTGAGCCACCTGTTGATGCCTTATTCGGCTCTGAATAGAGCAGAAGCCCAGTTTGCTGGAAGGTCAGCAGGAAAGGGCTAGACCCACCCTCTAGCATCCAGGCCCACCTGCTTGGCCCCAGCTCCCCAGCCAGTGCTGTGCCTTCAGCAGTGACTTCACTACTGTCTTAACCTTGCTGCTGTTACTACAGTTTTGTTTCCTGGCGGTACCCCCAATGCACAGCTCACTGCATAACACAAGATAGATATTTCACACATGCGTGTTGTATGGAATTAAATTTCCTCTAAACGATTTAAAAGCAACAAAATTTAAAGCAACCAGTCAATGGATGTGAATAGGGAGAGGGTTTCACGGGTGGGAAGCAGAGACAGCAGGAGAAAGAGGCAGTGAGGACCCTTCCCACCACGGGCCCCTCATATCTCTGGACTGTGAACTCCAAGGAGGTGATCAGCGGGAGGCCATGGTGAGAGGCAGGCAGAGTGTCCCATTATGGGCACGTGACAAGTCACAAGCTAGGATGCAGAAAAGCAGGTCTCTCCCACTGCCAGAGAGCAGCATCAGCGTCAGCCATCCGGCATCAGCATCAGTCGTCCAGCATCAGCGTCAGCCATCCGGCATCAGCGTCAGCCGTCCAGCATGAGTATCAGCCATCCAGCATCAGCATCAGCCATCCAGCATCAGCATCAGCCATCCAGCATCAGCATCAGCCGTCCGGCATCAGCGTCAGCCGTCCGGCATCAGCATCAGCCGTCCAGCATCAGCGTCAGCCATCCGGCATCAGCGTCAGCCGTCCAGCGTGAGTATCAGCCATACAGCATCAGCATCAGCCATCCAGCATCAGCATCAGCCATCCAGCATCAGCATCAGCCGTCCAGCATCAGCGTCAGCCGTCCGGCATCAGCATCAGCCGTCCAGCATCAGCATCAGCCATTCAGCATCAGCGTCAGCCGTCCGGCATCAGCATCAGCCATCCAGCATCAGCGTCAGCCGTCCGGCATCAGCATCAGCCGTCCAGCATCAGCATCAGCCGTCCGGCATCAGCGTCAGCCATCCGGCATCAGCGTCAGCCGTCCGGCATCAGCGTCAGCCATCCAGCATCAGCATCAGCCATTCAGCATCAGCGTCAGCCGTCCGGCATCAGTGTCAGCCGTCCGGCATGCTCCTCACAGCCTGTGCACTTGTCACACTGGGAGGGTCCCCTCCTTGGCCTTCCTGCAACATGCACCATGATGGGGCTGGTGTGGGCAGGAACCTGGGACCAAATCCAGCCTACCACCCGCGTCTGTGAAGAAAGTGTTATGGGAACACAAGGCCACAGGGAACTGAGCCAAGCCCACGCTTTTAGCAACTATCTATGGATGGTTTGCTACAATTACTGCATTTAGTAGTTGTGAGAAAGAACATATGGCCCACAAAGTCTGAAATATTTGTTTTCTGACCCTTTCCAGGAGAAGTCTGCTGATGCTGGCCTCGAGAGAAGGTCAGGGACTCCATTCTCCACCACAAGCAGCTCCAGCCCCTTCCTGCCTCCTCTGCTCCCATCCCCAGTCTTAGAACAAGAGCAGCTCCCAGCAGGGTCATATTCAAGACATTTAACAACTGGTGTGATGCCACCACCACTCACAGCAGAAGCCTCAGACCTGGAGCAGAAAGGGTGCTGAGCCCCTAAGTGGCCCTTGGATTCCAGGAAGCTCAGGGGCCATCAGGGGCCATCAGGAGGCCAGGGCAGCATGGACCACAGGGAGATGAGCACTGGGGAGACTCAGGGCCGTCTACCAAACAGCACAGCCACAGTGGGGCCTGTCAACACCCCACCAGGCCTACACGAGAACTGAGAAGAGGAATGAGGGCCAGAAGCGTGTTTGCAAGCCCAGCCACCAAGTCTCTTCCCTCCCTCGACCACAGTGAATTAAGCAGGAGAAGGGGAGGCTTTGGTTCCAGCCCTACGAGCAGTTTCCGGGTCAGGTTCCCAGCTGAGCTGGGCATAGAGCTGCCTGGCACACCCCAGACCTGCTCAGCCTCCCTGGCAGCTGCCTGCCCTGGGCCGCCGGAGGCAGCCTCATCTCCCCATGCTGGGGAGGATGGATAAGCACCAGCCAGAGGGAAAACTGCCCAGGGTGTCTCTCCGCACGTTCTGGCCATGGTCTGCGAATAATCTTTTTTAAAAATAAATTCAGCTGGAGTCTCAGCTGAAAACAGCTTCCTCAAAACGGCAGGATAAATTGGACACTTTATTTCAGTGGTAAAATAGCTAGGCTGCTGAATAACTGGGGAAGGGCTCATTTCAGCAACGTCATTTCAGGCTGGAGTCTCAGGCTCATCCGGCGTGGGCAGGGGCCTCTCCCACTGTGCCTCTGCGCGGAGGGGTGAGAGGATGCAGGACCCTGCCTGGCCACGTTGGATGCCCTGGGTGGTCAGATCAGTCCTAGAATGGTCATGACTCCTCAGATTTTTCCCAGTGGTCCAGGTTCCCCAAAACACTGCCTCTGCCCAGTCCTGAGGGAGCACAAGCCTTGTCTGCTTTCCTGAAGATCGTTACATCTGAAGGCTGGACCTCTGGATGCTGTTTTGATCCAAGAGAAAAACTCTCAAACCAAATAAATGAATCCTGAAATTGAATACCGATTTAGAATAAAAATGAGTGAGGCAGTATTTCTCCTGGAGTGAGTCTATGGTGTGGCCTAAGGAACAGAAATGTCTGCGCTTTCAAGGTGAGCAGATCTTTGTTAATCTAAGGCTGCAGAAACTCACAGGGACCTTCTCCAAATTCTGACTTGTTTAGCCCTCACTAGAACCCGAAGAGAGACACAAGTTCTCTTTTCTCCCTTTAACAGTTAGAAAAACAGAGGATGCAAAGACTTACATACCTTATCTCAAACTACAGAGCTGCAGATGGAACCCAAGTCCCCTAATTCAAAACGCCACGTGGACTGTGCGTGTTCCACCAACCAGAAAGGAACGGCTCTCTCTGGTTAGTGTAAGTGTCTTTTGAAACCGAACCAACAGACAGACAGCACGGGGCTGTGGATGAGGCATGAACGATAGAAACTGGAATCTCTGTTACCCATCCACCTCTTGCCCTGGAAGGTTCTGGAAGGATTCTGCAGACTTGAGTTGATATATGTTCATTCTGCACCCGTTCCCATCCAATTTCCTTAACCCTGAATCCCGTGGTGCACACCAGACGGTCATTTAAGGGAAGGACCCCATACCCTGACCTGCTTAGCCAGCTGTGCCTCCATCAGCTCCATCAGCCGAAGGCAACACGTGCCACCTTGCAGGGCACAGCAGAATTCACTTTTGGAATTAAGAGAAAAATGTTGACTTCTTCTTCTGAGTAGAATGCAGTAGGTCATAACAGAAAAATACTTCTTCTGCAGTAATTAAAATAAGCAGAATAAATTTTAAAAATGTATTAAATAAAATTTATTTATTTGTTGTCTAGATGCTGTGCAGGGGGGCATTGCCTTTTAATCCAGGCTGCCATCTCTGCTTTCTGATCAGAACCTTCAGTCCATTTCCTCAGAATCTAATTTTATGGGCAGGTGTGAATCTGCCTTCTGACCAATTGTTTCTGTTTTTTCCTTTGGCTTTTGCTGTTCTGTTGCTCCTTTTCTGTCTTATTTTAGGTCAATGGAATATGTTTCAGCATTCCATTGTGCCTTCTCTATTAGCTCTTAGGCTACACCTCTTTGTTATTAGGTTAGCAGTTACTCTAGGGATTACAATATTTATCCTTATCCCAGTATAATTAGCATTAATGTTGTATCACTTCACACCTGGCCCTCCACTCTTCCTACTTCATATTTCACACATGAAAGAACTTTGAAAAGGTTTAATTTTATTAACCTGGCTCCATCCTTTGTGCTGTTATTGTTATACCTTTTACTTCCACATGTTAAGTCCCCTACCTTGGAATCACATTATTTTTGCCTTGAACACATCATCTGCCTATGAAGAAAATTAATACAAGAAAACAGATGGTTCTTATATTGACTCATATATTTAATGTAGTAAACATTTAATGTATTAAACTCCTCATTTCTTCTTGTAAATACCAGTTTTTATCTGACATAATTTCCTCTCAGCCCCAAACACATTCTTTAGTATTTATTTCAGTGTGGTTCTGCTGGAAACAAAATCTCACAACTTTTGATTATTAGAAAATATCCTTATTTTTGCAGCCGTATTCGAGCGGTACATTTATTGGACATAAAATTCTGGGTTAGCACCACTTTTGCTTTTTTCTCTCAGGTATTTAAAGTATTGCTCTATTATCTTTTGGCTTTTGTTGTTTCTTATGAGAAGTCACCGTCATGCATATAGGAGACCCTCTGTAGGTTTATGTGCTTATGCTGTTTCCAGGATTTAATCTTCACCTTTTTTTTTAATGTAATCTGCATAGGCACAAGGTTTTCCTTGTACTTATCCTACTAAGTTATTGCCAAACTTCTCAGATCTGTATATAATGTTTTTCTTCAAATTCAGGAAATATTTGGCTATTATTTTTTCAAATGATTTTTACTACCACATTCTTATTATCTACTCCCTCTGGGACTCAAGGATATTGTGTTATGTTGCCTCATAGGTGAGTGACACCTTTTTCTTCATTTCTTTCCATTTATTTTTCTTCTGTGTTCTTCAGAGTGATGATCTTATTGAATTGCCTATCATTTCATAACTTTTTCCTTTTATTTCCAGTTTGCCATTTAACCCATCCAACGAATTTTTTGCTTAAATTATTAAAGATTTTAGTTCTGAATTTCTTTTTATTCTTGTTTATAAATTCCATTCCTTTGTTGGCAGTTCATATCTCTTCATTCATTAAAATTAATTTTATAAAGTTCTCTAACACATGTATAACTACTGCTTTGAATTTTTTGTTTTCTAATCCCAACACCTGGACCATCCTATTTATTTGCTTCGTTAATATTTTTATTGTATGTTGGACGTTGTGATCACATATTCTAGAAATTCTGAATTCTGTTATAATCATCTGAAGACCGTGGATATTTTTTCTAGAACCTAACTCAGTTACAAGTGGACTGCCTTTAAATGTAGCCTTGTTTTTGTATTTTGTTATGGTGTAGGCCTATGAAAATCCAAGCCCATCTAGCTGGCAAGATTCAATCTCCAAATCCTAAATTATTTTTAAAGTGCTTCATTAATTTTAGACTTTGTTAAGGTGACTGTAAAGGAGTCTTGACTCTAGAATATAGTCCCTACTCCAGAGCTGTGGGCTGCTTGGTGTTTCAGTCAGATGCCCCAGGCATACAAGTTCCTCTCATCTGGCTAGGCTGACATTCTGATGCCGTTGTTAACCTCTAGCACCTTTCCTCTCTTCCCAAATCCATAGCAGCTGCTCCATGGCAGACTCCCTACAGTCTCTTCCTAATCAAAAGCTTCCTAGCTGTTGGAAAAGAGCTCGGAGACATCTCCACACAGGTCTCTGTGACCTCCCCATGCAGCTTTCCCTGCTCCCATCCTCTGCCCTCTGAGCCTTAGTAAAACCACCAACCTAGCCCAAATTCAGCTCACGTCATTACCAAAGTAAGATAAGCCCATAGCCCTTCTGCCTAACAGAAGAAAGTGAAACTGCAGGAATAATCTATCACCTGAGTCTTTATGGTGCTTTTATAGACAATATATGGTGCACAGTAAAACAAAAAAAATCACTAGGCTGGCAAAGAAGCTATATATATATGTGTGTGTGTGTGTATATACATTCTAGACCATATTCTAAAGACTATAGTAACATTAACAAAACTTAATTAAGTATGTATATGTATATATAATTATCACATATGTACTTAAGTATATATGTTTAATTAGTGTATATATACACTTAAGTTTATATATACATGATTAGCAAGTGTGTGTGTGTGTATATATGTATGTATGGTATGTGGTGTGTATCTGCTATATACACCATAACAAACAATACTTGCTAATTAAGAGAAAAAACAGACCAATGATTTAGGTATTATAATTAGCAGCAAAACCTTTTAAAACTGATTTAATAGTGTTATTCATAGAAGAAAAATGATTATGTAGATGAAAAGTTGGAAATTTTGACATGTATAATTGGAACCTATAAGGAAGTGAAAATGCAATATCTCAGTATTAATCAATTATTAAGACCGTATTGGATTTAGGCAAACACAGAATTAGTGAACTGTAAAAGAAGTCAGAGGAAAGCACACGGAGGAAAGAGAACTAAGAATACATCCAGAGATCAAGAGACATGCAGGACACACTTGGAGGTCTAAAAATGGGTAAAGTGAGCATAACTGAAATACTGAAATAATAGGAGTGACGACATGTTCCAGAAGCAATATTCAAAGAGGTGAAGACTGAAAACTGATCAAGGACAGCAACACAGAGATTAAAGAAAATCAGCAAACCTAAAGCAGGATAATTACCCCAAAATCTACTGGCAGGCATATTATAGTAAAATTGATTTCTAAAATACTTTAAAGCAACCAGGGATTAAAAATATTACCTTCAAGGAAAGAAAGCGTGTAGGAGCTTACTTCTCAAGAGCGAGTGTAGGAAACAAAAGAGGACGAAACGTTATTTTCAAAGGGCCAAAAGATTTAAACAAAAATGCAAATCTTATAAAAATAAAGATTAATTTTTTAAAAATAAAGCTTGGCTAAACAAAATGTGAGCAAATTAATGGCCGTCAAATCTTAACTACAATAAATACTAAAGGAAATTAACCAGTCTGAAGAAAATATTGCAGATGGAAACGGAATTGCATGAATAATGAAGATAATCAGAAAGTGAACATATGTGAGTAAATAAAAACGAATATTGGCCGGGCGCAGTGGCTCAAGCCTGTAGTCCCAGCCCTTTTTTTTTTTTTTTTTTTTTTGAGACGGAGTCTCGCTGTGTCACCCAGGCTGGAGTGCAGTGGCCGGATCTCAGCTCACTGCAAGCTGCGCCTCCCAGGTTCACGCCATTCTCATGCCTCAGCCTCCCGAGTAGCTGGGACTACAGGCGCCGCCACCTCGCCTGGCTAGTTTTTTGTATTTTCAGTAGAGAAGGGGTTTCACCGTGTTAGCCAGGATGGTCTGGATCTCCTGATGTCATGATTCGCCCGTCTCGGCCTCCCAAAGTGCTGGGATTACAGGCTTGAGCCACGGCACCCGGCCAGTCCCAGCACTTTTGAAGGCCGAGGTGGGCAGATCACCTGAGGTTGGGAGTTTGAGACCAGCCTGACCAACATGAAGATACCCCATCTCTACTAAAAACACAAAATTAGCTGGGCATGGTAGTGGGTGCCTGTAATCCCAGCTACACAGGAAACTGAGGCAGCAGAATCACTCAAACCCAGGAGACAGCAGTTGCAGACAGTCAAGATCACACCATTCCACTCCAACCTGGGCCAAAAAGCAAAACTCCATCTCAAAAAAAAAAAAGAGTCTCAAATCCAGCCATAACTGAGTTTTTAACCCATTTCTGAGTGCCCCTGAGTCCTGGCCTTCTCACCAAGTGGAATAGTTCCCATGGCTTTGTGCTGCCCCTGCACTGGCTGTGGGCTTGCTGACAATGGGCATGAGTGGTGCCTGCACAGAACAGAAGCTCCGTCATTCTTCTGAAGATGGTGGCAATCCCACCATGCCTACAATGAGGAGCACACGAGGTGTCTCTAGTCTCCTGTTTTTAAATGCCACTTCAGATTACTCAGCACGGGGCCAGAGGCCCCGAGATGAACAAACACCATCCCTGTCCTTGAGGAGCACATTTCACAACACAATCAGCTGAAGAGGAAGGAACGCTCACAAGCCCACCGCATGTCGGGGCTGGAAATCAGCCTCGCCTTTCCCGTCCTCCAGCCCCTCTCAGCCATCCTCTGAAGGGAAGGCCCCATCCCTGGACCTACCTCGGAGGCCCTGAGACCTACCACCTGAGCCGGCTGAGCTCCAGTCTGAAATGAAGTCACCTTGAGGGAGGCCTCCCCTCCCCTCCCACTGCCCCCACCCAGAGCCGGCTCTCCTTCCTCATCAGCTGCCCCACCTGACACCTGCCCTCCCCAGGCAGCCCCACAGCTGGTCTGGAGAACGTTCCCCATCTCAGCCTCCAGCTTCCCCAAGGACACAGAGCAGCACTTCCACCCCTGTGAACAGGAGGAGTCAGACCACCCGGCACTGCCCGGCTGCCCGGGGCAGACCCCCATGTCCTCTGGTGAGGAGGGGCTGGGCAGCGGCCTGGGGCAGTGGGACCTCAGTGCACTCTCTTACCAGCCTGGAGTCTCCCGGGGGCAAGCCACAGAGGTGGGAACAGGCAGAGACACTGACGCCAGGGAGCTGAGAGGGCCTTTCTCCCCTGAAGAGGGCTCATGAGCACCTGTGAACACACACCAAGGGCTTGTGGGACCACCAGCGAGTGGACTCTAACTGCCACTCTATGCAAGCAGTCTCAGGCAGGAGCCCCCCACAGCCTGGGCTGTCTCCAGAAGCCTCCAGCTCTGTGGCCCGGGCAGGTTAAACAGCCTCAGTGGGCCTTTCTTTTGCCTTTTCCAAGGTGGACACTGTGATAATAGTATCTTCCTGGTAGGGTTTTGGCTGGATGACAGAGTTATCATATGTTAATCAGGTAGAGTAGTCTCAGGAAAATATCAATAGTGTCATCTCATCCTTGATATGGGGCCTGGTGCGATGGGGCTGTGTAGCCACAGTGAAGGGATTAGAAAGAGGAATTTCCTCGTGACTGTTGTGCTTTTCAATCCGCAGAGGAGGCTCAGCTTCCTTTCCCTGCTTTGCCTTCCTATGATGTCAAACTCCAGGAACTCCTGTGGGCCTCAGTCCCCATCCCCTCCTCCCAGAGCAAGGGGAGAGGCAGCTGCTTAGACCCTGAGATGAGATGCCTGGTACAAAAGCTGCCAGGCACAGTGGTGTGACCTGTGGCATGGAGAGTGGGCAGTCCCAGCCCAGGCTGTCCTTTCCTTGACCCCCAAGACAGGCTTGAGAGCTGTTCTCTGAGCTCCATGGGCAGTGACTACTGGCTGAGCCCCACCTCAGCACCATAATGCGCTACTGTCATTCTCTGTCTGCCACTGGCCTTCCAATGCAGGAATCCTGTGGCCTCATCAACCCTGGCCTTGACCATGGCACCAGGAAAACAGTAGTTGCTCAACAAATGTTAGACAGATGACTGAACGAATGAAGCTTCCGGGTAAGATTGGGAAGAACTGAAGCCACAACAAAGAGCCCTTCCCCAAACTCCTGGGCCGACGTGCTGCTGCATCCCTGGTGTGAGAAAATCCTGGGGTGAGACCCCTTCATCATCAGCCGTTCCAAACGGCAACAGCCTCTAATGCAGAGTGTGGCAGTTTGGGAGCGGGGTGGGGCATCTTTGCAGTTCCTGTAACGGTCACCAAATTAATGTTGTATTTGATGGTGTGTTGATTAATATCCTAATATAATTTATTTCTAGTTGTGTTTGAAATGTGCGTCTGTAAGTACTGATTTGACACAAATATTAAATAAAGTAGAATATTCACAAAATTCTTTACCTGGAGACTCTAGGAAAATGCATAGCTCAGTAACGTGGAAGCCTGTGAACCTTCCACTTCGATAGGGAGAGGCAAAGCACCCTGAAGGCCCCGACCAGCTCTGCTCTCCCAGCGGAAGGGCCTGCCCTGGAGAGCACCCAGGCTTCCCAGTGGGGGACAAGAGGCTGGACAGCAATAAAACAGGCCCTGGACACCTGCAGAGCTCCTCAAAAGGCAGCCCTGAGGGAGGAGGAAGGCGTCTCACTTACGCCATTTGACAGTTGGGAAAACCGAGGCTTTGTGCAATTTAAGTGCCAGCCACTACTAGACTCCTTCCAGAAAGGAGGGTGCTCCAGGCAAAGCCTCTCCCTGGAGCTGGTCAGTGTTCTTCAACCCTCCTTGGAGCCCAAGCCCACCCACCTGGGCACAGCCTGGGGCCCCATGTAACCCCCTCACATGCATGAAGGGCTGTGACAAGAACATTCTAATTCATGCCACAAACGTTCCTGAAAGGCTCACTGTGGGACAGCAGAGCCAGCCTGAGGGCTGTGCCTGGCACAGCTGCCTGCCCAAGGGACGCGGGATGCATTCCTGAGATGCGGCTGGCTCCAGGGGGCTCCAGCCCCACAGCAGCAGTGCAGGCTGCAAACTGTCGACAGCCTTCCCTGGGTGTCCCCTGGGATCTGTCAGCACCACCACCAAGTGTTTTCCAAGCCTTCCTAACCACTGGCCCCTGCCGCTCAGCCAGGGCCAGCTGGGGGCTGAGGTTACAGAGGCCGGAGAGGAGACAGCCCTTCCAGGCCTCCCCGGGCCCTCCTGGCACCTCTCACAAGCTGCTGCACTGCAGAAAAATAAAACCTCAAACAAAATTTTTTTTAAGCAAGAGGAGGAGGGGGTAAAAAATAGCAGCACACAATTAGGGAGCTGCTGAACTTCTGTGCAAACTAATGAATAAACCAGCCCTTGACAACTTCCCCCAACTGCTGCCGACAGGATAATTGTGCCTAATTTCTTAATTTTAATGCCGTTGTTGCATTTGGCTTCTGCTAATGAGATGTAAATATGTGTTGCGGGTTTGTGGATTTGTTTAATTGCAGGGTATCTAAACTGAGATTGGCCAGAAGGTTAGTCTTACTTATTTTTTATTTTTATATGCCCCTGAATTCAGCAGACAGTGAAGCTGGGAGGGTGGTGGCTGTGGCTGTTGTTTGCCTCCGTCCCCATCCCCCTCTTCTTTGGAAGAGAGAAAGGCAGACCTGGTGCTTCCGGGTTGAGGGCTGGTGGTTTTGAGGTATGGAAAGGGGGATGAAGGGAGGGCTACGTAAACCCTCTCCCTCCCCAGGCCAACCTGCTGCTACACCCCTCCTTGGCCAGGCTGATCAGGATACCCTTCTCCTCACCAAGGAAGAAGGAGGACGCAGGCTGGGCCCAGCTGTGGTCTGGAGCAGCAGGTGGGGTCAGACCAAAGCTGCAAGCAGAGTGGCAGCCACGCAGCAGGGGCGAGAGAGCCTGAGGTCTCACGTCTCATCTTCGACACAGCAGCCTTGGGGGCATGGAGGAGCCAGTCCAGAGACTGGGGATACAGTGGATGTTCAGCCTCCCAGCAGCGCTGCTTCCCTGTCTGAGTGCTGGGGCTGTTCTCGGCCTCACCTGTCCTCAGCTGGGATATGTCTATCAGCAGCCCTGTGAGGAGGGGGCTGTCATTGCTGCCATTTGGCACATGGGATAACAAGGTAAGAGGTTTAGAGGTTTCTCAGAGTCACAGAGCCAAGTGGTGCCATGAGGTTGGAAGCTGGCACAGTCCTACAGCAAAGCTGAGGCTCTCTGCTGGAGTCACACTTCGTCTTATCTGCACAATCAGTCTGGCGTGGATCCCATCGCCAGCCCCCACAGAAACCCACCTCTGTGCTTGGGTAACTTACGACAGCAGCAGCACGGAAGAGAATCTGCTGGGCCAGCAGCCGAGGCGGATCCCAGGCCCTGCTGGGAGGCCATCTCGTCTACCCCCTCCATGGCAGGGCTGTGCCTGGTCTTCCGGCAGAGTTGGACCTCTCCCCACACTCACCATGTCCCAGAAGCGGTCAGGCACCCTGCAGACTCCGTGCCAGCATTTGCCTCCCTCTGGAGAAGGGAGCACTTCCTCACGCCTGAGAGAAGTCCTTGATCCAAGGTTTTAAGTGGAATCTTCACCAGCCACTCTCAAGAACAATTTCAGATATTTAAAGAAAGACACTAGGTGCCCCCTCAGCCTTCTCTTTGTAGAGATAAACCAAATTGATGGCCTCGGCCTCTCCTTCTGAGCTAGGTCCCTCTGAGACCCTCTGACAACTCCTCCCGGGGTCTCTTCAATGCTTTGGACCCCAGACTCACTTGAGAACCACTTCAGTCAGAGTGAGAGTAGCAAAAATGTTCCTTCTTGGTCCTCACAAGGAGTGACGCTTAGAAATTGGCAACGTGCTTCTTTGGAACCCTCCTCCCTGCCCCGTCCTTGCCTCCCTGCCCTCCCGTCTCTAGTCTGGGTTCCATTTCCAGACCACTTTGATGTCTTTGGGGGAAAGAAACTGATGAAACAGTGCGTCCAGATGGCACCTTCTGTGTTACTTCTCCCAGAGGTATCTGCATTTTAACCAGGGGTATTCTGATAGACTGAGAAGAGCTTAACGCCCAACGGAAGGAATTCCTAAAGGTGAAATTTCCCAGTCAACTAAAACAAAGAAACTTAACTTTAAGAAGAGAATCCTCCTATCTCAGTATCAAGGTGGGGGGGGGGCACGACCTCTGCCCCTGCCAGTGCAGATGCCCTGCCTGTGTGCCCGCGTCTCCCCATGTTTTTTCTTCTCTGAGATCTTTGCACTCCTATGTTTTCCTTCGTGTGATCCTCCCAGCATCTGCTTTTCTCCTTTGCTTTCATGCGTGCCTCCAGATGAAGTATAAGGTGCTCTCAGCAGGCATCAGGACCATGCACCCTCTAGTCCCAGCTCAGATGCCCAGCGCAAGCCTGGAGAAATACACTCCAGGGCACTTTCCCAAGGCAAAGGCTCCCAGCATGAGGAGGAGAGGCATCTGGTCTCCCCATCCATCCATCCACAGCTGGAACGTCTTACCCCACATTCCAGGCAACAGCTTGTCCAGCCTATGCTTGGATCCTTCCAAGAACCCACTTCCCAGTGCACCCTTTCATCCACGAGCAGTTCTGAGGTAAGTTGGATGGATCTGAAATGCATCCCCCAGTACCCTGGAGCAGTAGGTTCTGGTCCACCCATAGGAGGTCATATGGGGAAAACAGGAGTTGGGGGACCTGGGTTCACCCTTCCCAGCGGCCATGTGTTCTTGGGCACTCATTTGTCCCCATTTGTACAACAGGAATAATAATCTCCACCTCAACGTGGCTGTTGTGAGGACTAAGTAAGTTTACGTGTGTAGATTGCCTCCTCCACGTAGGAGGGGATTGATTACTTAAAGCTCAGCCTTCTCTACACAAGGCCATTTCAAATTCTGTAGACAGCAGTAATGCCTCACCTCCATTCTTCTGAGACTTGCTTTAGGCATTTAGGTAAAATGACCCCACATCCCACCACAATTCTGGTTTCTTCATGGAAATGACACAGCAACTACCTTCACTTACCCTGTTTACCCCCAACGGCCATGTAGAGTGTCCAATACAGCCATAAACCTGGCAAAACTGCAAAGCACTAAAACCGAGGTAGCTCTCATTCCTTCCAGTTTTCCCGTAACTCCTTCTCCTTGTGTTTCTCTTTGCCGCTTGCCTCTTCCCCTTGTCTCTTTCTCTTCTTTCTTCAGCCACCCCATCACTCCCCATCAGTCCTTTCTCTTTCTTCCTCTGCCTTCTCCACTTCCCTCTGCAGCAGCTGCCCTGGGCTCCACACATTCCTGCTGGCTGGGGTGGGGAGCAGAATGGGAGGCAGACTTGGGGAGCCTCTGAAAGAATTCACAGCTATTCATTCCCTTGCACGTGTGGTGGAAAAAAGTATATCTGCCTTCGTTTAATAATGATAATAGAAAACAACATTTATCCTATGAAGAAAGCCAGGTGAACACTTTGCAAAGAAGATGATCCTCCTTAGCCAGCCAGTCAGCTCATGAGACAGCTCCAATGTAATTGATGATGTTGTCAATCTCACCAAAGGCCTGTGTCTCCCTGCGTTGGCTACCTGGACCCATCACAATAGCACTGAGCAAGAAAACCTGGCTGGAAAAGTACCTCATCCATAAGCCCTTCTGACAGGCACAAGGAGTAAAATGTAGGGATATGTAATAAATTTGGCAGAGTGCCCCACTGTGTCCTATTCTTGAAGAGCAAAGATTCACAACCTTAGATGCTCATTAAAATTACAGAGAAATCTTTCCATGTCGATACCCGAGTCCTACCCTAGACTAAGTGTGTCTGTCTTTAGGCTTCTTGTCTGGGCATTATTGTTGCTTTTGTCTGTTTTTGAGAGCTTAAGAGAAAAGCTGTCCAACCCTTAGGATGGTTCTCTGAGAAGAAGGGGTCTGTGGCTCTGGGTTTAGAGGTACCAGATCCCAAAATCTGTTCAGTCCTCACCCTTGACCTTGTTGGAGCTCAGAAACCAATACCCCAGAAGGCCTCAGAAGCAACCTCAGAAGTAAGAGTTTTTCTCCGACCTTCTCCTCCCCTCCTGTCTCTCAGTCATACTCCCCCACCTGAAGCTGGCCATAGAAACCAGAATCCGTCTTCCCCAAGGCAGGTCATAGATATCAAAAACCCCCTTTCCCCAAAGCCAGTCATACAACCTAAAATATGACTCTAACTTTTTCTGTGCCTTATTTGTGTACAAAGTGGCCACAAAGAAATGATCTGACCTGCCTTGTTTGAAGGGAGGTCCTAAGACTCCCATTCCAGAGAGAGCTCTGCCCCTTACCCACAAAGGAGGGAGCTGCTCAGAGAGACAGACAGGCCTGGCTGGTCTCCCCACTCAGTTTAGTAGCATGAGATCAGACTGCTTTTGTCCAATCTTCTTTCTGTGTGGTTGTCTATACTTTGTTGAACCGAAGCATAAAAACGGACAATTTCCCCTGTAACTTTGGATCTTCATCCTGAAGGCCTCCTCCATGTACACACATTAAATAAACCTGTGTGCCTTTTCTCCTGTCAGTCTGCCTTTTATGAGTTGGTTTCTCAGTCACCCTTCAGAGGGTAAAGGATAACTCTCCTGCCTTGGCCCCTACAACCTCCTGGAGCCAGAACTCTGGGATCCCACGCATGAGCTTGCAGACAAGAGCCCAATACGCAGCCCCTGCCCAAGCCCAGCCCAGAGGAAGGGGTCTTCCTCCCGGGAAAAATGGTCATTCCGGACACAGGCATCTGGATCCCACCAGCTGCTCCTGGAAGAAACATTCCAGTACAATTTATTCTCGGGCTGAAAACAACACAGAACCCGTGTCCACATGGTGGTGAGACAGGAGACTATTGGACTAGGCCTCAGGTCTCTGTTTGTAGAAGTGGACCGATGTGAAGCTTCCAAAGCCCCAGAAAACCTTCAGACAATTCATAAAGAAAGCCTAAAAAAGTAGGTACTATACTAACTTCCCTACCAATATCTACAGTGTCAACATTTGATTGGAAAAATGAATTCGTTGTATCAGCGTTTGCACCTCAAGTTTGTAGAGCAGCTCTTACAAATTGTATAACAAGAGCCAGCCCATCTCTGCTTATGTCATCATCAGTACACATTTAACCTTCCTCACAGCCTCGACAAGGTCAACCACTTTTCAAGGCAGTCAATGCCAAAGTTCTTTGACCAGAGGAGTTTTTGTCCTGAAGTCACCGTTCCTGCCTCTGTTCCCACAGAGCTAGTTCCACATCAATGAAGGCCACCAGCATGTACATCCTTCTCCATAACCTCATGCAGCCTGACTTGGAAGCTGCTACAGCTTGCATCCTGGCCTGCAGCCTTGCCCTCCCAGAGCCACACTGGGTTCTTCCCCGACCCAGAGACGTGGGTGCTCTGACAGCTGGGAGGTGAAAGGGATGGGTGCGCAGAGGAAGGCTGGCCAAGAGTCAGAAGACCTCAGTTTCAGCCCTGGTGGTTCCCTTTGCCCTGTGCGACCTTGAGGGGAGTCCCTCATTTCTCTGGCCTGTAGATTCTTCATCAATAAAAGAAAAAGGTGACTTGAGATGGTCTCAGAGGCCTTGTTAGTTCCAGTTACCTGTGGCTCATAGTGGGAAGGTGCTAGTAAAAGGGTTGGAGAGGACCCTGTGGGGGACCAATTTCTCCACACTTTTGTGTGCACCAATTCATCCCCAATATTTGATTACCTTACTTGGTCTCTGAAATTTTTATGCAAAAATACTTTTTAAAAATCTTATACATTTATTCCTCCCCAGTTGCAGTCTCTGGGATCTGGCCTCTGTGCAGACATAAGGATGTTGAAAGGAATGACGGCATCCACCAATCCAACCTCCCACTGGCACTGGCTTGTGAAAATCTCCACTGCATTAACCCTGGTATCAAAACCTCAGTGTGACTCACTTTGCTAGGAGAAGTGCCACATCTCCTATCCCTGGATGGAAAGAGGCTCCAGGAGAACTGAAGTGTGTGAGTCCCTGTGGCCTGGAAGGAGAGGAATCAGGGGCATAGTGCCAAGGACTGAGTATCCTGGGACTTCCAGCTGCAGGAAAGGTGCATGAGGATGGAAGCTGGAGGCCAGGACCAGGGAGGCAGCTCCTAATCAAGAAGCCAAAAAACAACAAATTGGGCTGTGTTAAAACTAGAGAGAAGGGACCATGCAATGCTATGTTAAAACTAGAGAGAAAGGACCATTCAAGGAGGAGATAAGTAAGCTGTAAGTCAGCTAAGGGAGAAAAAAGAAAAGCAGGTTGAAAATGGACAGTGGGTGGTGCAGGGCCTGGATCTTTTCTTGCACTGCAGTGAAAGTGGTTGTGGAAGCTTTTTATCTAGTTCCTGAGGCATTTAAAGGGGAAATGCCAGCCAGAGTGGACCCAGAGTGTGTGAACCGGGCAAAGATTAGCTTTTTATTTCTTTTTTTTATTTTCCAAAGAAGAGATCTCCATTTAGAGCCCTAGTCTCACTCTGTCAAGACATCCTGAATCTCAGTCCCCAGGTCCACAAGAGACCTCCCCTCCCCAGAACAGCCCTGCATTGACCTCACTGACTACACACAGCCCCAAGCCCATGTCAGTCAAAACCACCATCCTCAGCCTGTGGGCCCGGTGCCGGTCTCAGTGAATTCAGTGACGCAAGAGCCCTGAGCAGCTGTCCTGGAGCCACTGGCCAAGCCCATGGAAACACCCTCCTTGTCACTCACCCGCTGTCACTCCAGGGAGCTGGGGAGTCTGCACCCCGGCAGCAGGGAAAGGGGTCTGATGTTATGCATTTTTTGATGAACATTTTTGTTCTATGTATTTATTCTTATATGTATTTATTTACTTTTTGAGAGTTGGTGTCTTGCTCTGTTGCCCTCGCTGGAGTGCTGTGGTGCCATCTCGGCTTACTGCAACTTCTACGTCTCAGATTCAAGAGATTCTCCTGCTTTAGCTTCCCAAGTAGCTGGGACTACAGGTATGCACCACTATGCCAGCTAATTTTTGTATTTTAGTAAAGACAGGGTTTCACTATATGTTGGTCAGGCTGGTCTCAAACTCCTTAACTCAGGTGATCCACCTGCCTTGGCCTCCCAAAGTGCTGGGATTACAGGCATGAGCCACTGCAATCAGCCTATTTATTTTTAATTAATAGACTCTTTAAAACAGTTTTAGGTTTGCAGAATAGTTTAATGGAAAATCCAAAAACTCCCATAGATCCCCTTACCCTCCCTATACATCTTCCCTATTTTTGACGTCTTGCCTAAATGTGGTATGTTTGTTACAATTGACGAGCCAAGAGTGAGACGTTATTTCGCTAAAAGTATGTGCTTTACATTAGGGGCCGCTCTTGCTGGGCTTGTACTTTCTGTTTTGTGTACAAACCATGTGGGCTTATACTTTCTGTTTGGGAAGGTTATTATTTATTAATTTAGTGTCTTTAATAGACATAGGCCTATTCAAATCTATGGATTTTGACAAATATGTAATGACACGTGCCCATCATTACAGTATTGTACAGAACAGTTTCAAGGTCCTCTGTGATCCCCCAGAGCATCCCTCCCTCCCCCGACGCCCACCAGCCCCGGCACTCAGCGACCTGTCTTCACAGTTTTCTGGAGTGCCTTACAGTTGGAATCATACAGAATGTACCCTTTTCAGATTGGATTTTTACTTAGCAATGTGCATTTAAGGTTTCTGTATGTCTTTTCATGATTTGATAGCTCATTTCTAAAAAACCACGGAACACTTCATTGTCTGAATGTACCACAGTTTGACAGACAACTCGGTTGCTTCCAAGTTTTGGCAGTTATGACTAAAGCTGCCGTGGACAGTCACGTGCAGGGTTTTTGCAGACACAAGTTTTCAATTCATTTGGGTAAATACCTAGGAGAACAATTGCTGGATTTATGGTAAGAGTATGTTTCATTTTATTATTTTAAAGAACTGCCAAGCTGTCTTCAAAGGTAGCTGTGCCAGTTTGCATTTCCACCAGAAATAAACACGGGTTCCTGTTGCTCCACATCCTTGGCAATATTTGATGTTGTCAGCGTTGTGGATTTCACTGTTCTAATAAGTGTATAGTGGTATCTCATTCTTTTACTTTGCAATCCTCTGATGACACAATGTTGAGTATTTCTTCATAGGCTTATTTGCCGGCTGCACATCTTGTTTGGTGAGGTGTCTGTTCTGATATTTTCCCCATTTTTAAATTAGGTTGTTGGTTTTCTTGTGGTTGAGTTGTAAGAGTTCTTTTCAGAGGCCTGTCCAATAAGTTTGCAAACTTATTGGATAACGTTTTGCAAATGTTGTTTCCCAGTCTGACTCGTGTTTTTATTCTCTTAGCAGTGTGGTTCACAGAGTAGAAGTTTTTGATTATAATGCTGTCCAATTTGTCCATTTGTTCTTTCATGGATTATGCTTTTGGCATTGTAACTAAAATGTCATCACCAAACCAAAGCTCACTTAGCTTATCTCCTATGTTGTATGCTGGAAATTTTATACTTCTGCATTTGGCATTTAGGTCTATGATCTATTTGAGTTCATTGTTGTGAAAGGTGGACGGTCTCTGTATGATTTTGCATGTGGACGTCCAATTGTTCCAAAACTCTTCGTTGAAAAGCCTCTTTCTCCATTAAGTGGTCTTTGCTTCTTTGTCAAAGGTTAGTTGAGTATGTTTGTGTAGATCTGTATCTGGACTCTCTCTTCTGTTCCATGGATCCATTTGCCTATTCTTTTGCCAGTAGGGCACAGTGTTGTTTACTATAGCTTTACGTTAAATCTTAAAGTCATGTAGGGTTAGTCCTCCAACTTTCTTCTTCCAGTGGATTTTTTTTTTTTTTTTTGCCTTTTCCAATAATCTTTAGAGTCAGCTTTATTAAAATATCTACAGGATAACTTGCTGGGACTTTAATTGGGATTGCATTAAATCCATAGATCAGGTAGAGAAGAACTGACATCTTGATAATATTGAGTGTTCCTGTACGTGTACATGGAATATCTATTTTATTTACATCTTCTTTGATTTCGTTCATGAGACTTTGGTAGTTTTCCTCATGCGAATATTGTACATATTTTGTTAGATGTTTACCTAAGTACTTTTTGCTGGTAATATAGCCAGCACTGAACTTTTAATTTTAAATTCGAGTCATTCATTTCTCAAAAGAAAGCATCACCCATATTCTGCAACTTTGTCATAATCACTTATCAGTTCCAAGAGTTTGTTGTTGTTGTTTTGTTGGCGGTGGTGGTGGTGGTTCTTTGGGATTTTTTACATAGACAATCATGTCATCTGTGGACAAAGACAATTTTATTTCTTCCTTCCCAATCTGTATACATTTTATTTCCTTTATTTTTCTTGTTGCATTAGCTAGAACTTCCAGTACAATGTGAAAAAGGAGTGGCAGGAGAGACATTCTCGCCTTCTTCCCGATCTTAGCAGGACAGCATCTAATTTCTCACCATTCACGTGTTTCTCCCCCTGCTCTCACCATGTTAGATGTGGTCATTTTGTAGAGGTTCTTTATCAAGTTAAGAAAGATCCCCCCTCTATTTCATGCTTATTGAGAGTTTTTGTCATGAAGAGGTATTAAATTTTGTCAACTGCTTTTTCTGCATCTATTGACATAATAATATGTTTTTTCCTTTAACCTGTTGATATCTTGAATTACATTGATTTAACTTCAACTCTTGAGTCACCCTTGTATACCTGGGATAAATCCTACTTAGCCGTGGTATGTAATTCTTTCTCTGCATTGTTGTGATTGGTATTTTGTTGAGATTTTTTACATGTATATTTACGAGAAATATAAGTTTGTGGCTTTCCTTTAATGTAATGTCTACTGGTTTAGGTATTAACATAATGCTGGTCTGACATAATGAGTATGAAGTACTCAACCTACTTCTATTTTCTGAAAGAGATTGTTGAGAATTATAATAATTTCTTCCTTAAATGTATTGTAGAATTCACCAGTGAAACCATGTGGGCTCGTCCTTTCTGTTTTGGAAGGTTATTATTTATTAATTCAGTGTCTTTAATAGATATAGGCCTATTCAAATTATCTATCTTTTTTGTTGTGAGTTTTGAAAAATTGTGTCTTTCGAAGAATTGGTCCATTTCACCTAGGTTATCCAATTTGTGGGTGTAGAGTTGTTCTTATAACATTTTCTCATTATCTTTTTATGTCCATAAGGTCAGTAGAGATTAGTTCTCTTTCATTTCTGATAGCCGTCATTTGTGTCTTCTCTCTTTCTTAGTTAACGTGGTTAGTGGCTTATCAATTTTATTGAGCTTTTCAAAGAACCATCTTTTGGTCCTGTTGCTATTCTCTATTGATTTCCTGTTTTCAGTTTCATTGATTTGTGCTCTACTTTGTATTACTTTTCTTCTACATACTTTGAATTTAATTTTCTCTCCTTATTGTAGCCTCCCAAGGTAGAAAATTCGATTATTAATTTTTTCTTTCCTAATATCTGCATCCAATGCTAAAAATAGCCCTCTAAGCACTGACTTAACTGTATCCTGTCAATTTTGATAAGTTGTATTTTAATTTTTCATTTATTTTGAAATATTTTTAAATTACTATGGAGACTTTCTTTGACTCATGTATTATTTAGATGTGTGTTGTTTAATCTCCAAATATTGTGGATTTTCTGGCTACTTTTCTGTTATTGATTTCAATTTTAATTTCATTAATGTTTTAGAGACGATCTAAGACATCTTGGTATAATTTCTGTGATTTTAAATATGTTAAGGTATGTTTTATGTCCCATAATTCTTTCCATTTTGGTGAAAATTTCACATGGTCTTGAGAAGAATATGCATTCTGCTTCTGTTCAATAAACTATTCTACAAATATCAATTAGACCCAGTTGACTGATGGTGCTGTTCAGTTCAACTACGTCCTTACTGATTTTCTGCCTGCTGGGTCTGTTGCTTACTGATAGAAGAGTGTTGAAATCTACAACTATAATAGTAGATTAACTATTTCTCCTTGCAGGTCTACCAGTGTTTGCTCCATGTATTTTGACACTCTGTTGTTAGATGCAAACACTTTAAGGACGCTGTGTCTCCTTGGAGAATTAACGCTTTTTTCTCTCTTTATTCCTGATAATTTTCCCTGCTCTGAAGTCTGGTCTTTTTTTTTTTTTTTTGAGACAGAGTCTCGCTCTGTGGCCCAGGCTGGAGTGCAGTGGCACGATCTTGGCTCACTGAAAGCTCTGCCTCCCGGGTTCACGCCATTCTCCTGCCTCAGCCTCCCGAGAAGCTGGGACTACAGGCGCCCGCCACCACGCCCAGCTAATTTTTTTGTATTTTTAGTAGAGACGGGGTTTCACCGTGTTAACCAGGATGGTCTCGAACTCCTGACCTTGTGATCCATCTGCCTCGGCCTCCCAGAGTGCTGGGATTACAGGCTTGAGCCACTGCGCCTGGCCAAGTCTGGTCTTTTTTAAATTAATATCTATTCCAGCTTTCTTTTGATTAGTGTTAGCATGGTATCTATTTCTCCATCTATTTTTATGCTGTGTCTTTATATTTAAAACAGGCTTCTTGCAGACAACATAGAGTTGGGTCTTGTTTTTTCATCCATTCTGACAGTCTTTGCCTTTTAATTAGTGTATTTAGAACACTGATATTTAAAATCGTTATTGATGTCTATTTTTTGTTGATATCTATTACGTTTGTTACCCTTTTGTATTTAATTCCTTTGTTCTTTGCTTCTTTTTCTTTTCTTATTGTGTCTTCCACTCATTTTCTGCCCTCTCTGGTTTAAATGGAATATTTTGTATAATTCCATTTCTTCTTCTTTCTTAGCATATGAATTATACTACATTTTTACTTTTTATAATGGTTTTTTAATGCTTTTCTTGAGTTTACAATATGTATCTATAACTAATTTTAGCCCTCTCTCTAATAGCACTGTGCCACTTAGCGAGTAGTGCAAGTACCATACAACAGAGTATTTCCAATTCCTTCCCCTCCTCCGATCACTTATAGCATTGCTGTCATTCCTCTCACTTATCCATAAGCTATAATCATCACATGCATTGCAACTATTATCATTTCAAACAAACTGTTCTGTGTTACTGTGAGAATAGAAAATGAAAAGATTTTATTTTACTTTCATTTATTCCTTCTCTTGTGCTCTTCTTTATTTACATATATCCAATTTCTGACCTGTATCATTTTTTATCTATCTGAAAAATTTCATTTAACATTTCTTTCAAGGCAGTCTACTGATAAGAAACTTTCTCATTTTCATACGTCTGAGAAAATGTTTCTCCATCACTCATGAAGGATAATTTTGCCAGATACAGAATTCTAGATATGTTGTTCTTTTAACACACAAAATATTTCACTCCAATCTCTTCTTGCCTATATGATTTTTAAAAAGAAGACTAATGTAATTCTTATCCTTGCTCCTCTGTAAGTAAAATGTTTTTCTCCTTTGGCTTCTTTTAAGATTTTCTTTCTCTTCGATTTTCTGTGGTTTTAAAATGATATACCCAGGTATTGATTTATATATACATGTATCATGCTTGGTGTTCTCTGAGCTCCTTTGCAGCTATGGTTTAGTGTCTTGCCTTAATCTGAGGAAATTATCAGTCACCATTGCTTTTAATACTTATTGTTTCTTTATTTTCTCTCCTTCCAGCATTCCCATTATGTGTCTGTTACACTTTTGTAAATATCCCACAGCCCTTGGCTAGTCTGTCTTGTCTTCATTCTTATGTCTCTTTGCTTCTCGGCTTTGGAAGTTTGTTTTAACATTTCTTCAAGCCTGCGAGTTCTTTCCTCAGCTATATCCAGTTTATTGATGAACCCTTCAAAGGCATTCTTCATTTCTATCACAGTGTTTTTTATTTCTAGCATTTCCTTTTGATTCTTCCTTAGATTTTCCATCTCTGCGTCCATTACGCATGTGTTGGCACATCCACTTTTCCCGTGAGACCCTAGCATATTAATCATGGATGTTTTATACCCCTGGCCTGGTGGTTCCAGCATCTCTGCTCAGTCTGGGTCTGGATCTGATGCTCGCCCTTTCTCTTCAAGTGGCTCTTCACCTGTGTTCACGGTTTGCTGTACTGTGGCTATCCGAGTTTAAGATCGCTTCTGGATCCTTGTTTACATCTCTCCTCTCGTCTTAGATTTTCCCCAGAAACTCCTCCTTAAGTAGAGTCTGAATCTTGCACTTATTTTAGCTGTAATCCCTGTGATTCTACAGCAGCCCCAACGATTTGGGGGTAAGGTTTGGGGGGCTGGAAGTATCCTACGGCCCTATGATGGAGTCTCCGTCTCTTACTGAGCCTGTGTCCCTGGGCTGTGACCGTCCTGCATTCTTCTAAGTTGAGCTTGTTTTCCTCCTTAAGTGACACAGAATGGTTAGAGAGAGCTAGAGCTGAATGTTTTCCTAGGTTGGTTAGGCCCTGCTAAAACCCTAGTCAGTCCCGGTTGGGTAAAATACATTCCCTGGGGTCAGGTCTTGGGAAGAACAACATACATTCCACATGTTTGGAAATGGCTGCTTTTCCCTCCTTTGCTGTCAGCATGAGGGGATCGTTCTCCTGCCTTCACTGTGAAAACCTGGTAGGACTTCTGGAGGTAAAACTCATGAGAATGTGTGGGCCCCTACAACCATGACCCCCTCCTGCGGTTTCTAACTCGCAAACATGTCCACACGGAGCCTCCCACTTTGTCAGTTCTGGTTTGGGCTCTCCTGCTCTGGCCCAGGGTTCTGTGGCAGCCCCTAATCTTGGGCGTCTGCTCCAGGGAGAGCCCATCGCTATCACTTCGGGGACAGACATTTGCTTGTGACCTCCATTCTTTAACAGATCTAAGAAGAGTTGTTAATTTTCAGTTTGTTCAACATTTTCTTATTGTTAGGATAGAGTCCTGACTTCCAAGCTCTTTACATGTCAAACAGTAAACTGAAGTCCTTTAGTAAGCATTTTTTTTTTTTTTGAGGCAGAGTCTCTCTGTGTCACCCAGGCTGGAGTGCAGTGGCATGATGTTAGCTCACTGCAGCCTCCACCTTCTACGTTCACGTTCTTCTCAAGCCTCATCCTTCCACATAGCTGGGACCACAGGCATGGGCCACCATACCCAGCTAATTTTTGTACTTTTAGTAGAGGCAGGGTTTCACCATGTTGCCCAGGCCAATCTTAAACTCCTGGCCTCAAGTGATCCACCCGCCTTGGCCTCCCAAACTGCTGGGACATGTCCGGCCTTTAATAAACTTTTAGTTTTAAAATAATTTCAGATATACAGGAAATTTGAGAAGACAGCCCAGTGAGTCTCCCTGTGCTCCACAGTCAGGCTCCCACTGTCAGCATCCTACGTTAGTGTGGTTTAGCTGTTACAACTCGTGATCCAATATTGACACATTAATATCAGCTAAAGTCTGTATTTTAGTCCTATTTTCTTAATTTTCCCCTAATATTCTTTTTCTTTCCCAAGATCCCATACAGCAGGAGTCCCCAATTTCTGGGCCTTGGACCAGTGCCCGTTCATGGCCTGTTAGAAACTGGCCACACAGCAGGAGGTGAGCGGCGGGCAAGGGAGCACGACCACCTGAGTTCTGACTCCTGTCAGGTCAGAGGCCCCATTAGATTCTCGTAGGGGCGTGAACCCTGTTGTGAGCTGCATGTGTGAGAGATCTAGGTTGCACACTCCTTAAGAGAATCTAATGCCTGATGATCTGAAGTGGGACAGCTTCATCCTGAAACCTTCCCCCCACCATCATCCATGGAAAAAGGCCACCAAAAAGGTTGGGGACTGCTGCCATCCAGGACATGACATTACCTCTTACCATCATGTCTTGGCTGGGACAATTTCCCAGACTTTTCTTGTTTTTGATCAGTTTTGAAGAGCATGATTAGGGTACTGTGTAGAACAAACTTCTGTCGGAGTTTGTCTGGTGATTTTGTTATGATTAGACTGCACTATGCATCTTTGGGAGGAAGACCCTGGAGGTAAAATGCCATTCCCATCCCATCTCTTCAAGGGCACTTAGTGTCAGCGTGACTCATCCCTGCGGATGCTGCCGTGGTCGCCTGGCCGAGCGAGTGCTTGTGAAGTTCACTGCAGTTACTTTTCTCCTCTTTTCCCTTTTTTGAAGGAAGTCAGTATTTGACAGGATTTTTCAACTCAGGATTCTCATAGAGGGCTTTCCTTCCTGTTTCTTCACAGGGAAAAGCAAACCAGGGGTCCACACACTCTCACTCATTCACTCACTCAGTAACACTTGTCTGCTGTCCACCCAGAGCCTGACCCCCAGTGGGCCCCGGCTATCAAGTGGAGAAACGAGCAGAGGTGCGTCTTGTCCTCAGGAAACCCGCAGTCTAGGGGGAAGTCAGCCTCTAAACCAGCAATCACAGCCCTCAGAGAGCCGTGAAGCGGAATGCACAGAGCAGGGGAGGGGAGACGTGATCTTAATCAGATCAGGCTGGGGGAGGCAAAGCCTGTCTGAGAGCCAAGGGGACAGAGGCCAAGAGCTGGCTTGCATGAGGCCCCGCACGTGCGAAGGCCCTGGGGTTGGGTGGTGAAAGTGGCTGAGTCACGCTGTTGTCAGCCCTCTAGTCCACCCTTGCTCATTCTTTTCATCAGACTTTGCTCTACTCAAGGTCAGAGACCATGTCTTGTCTGTGTCTCTACCTGATGCAGGTTGACTGACAGAATCAGGGCAGTCGTGAGGATCTGCGTGGTTTGTTCAGGGGCCATCAGACACTCCACGGGCCTGAGTTTCTGCAACTCTAAAGACCTTGTGCTAAGGAAGAGGGAGGAAGTGGGAGGTCTGGCAGTGGGAGAGCAAAGGTAGCCGGCAGTCAGCAGGACGCAGGCACCTGCCCATGGGCAGATGAAATAAGGTCCAGGAGTGGGGAGGGTGGAAACAGGCCCAAAGACGCTTTGAGGAAAGTAGGTCAGATTTCAGAGTTCTGAGCTCACTGTTCAGCCCCCTGAGAACTTGATAAAGCTGCAGTTTGCCAGAGCAAGTGCAAGCAGATGTTATCCGGGTATGCTTAGCTCCCAGGCCCAAAGCCCCTGCATTTGGCTGGGGCAACACCCTGGCTGGCTGTTTCTGTACCTGTAGGACTGAGCATGGTGTGAGCATGGGGGCCAGAGCACCCTTGGGAGAGGGGGAGATGGGAGAGAAGAGGAAAGGAGGGTAGACTTTCCAGCAGCAGAACCTCAGGCGATGAAAGCGACTTCCCTCCTGCTGAGAGCAAAGAGGGTGTGCAGGCTGCTGGCCTGGGAAGGAGGCAGAGGGGACTTTCGGCAGCCAGGCCTTTTGTAACCAGCTTCAGGCTCCCCCGCCTCACTGCCCTGGGCTCCAAGCCCACCACGTCCCTTTTGCACCCCCTTACCGTCTGACCCACAGACCCACTCCCCGCTCAGCCTCTTTGCAGGGCTGCCTCCTGCACACACACACATATGTTCGTATGCATGCACATGCTGGGGCTCAGAAAACAGTCCCCCAAAATGCAGGCCTCAGCCTTACAAGCTGTCCCATTCTCCCCAAAGGCTAGCCATACAAATTAGTATCCCTCTTTACCAAGGCAGGTCTTAGAAACGAGAACCTCTTTTCACCAATACCAGCCATCAAACTTCTGTGTTAAAACTGGTCATAAAAAAATGATCTGACCTGCCCTGTTTGACTGTAGGTCATAAGACCCCCTTTCCAGAGAGGGCCCTGCCCTACACCCAGAAGGGCAGGGTACTGCTCAGGGAGACGGGAAAGAATCTAGACACTCAGGCCTGGCTGGGTTTCCCCCCTCACTCTGTTGGCATTAGATCTCACCCTTTTTGTCCAATCCTCTTTCTACATGACTGTCCATACTTTGCTGAACCTAAGCATGAAAATGGACAATTTTTCCTGTATCTTTGGGTCTTCACTCTGAGGGTTCCTGTGTACACACAGTAGACACATTTGTGTGCCTCTTCTCCTGTTAATCAGCCTCATGTCAGTGATTTTTCAGTGAACTTTTAGGGGGCTAAGGGGACCAAGGGGCAGAACTGAGCAGGCTCCTGCTCAACCTGGATGCAACCTTCACTAACTGGTCCAGGCCACACTCACATCTCCCCACGCTCCCTTCTGGATCCCACCTCTGCAGACCCACGGCCAGCGACTGCCATCCGTTGCCTGCCCACCATGTGACGGGCCCAGCAGTGCTGAGTTGGTGTGTCTGTCCCAGCTTCACGGTGGGAGACGCACTCGCTGCAAGAGGACAGGAGGGCTGCACTGTGAAGCAAGTCCGTCTGGGTCCTGAACCCACATCCCTTCCACCACACTATGTGGTCCCTCAACACAGTAAGAGGAAAATGAAGGGAAAGGGCAGGTTCCTGTGGGAGAGGAGCAGGGTGGGGCTGGGGTGGCTGTCTCCAGCTGCGTGGGTTACAACACAACTCCACGGTGTCTGACCAGAGCTGAGATGGGTGCTCCAGGGAAGTATGCTGTCAGAGTTTGCCACAACCTTGGGAAGACCTTGGGCTAGGGCTGCCTGCCCTCACGGCCCAGCTACACCATACATCTGCTGCACGGCTCAGGCAAACCACTCAACATCTCCATGCTCAGATTCATTTACAAACCGGGGTGTTCTCGTCACTCAGGGGACTCGGGTGAATTAGAGAAGGGTTTGCTCACAAAGCACACGATGCAGCCCCTGCTCAGGGAGAGCCCCAGGTGAGCACTTGCTCCCATGGCTACTGTCACCTAGCCCTGGTCACCCAGTCCCAGAGAGCCTCCTCAGCAACTCTCCAGGCCCAGATGGTGCCAACCCATGGGGCCCTCTCGGCCAAGGTGGGCAGCCCATTCTGACTTACCCATCTCACAACTGTCCACGCTTCCTAAATGGAGCACAAGCCGAGGGACCCTTGTGGCTGGGCCCCCTGCTTGTTAGGATGGGCACACATGAATAAAGAAATGAGTGCAGAGTGCATGCCCACTTTGGATTCCTCCAGGCTCACCATGATTAGGCAGATCTGGTGATTAATGAGATATGAGCTTGCCTTTACAGAGCAAGGAGCTGTGGCCTGGAGAGTTGACTAAGTGGCTTGATCAGAATTATACAGCAGGGAAGAGTTTAAGTGTGGCCTGCAGCCTGAGGTTGAGAGGTGGGAGATGAAGCAGTCATGCTTCAGCTTTGGAGACTAGCAGGACTCACAGGCAATGCTGCCTTGTGTAAGTCCCTTGACCTCAGTTTCTTCATCTGTAACAAGACTGACGATACCTGTCTTTGTCTATTTTAACTTGCTATAAAGGAACACCAGAGACTGGGTAATTTACAAGGAAAAGAGGTTTATTAGGGTTCCCAGTTCTGCAGGCTGTGCAAGAAGCACAGAGCCAGCACGACTTGGAGTTCACACAGACCCCCTCCTAATAACTCTGTGACCTGTGACAGTCACACTCTCTTTGATGAGGCCCTCAGGGAGCTTCATGGTAGAAAGTGAAGAGGAGCTGGCTTCACATGGTGAGAGAAGGGAGAAGAGAAAAGAGGGGAGAAAATGTCAAGTTCTTTTCTTTCTTTCTTTTTTGTTTGAGACGGAGTTTTAACTCTTGTCACCCAGGCTGGAGTACAATGTCATGATCTCAGCTCGCTGCAACCTCTGCCTCCCGGGTTCAAGTGATTCTCCTGCCTCAGCCTTCTGAGTAGCTGGGATTACAGGCCTGCACCACCACGCCCAGCTAATTTTTTGTATTTTTAGTAGAGAGGGGTTTTTGCCATGTTGACCAGGCTGGTCTTGAACTCCTGATCTCAGGTGATCCACCCGCCTCCCAAAGTGCTGGGATTACAGGCATGAGCCACCCTGCCCAGTTAGTCAACCTCTTTTTAACAATCTTTTAAACAATCAGTTCTCCAGAGAACTCTATTAGCAAGAACTCACTCATAACCACAGGGAGAGCACCAAGTCATGCATGAGAGATCCGCCCCCATGACCCAAACGCCTCCCACCACGCCCCACCTCCAACATTTGGGAATCACATTTCAGCGTATTTGGAGGGCACAACTACTCAAGCCATCAATACTTCACAAGAGTGTTTCAAAAATCAAGCGAGGCAATGTGTACGGCATACCTGACATTAACGGGACTCAGGAGGAGGCACCCTTGCTGCAGCCCATGCAGGGGATGCTGGCTGGGGTCCCTGCCAACCTGAGCCCCAGCAAAGAGAATCATCTCAGGCTCCCTGTTACTCAGCCCTTCCCCACTCCCTCCTCCTCCTCCAGCAAACTTTAATTCTGTTTGAAGCTTCCCTTCCGCAGAAAGATTATAATTAATTTATGTTGGGACCATAATAGATTCCAATACAAACTTCATTTCATTGCATCCAACTGCACTATGACTGCTGTTTGCTGTGAGGCGTAATTCCATTATTCACTGTGAAATGTGACCCCATGCACGCTCTTCCCCGGCCCCCAAAAAGGGGAGTGGAGGCACGTGGCTGTCTTCCATGCTGCTGACAGAGGCCTTCCACTCCTACCCTCCTAGGCAGCACACACTCTTGTCATGCGGTCCTCCTTGTAATAATCACACGACCTGCAGTACTCACCACCCTGTCTGACCCTCGGCTTTCTCATTTATAGAAATGGAACAATACAGTAATATATGCACTGTAAGTAATTTGTGAATATAAAATCAGACAGACTTTTGTAAAATACTCACCACAGTATCAGGCTCTTGCCACATGCTTCATGACAGCAACTGACAATAGCAGCTAATATTTAATGAGCACCTACTGAGTGCCTGCACTGTGCTGGCTCCAGCTGTCCTTGGGGCCACCTGTGAAGCTAGTTCTATGCCCACTGCCCTGAGTGTTAGAAGGAGAGGCTGTCCTAACAGTGTGCTTTTTCTTTAGTGAGGCCTCCATCAGGTGGACAGGGCTGGAAGAACAGGCCCAGGGCCATCCTAGAAGAGGGCATGGGCACCTGAGCTCCCTGACCAGAGTCATACCTCTGTATTGCTACCCAAGATCTTTCCAAGGAGCAGAGGCAGAGAGAGGAAAAGGCTGTCTCCATCTCTGGGCCCTGGGCACTCAGCCCCTCCTCTCACTCTCAGATTGCAAGGAGTTGAGAGTGAGCGACACAAAAGTGGAGGTGGCAAATAGATTATGCCCTTAAAAGACAGGGGAGGGGAGCCGTGGCTGCAGACTAAGAGGGGAGCAGGCGGAGGAAGGATGCCTGCCATGAGCTCAGCAGGGCTGCTGGCCAGTGCAGAGGGTCAGAGCAGCAGAACTCCTTCCCTGAGATCACCGACTGCCCTTCCATCACCCCGGGGTTCCAGGCAGGAGCTGCTTGCCCACTCCCAGGAGGCTCCCTTCAGCTCTTCACAGATGTCTTTGTCCAGGGTTTGTTTGCACGGTCAGCCACTCCTCACACAGCAGAGCTCACTGCCTGGCCACTGGTCTTCCACTGGGCATCCCCATGAGTGTCTGGAGCTCCTCCCGCCTGTGTGCCCGAAGCATTGCCCTGGCCCCGCACCCAGGCCCCCTCCCTCCAGCCTGCCTCTCCCCCTGCGTCTGAGCCGTTTCTCCAGGCCTCCCCAGCATCACATGAGAACTGTCTTCTGTCGAATAGGCACCTGCTTACCACTCATCTCAAAGGCACCACACTTCAAACAGCTTTCATGATTTGCACCCCCCAATCTGCTTCTCCATGCACAGCACTAGCTTTCACCAATGTGCCCCAAATCCCAGATGCGTCCTTGAATCCTCTCTTCCATTCACATCTGCGTTCGATCCATCAGGAAGTCGTTGATTCCTCCTCATTAAGACATCCCTGGGAAGTTACTCTTCACCTCCTCAAGGCTGCTGGCTGCCGCTGCAGCAAGGCACCATCCTCCACTCCAGGATCCTACCACAGCCTCCTAAAGCTAAAGAGTCCCCTGCCTCCTTCTGCCCTGCCATCCCTGCTGCCTCCCCTGTTGCTTCTCTGCTAAATCTTCTCAGCTTCTTAGCATACCCACCCAAGTCAAGTTTTTGAATGTAAATCAGCTCTCATTAGCTCAGTGCTTAATCTCCTCCAGTAGCTTCCATGACATTCAGAATAGAATCTCAGTCAGGTCTCATGGCCCTCAAGGCCCCAGGAGCTCCATCCCCTGCCTGCCTCTCCCAGTCTCTCAGACTGGCCCCTTGGTACTCCTGGAGTAAGTTAAGCCAAGCCTGGGCCCTTTCTGCCCTCTGGCCGCCAGACATTTGCAGAGCTCCCTGCCTTAGCTCTGTCAGGTTCTGCTCAGACAGTCTCACCACGGAGACCTCCCTGCGCCCTGGGTGAAGTGGTCCCTCCACCTGCACCTTGTCACTGCAACCCTTAATCCTGATTTATTTGCCTTCATAACACCTAAAACTATCTAATATTTTTAAATATATTTTTTGTTTGGTTATTGCCTGTGTCCTCCAATAAAATGTCAGATTTGGGTTATAGGTTTTATAAGATCTTTAAAAAAGTCTGTATCCTCAGAACCTATATATGCAGGTTTTCGAAAAATAGGCGTTGAATGAAGGAAGGAGCAAAATAATTTGTCTACAACAAAACAGGTGAAAACGTACATCTATTTATATACGAACAGTTGCACACATGTACCTAAACATGCATGCACGTACAAGTGGTATGTGGGTAGGGAGGCCCAGCAAGAGGAAACTTAACCTTTATGCTCAGTAAGCCACACTCCAGGAGAAAAATCTGTCACATGCTGGGAAAAGGAAGACATTAGACAAACAAATCACTCATCAAGGAACGAGCAAAGGGACGCTGACCAGCATTGCAGAGCTGCACATCTGAGTGCGGAGGGACTGGCCTAAGCAGAGCAGGGGTGGGAGAGGAGCTTCCTCGGTGGCCAGCAAGCCCAGCCCTGGCAGTCCGTGGAGGGGACTGCCGTCTGCCCCGGTCAGGTTTGACCCAGAAAGAGAGCAGCACTAGGACGGATCACCTGAGGTCAGGAGTTCGAGATCAGCCTGGCCAATATGGTGAAACCTCATCTCTACTAAAAATACAAAAAGTAGCTGGGCATGGTGGTGGGCGCCTGTAATCCCAGCTACTTGGGAGGCTGAGGCAGGAGAATCAATTGAACCTGGGAGGCAGAGGTTGCAGTGAGCCAAGGTCGCGCCATTGCACTCCAGCCTGGGCGACAAGAGCGAAACTCAGTCTCAAAAAAAAAAAAAAAGAAGAGACATTTTAGAAAATATTGCCATGGGGGTAATGTGCTTCTGACGCACTACAATTTAAATTCACATTGTAATGTAGCTTGTATTCTCTACGAGAGCTTTAAAGTTGATTCATTATCTATTTTAATTTAAGAAAAAAAGAAGAAGAAGAAGAAAGAAAGAGCAGCAGTAGGCTGCCAGTGAATGAAGGGCCAGGCAGGGAGGAAGGGCTGCATTTCAGGAGGTGCCTGTGGCTTCTGCACTTCCCAGTGGAGTCGGGGAGGGGCCGCCAGCCTGCCGGCCTGGCCTTGAAGTCCAGGCTTAGAGGGCAGAAGAAGGGCTAAAAGCTGAGCATGGAAGTCCTAGATCTGCCTCTGAACCTCAGGCGAAACTAACGCACACCTTTGAGCCTGTTTACCCCCGGTGGGTTCGTCACTCAGTTCGCCTGGGACCCTCACGGTGAACGTTCTGGTGTCCCCCCATAATCATCCCTCACACTTCTTTCACTTCCAAGAGTCTCGCCTCGGACAGTAAATAGTGTTGTCACTAGAAATAGTAGCGTGCCCCTCATGGAGTTTCTGGGAGGACTGAACGAGTGGGTGGGTGTGACTGTGCCCAGCACTGCCTTGGGCACACGAGTGCCACGAATGCTCACAGGACATGCAAAGCCATGCTGTGCGCGGCCTGCAGAGCCCACAGCACCTGCCCACGCTGCCTGTGTCCCGGGTGCTGCTGCCCCGCTCCACCCGTTCTGGGCCTGCCTTCTCTCCCCACATGCCTCCCTACACCATGGCTGTCTGTGCCTGAGTCGAGCAATTCGTGGCCACACGGAAGGCTCTGCGGGGAATGTGTCGCCTGGCCCAGGATGAATGCTCTCCTGTCCTGGCCACACAGGTAATGAACAGCCGGGGCCATCCAGGGAAACACTCCTTTATCTCACCCTGGCAAGCCTCCCTCTTCCTCTTTTTGAGAGATGGGCAGCGGGCCCATCTGGGGACCATGGCCACCCTTCACAGCGCCTCCACCGGGAGTGATGGATGGCATTTCTTCTCTTTCCAAAGAGAAATTTCACAGGGTGAGCCTCTCCCCTAGGCTTTGCCTGCCTCCCTGTAAGGAAGCATGAACTGTGGGAGCTTCAAGGAAGCTGTTGTGCCAAAGTTTTCTTCTATAGACGAGGAAGAGTGGCTCAGAGAGGAAGGGCAGGCACGGGGCCACAGAGCTGCAGGCATTAGAACCCCGGGCAGCACCCACACCTCTTCACACTGGGAGCATGCTTGGCAGGAACGTGAGCGGTTGTAAGAACAATAGGAGGAGCACGGAGCCCCAGTAGGAGTAGGAGGGAGCACTCCAGCCCTGCTCTGGAAGGGCTCCCCAGCAGCCTGCGTCCCTCCATCCCATCCCCGTGAGGCCCTGTCCACACCTGTGACTCTGGGAGCCGACCCAGTGTTCTGCCTCTACCGTGTGGCCATGCGACACACACACTTGTGCATACAGCGTACCCAGCAGTGTGAAAGACACACTTTGGATGTTTCAAGTGCTGTTATCTGAAATGCACATTTAACCTGGCACCCCTGCACGCACAAGACCTTCTCCGCTCTGCCTGGAGCACAAGCAGGTGTTGCCAGGGATTTCTGTTCACAGGAAACAGGGTCCGGGGTCAGGGCCTTGAGGCCTTCAAAGAGATCCCAATAGACAAGAGCAGCCAGGGCCCCACACAGTGTGGGGAAGGGGGCGCCAAAGCTGTGGGACTGCCAGGCCTCAGGACATGGGCCGGTCTGCAGCCTCGAGCAAGGCATCTGCTAGAAACCGAGAGGGGCCACAGGAGAAGGAAGGGATGTCTTGGAGCAGGTGTTGGGGGCACAGGGTGCCTTCGCCCCTCTGCTGTCTGGCTCTGGTCCCTCTGGAACAAGAGGTAGAGTGAGCAGAGCCCACAGGGAGCAGAAAGCCTGGCCCCCAGCTCAGTCATGCTGCTCCCCTACCATAGACCAATGCTCAATATTCCTGCACAGATTGTTGCAATCTGGAGCAAATGCTCATGCCCAGGACCTGCGAAAGGGGCAGCTCTGCAGGTCACCACCCCCCACCTGCTCCTCAGCTAACACAGCCATGCCCGAGGGCAGCCCAGCCTTGCCTGGGGGAAAAGTGCCCCTTGGCCCTGACCACAGAGGAGCAAGCCTTGCACCCTGAATTTCTGCCCCATGGCCCACAGTGAAACTATCCTGAGAGGCATGAGGACAGAGCGCAGTTCCTCCTACACCCAGCTATTTACAGGAGGTCTGGGCAGAGTAGAGGAGTGGGAGATGAGTGTACTCTGCTAGCCTGAGTGGTCCCTGGGACAGCCTGGAGCTAATCCATGGAGTCTCCCCTGCACCCAGGCTCAGCCCGGCCCTCCAGCACATGCCAGCCTGCTGGCTTGGCACACACAACCCATGTCCATCGCTTGTTCCAAAGGAGAGGAGAAAGGCCCTCCTGCCTTCCTAATTCCTCACTGCCTCCTCCCTTCCTTCCGCTGCCCATGGGTTCATCCACCCATGGTTCATTTATTCATCAACTCTGCGAAGCCTTCTCCCTGCCAGGAGAGGCCCTGGACCCTAAGGAAACAATGAGGGGTCACAAGCCTGCTTGGAAAAGCTGCAGTTCAGGAGAGAGCCAGGCACGTAAACGGTCGTTCCCACGGATTTGTCCTAAATGTCCCCAAAAGAAGCCCATGGACAGGAACCGCCAGCCAGTCTGGGAGGGGCCACTTGAGCTGGGCCTGGAGTGGTCGGGGGGATCCGCGCAGGAGGGCAGGAAGAGGGTCCAGCAGACCTGGGAGCCTGGAGCAGACAGCGCCTGTCGCCGGGGAGGGGCTGGGTGGTGCGGGCTCTCACAGCAGCCGAGGAGGGCGAACTTGGTCCCGGGAGTGATGGAGGCCAGAGGGGGGCCCTGAGTGAGGGCTGCAGGGTCAGATGGGTCTTAGCAAGGTCACTCCCACGCAGGTGGCTGCACTGGAGCGGGGCGGCTGCAGAGGCCTCGGGCTTAATCTTGGGGGTGCAGCGAGGGCCAGGACACAGGCAGCAGCTGTAGGGAAGGAAACCAGAGGCTGAGCTGAGGTCACAGAGCAGCATAATCCAGGACCTGGCAGCCCGAGGATGTGGGGGAGAGGGAGGAGGTGAGGACTGCCCTTGGGACGCAGCCATCACTTGGTGGTGGACAGCAGAAGAGGCTCAGGAAAGGCTTCTTCCACACAATAGCGAGGCCCCTGCATGCTTCCATGCAGGCCAGCCCAGGCCGGCTTCCCAAGCTGGGCACCCTCCAGCCCCCTCCAGCCCCCTCCAGCCCCGCGTGAGGCCAGGACAGGACCAGGCAGGCTCTTGGCAGAGAGGATCCTCTGCAGCGCCCTGGAAGGGAGGAGGGATGCAGGAGGAAAGGCTCATCCATTATTAATTCCTCCTGGAGACTCTGGGGCCTCCGAAGCCAATTGCATTATTTAAAACTGGCTTAAATTTGGCCCAGAATAGAGAGCTTCATCTTTTGTTGATGGCCTCCCCCTTTCCCAGGTGGCATCCTTAGGAGAGAGGCTGAGCTTCCAGTGAAGAGTCGGGCCTGCACCTCCGCTGCACAGCCTGCGAACCACGTCTACCACATCGCATCCCCTGCCCGGCTGCCAAATGCGCCCAGCCAATCACCCCTCCTTCAGCCTCCAGGGCTCACAAAGAGAGGATAGGACATGCATTTCCAGTGGCCTTTGGGCAGAAATCCAAGGGATCTGAGTTTCTCTGGCTGCTCACCCTGAGTTGGACAATCCTGCCACAGGCATCTCTGGGCAGAGGGACTGGCCTGCTCCCTAGAAGCAGCCGCGTGGGTAGCTGCATCCTAAGAGGCCTGAGGTCTCAGCCTGGTGAAGAAGGAAGGACAGAGCCGGGAACTGTTGCTATGGAGATTTGTTCCCCTGCAAGGGGAGTAGTTGGGGCTGTCAGTTGGAGCTAACCTTGAAGGATGTCACCTTGAGAGAAAGGAAAACAGACACAGATACACATACGCAATGTGAAATCTGACCTTTCCCTGGGAGCCTGGGGGGGACAGACCTGCCCGAATAGATACTGTGGGGAAGGGGAAGGAAGAGGGAAAGACAGTGGAGGGGAGGGAGGAGGGTGGGGAATAGAGGAGGGCGGGACCAGGCAGCCACACTCACTGAGTGCCTGGTGTGTGCCACACACGGATATCAAAGCCGGGCGTGTGTATCCAGTTTGGCCCTCGCCTAAGCCCTGTGAGGAAGGTGCCTCTGGTCCCACTTTGCAGATGAAGACACAGAGACCTTGCCGGACTTGCCCAGAGTCTCAGATCAGTCAATGCTGGGGCTGGAACCCAGGTTTCTCTGACTCTGAAATTCCTATTCATTCTCCTCCTGTGGGATCCTCCAGAACCACCCCAGGCCTGGTCAGCTCTCTGGGAGGCAGAGGCTGCAGGCACGTCAGACGAGTCGAGCAGAAGAGATTCCTCATTCATGTGGTGCTGCTGCCCAAACCCCGCAGCCCCTCCGCCATCAGTGAGACGGTGCTCCCAGCCAGCACGGAGGTCCTGGGCTCTGGTCCTCACGCACATCCACAGGACGTCTCCCGTTCCTCACCCCACCTCTCCACGGGCGTGCGCGGCCCTGCCCCAGGGATCTCCTCCCTCACCTGCCTTCAGCTCTAGGCTGACGGCCCCTCTGCAGACCTCTCCTTCTTTTCAAAAGCCTCTCCCAAGTCCGCCTCCAGGATCTGTCCCTGAGCTCTGCAGCTGCTCTGGCTCTGCGGGAGAGCTCCGTGGTGTGTTCACCTCTTTTGTGAGAATTCCTGCTAAGGACTCAGAGTAAGGAGGGCCGGGTGCTCACCTCCGCAGGACCACAGGAACCCACCGGTAGGACGGGGCTCTGCACAGTGGGGTGGTGAGCGGAGGGCAGGCAGGCCTCTGAGCTGAGGGCCTTTCCAGCGCCAGAGCCACTGCATCGGCGCAATTAACTTGGCCCAGGACTGCCCGGAAGCCAGGAGCTACAGGCCGTGGGCCGCGTGGGCTTTGTCTGACTTGGTTTCTGCATCCTATTTGAAAGCTTTAAGGCAATCTGTGCCCACAGAGTATCAGGACAATGGTGAGTAATTAGGACTATTTTTCTAGAAAGATCAACTGCCCTGGGATCCCTAAGGCCTGGAGTCTCAGAGGCACCAGAGCTGCCCCAGGGGCCTCGCTGCTCCCATCAAAGCATTTGTGTCATCTCCAGAGTTCAGTTCTCACCTGGGCTCAGCACTTGAGATCTGGGAACTTGTGTTTCAAGGGACAGAAACAAACTACAGTGTGGCCACAAGTTCCAAAAGCACAGGTAACTGCAGGTCGTACATGGCTTTGATCTTGCAGCAGGAGATAGACTGGATGGTGACATAGGCTATGTTCTAGGTGTTTTCTTGCATTCACAATGTGTAGTGCAGGACGCAGTGCAGAACTGCAAGGAGCCCGTTGCGACCTGGTGCAACCTTCCCAACACACGCACGCATGCGCACACACACGTGCACACGCGCGCGCACACACACACATATGCACACACACACACACACAGCTTTTTGCTCCCTATAGGCCAGCTGTTGTCCCTGTGGGGCTGTACCCTGGCAGCACATACAGTTCAGAGCAGAGCAGAGAAGCCTCCCCCACCAGCTCTGCTTAGAAAATGCCAAGGTGGGGCCTGGGATTGGTCCCAGACTGGTTCGCTCTTGTCCCCGGATGAGTCAGGCCAGGCAGGGGCAGGGGCACTGGGGTGGATGGTGCTACCACGTGCGCCCTGTGTCAGGAGGGAGCACGCTGATTAGTGGCCCCCACCCCAAACCGTGTGTTTGACAAAGAGGGACCCTTCCCCTCAAGGAAAGGGTGGTGTCTGGCCAGCCCCAGTAGGAAATGTGTGCTGCAAGGACCTTTTCATAGTAAAAATGGTTCCGACTGGCAAAGGCAGACCATCCCTGAGAGACCCCCGCTGGGCTTCTTTTGAAACCATGCAGTTCACTTTAAAGAACATCTACAGTCTTCAGGAGGCAGTGCCATACTCCTGTGGGACTTAGCTGGGCGCACGGCCTTCTCAATATTCCTCTTAAGGAGCAGCTTACTCTGTGTGGTGCCTCCCAGTGACACTGACTCCCTGAACACCCTGCCCTGCGTCACACTGTGTAGGGGCCAAGAGCTAGCAAATGAAACGAAAGGGCACCCAATCCAAGTAAAGTGGAATTTCATGCCAAATTTTGTTGGGCATCCAACATTAAGGTGTGGAAACTCTTGTTTCTTTGTTCCAGTCCCACAACTCCTTGGACAGAGCCACTGATGCCTGCTAACCACCCTCCCAGCAACTGAACCTTGTTTCTGGGGCACCATTCAGTGCCCAGCACCACGGCAGACGCTCCGACAAGCAAACCTGTAAGACATGTTCCCGCCTCTAATGGAACTGACATTCAGTGGAGGAAATTCTTAGGAAAAAAGTCTGGCACATGGTTGGTGCTCAATGATGATGACTTGGTTGGATTAATTATACAATACAGGATTAATTACACGGGGTAATCCTTAGGCTCAAACTCAACAGGGTTCTCAAGGAAGCAAAGGAATCCAATTGAGTGTATATTAGTCAGGGTGCGTTTCAAGAAAGAAATGGGACTTGAGCTAGGCCTGGAAAATTCAGAAGGAAAGAGCAGGTTAAATAATGGGCAAGCCCCATTAGAGGTGGAACAGAACATTTTAACTACCAGTTACTGGTGCTGGGCATTGAGCTGAGTCCTCTGCACGTCATCCCATGTAATCCTCACGTAGCCCAATGAGATCAGTGTCCACACCCATTTTGCAGTTTGGAAATCGAGGCCTAAAGAGGTATGCAATTCACCAGCGGGCTTAGATTTGAGCCCTGGGTGGAAACCGCTACACAGTTGGCCCCTCCTGGGCCGGGGGCGATTAAGAGCAGTCTGTGCAGAGGCTCGAGAGAAGAGAGGGTACAAGGCTCAGGAGGGAAAGCAGGCCTTGGTTTTGGGCCTTGGGATCCAGGGAGAGGGGGTGCCATAGTCAGCAGCAAGAGCTGCCGCGGGGTCCTGAGGCAGGAGCCTGGCCGGTTCTGACTGAGCCTGCAAGGGGCCTCCCTGCTGCTGGGCCAGCCATCCCGGGTTCCCAGAGCGCCGCCCCATGTCAGGCCAGAACATCCCAGAACAGACAATGCCAGACAGCTTGTTTCTCTCCCTTCAACAATAAACAAGATAACCACTTGTCAGTCCTCCCCCTGGGGCCACCGATCAGGGGAAAATCCCACAGCTTTCTGCAGTGGCTGTGTTCCCCCGGCAGTCTGGCAATTTCAGGAAGCATAAAAGACTTTATTCATCAGGACCCAAAACCAATCTGCCTTTTCCTCCAGCTTCATCCATCACTATCTTTACCTGCTGTTGGGGAGGTGGGAAGGGGCTCTGCTGGCCTGCAACCCTCCAAGGTGCCCCTATCAATTGGATCAAAGATCACTGGCTTAGACAGAGGTGACCGGGTGTTCCCCATATCCTTCAGCTATTAGGAGCCCTGTGGGCACCAGAACCAGCTGCCCTGGGGAATCTGCAGGTGTAAGTGTGAGTGCGGGAGGCAGGACTCAGGGCAGAGCACTGGAGGTGGGCCAGAGGTGAGGGGCTGAGGAGCAGTTCCAGCAAGCACCGAGCACATATGACAGGACGGGCACACCCGTATTCAAGGAGAGACAGGCAGCACTTGTGTCTAACACGTGCCTGCCATTGGCACCCGTGACCAAAATGCCGGGGCAAGTGTGCACGAAACGCACCCCTGTGCACATAGCAGATCCACACGAGGACAAGCTCATGCTCCTCCTGATATATAAACACGCTCACCCGATCGCTCGCTCATGGCCTGTCCCATCAGCCACGCTCCTCATCAGCGCCTGTGTTCCTCAGACGGCTGCCGCCTCCCCCTCACTCTTTCGTTTTACGTCAACAAATGCCACCACGTCCACAAGAAAGCCACGACGCCCGTGGCTCTGGTCCAGTGTGTGTGATGGT